>NW_027363375.1:600000-969521 GCF_046119375.1 Phyllobates terribilis
ATATAAAATGAATCTTTGAGGAGTTTATAATCAACATCTTTTTCTGACTTTTTATTAGAACCTCCAGTTCAGGAGAGAAAGAAATCTGCACTAAATCTGAGAAAACAGCAAAGAACAGATAAAGTGGAAGAGGGGGAAAGTAGTAGGCGAGGTAAGTGTGAGGATAATCTCCATGTTGTATGATGTCAGTGAGATAAGTCATGTGGAGCAGATGTCATCTGTCAGTGGTGGGATTGTCACATGTATGATGGCTGACAATGATCAAGCACCTCTGTATGGAGAAGATTCCTCTACCGGCCTCCCACAGAGACACTACAGTAGTGTCCTCTAATATGGAGTCCCATTACTTACATCGGTTTTGCATCTTTTTTATAGGTTCTATCTTCCGCCGGATGATATCATCCTGCCGGCGTGGATTATCCAGGGCTGCTCGCACTATCAAACAAAGCTGCATTTTTGCCCACTGTCACCAGGGCACCAGAAACATCTCAAGGGCAGAAAACCCTCACATCTAGTGCCCTGAAGAAAGTACAGCACATCCACCATCAATGCTGTACCTGCATGGAAAGAGTTGTACCATCTACTGTACCTGTGGCCGTCTGACCAGCAAGAAATATCTGCAAAAGTCAAAGGCCTCCAAGAACATCTTTTCAACCTTCCATGTAATTCTTAATTTAAAAAAAATAAATTGATTAATGTCCTTTTGAATTTAATTGAATATTACTGACATTTATGGCATATCAATGCTACACATGTTATATCCACCTCACGCTCTCCCTCTCCCCATTCATTGGGACCGCACGGGGTGAATGTTGGGTGTGACGCGGGGGGTGATCGCGCCCACAATCCAGCTGTCACGCCTCACTTGTCGTGACGTCAGCGCGGGGTCACGTGAAGCCTGTGAGCGGCGCTATCCTTGGCTGCAACGTAAGCTAATTACAAAAATCCTTAGGGGCCCCGTGGGGATACATTGTGGGGGTGGGGGGTAATCTAAAGTACTGGACTACTTCTTTAAGAAACATTTTTTTCCTGTATAATGACTTAAACCAAAATTTTATATTTTATTAACAAATAGGTAATTTCAGTGTAATTTATGAAGGAAAAAAAGAACTGCCAAAAATTAGGGATTCTGATACATCCTGTATTAGAATAAAGGAGGGTCTCATACACATTCTGGTCAAGTTGACATATAGTAGTACTTCTAGACTCATAAAGGCTATGCACTAAGTGCAAATCCTGCCAAAAAATGCAAGTAGGGTCATCCATACACCATGGAAGGCACCAACTGTAGTGCCTCATTCAAATATTGTGAACAAAGTATACACTGTGTGCAGAATTATTAGGCAAGTTGTATTTTAGAGGATTATTTTTATTATTGATCAACAACTATGTTCTCAATCAACCCAAAAGACTCTTAAATATCCAAGCTTAATATTTTTGGAAGTTGGAGTGGGGTGTTTTTAGATTTGGCTATCTTAGGAGGATATCTGTTTGTGCAGGTAACTATTACTGTGCAGAATTATTAGGCAACTTATTAAAAACCAAATATAATCCCATGTCACTTGTTTATTTTCACCAGGTAAACCAATATCAGTGCACAAAATACAGAAATAAACATTTCTGACATGCTAAAACAAAAACCAAAAAAATTAGTGATCAATATAGCCGCCTTTCTTTATGATGACACTCAGCAGCCTCCATCCACAGATTGCGTCAGTTACTTGACCTGTTTTCGATCAACATTGCGTGCAGCAGCCACCACAGTCTCCCAGACACTGTTCCGAGAGGTGTACTGTTTTCCCTCCCTGTAGATCTCCCATTTGGCCAACACACTTTTTGCAACCCTGTTGGCTATTTGACATGTAACGCTTGATTGTTCGCTGATCACGCTTCAAAAGTTTGGAAATTTCAAGACTGCTGCATCCCTCTGCAAGACATCTCACAATTTTGGACTTTTCAGAGCCCGTCAAACCTCTCTTTTGACCCATTTTGCCAAAGGAAAGGAAGTTGCCTAATGATTAAGCACACCTTCTATAGGGTGTTGATGTCATTAGTCAACACCCCGCCTCATAACAGAGATGCACATCACCAGATTTACTTAATTGGTAGTTGGCTCTCAAGCCTATGCAGCTTGGAGTAGGACAACATGTATAAAAAGTATCATGTGATCAAAATACTCATTTGCCTAATAATTCTGCACACAGTGTAGTTGTGGTACACCTACAATAGTGTTCAAACTAATAGCAGTGGGTTAAATAACATGAGTTAAGCACAAAACCTTTATACTAGTTTTTATTTCCATGCATTGGGAACATTGCACACTGTTTTCTAATTCTAAACATGAAGAGAAATGTATATAATTTTTAACTATTTTACAGAAAATAGCAAAAAATGAACAATGGGCTGTTCTAAAAAAATAGCAGTGTCTGCATTTGTCTTTACAAACTCAAAATATGTACTCTTTTTTAGGATTTGGCATTCCTGTGAATCATTAACCTAATACTTAGTTGTATACTCAGTTTTTAAGAACTGCTTCACATGTATGTTGCATAGAGTCAACCAACTTCTGGCACCTGTCAACTGTTATTCCAGCCCAGGATGCTTTGACTACATCCCACAATTTTTTGGCATCTGTTGGCTTTGCCTCAGAAACAGTATTTTTGATGTCACCCCACAAGTGTTCTATCGGATTAAGATCCGGTCATTGGGCTGGTCACTCCATAACCTCAATTATGTTGGACTGCAACCAATAATTTGATCGTTTACTGGTGTGTTTAGGGCAGTTGTCTTGTTGAAACACCCATTTCAAGGGCATATCCTCTTCAGCGTAAGGCAACATGACCTCTTCAAGTATTTTAATATATGCAAACTGGTCCATAATCTCTGGTATGCGGTAAATAGGTCCGGCACCATAGTAAGAGAAACGTGCCCATATCTTGATGCTTGCTCCACCATGCTTCACTGTCTTCAGAGTGTACTGTGGCTTGAATGCAGAGTTTAGGGGTCATCTGACAAACTGTCTGTGGCCCTTGGACCCGAAAAGAACAATTTTACTTTCATCAGTCCACAAAATGTTTCTCCACTTCTCTTTAGGCCAGTTGATGTGTTCTTTGACAAATTGTATCCGCTTCAGTACATGTCTTTTTTTAACAGTGGGACTTTGCGGGGACTTCTTGCTAAGAGATTAGCTTCACACAGGCATCTTCTTCTACAGTACTCACAGGTAACTTGAGACTGTCTTTGATCATCCTGGAGCTGATCATTGGCTGAACCTTTTCCATTCTGGATATTCTTCGATCCATTTGAATGGTAGTCTTCTGTTTTTTTCCACGTCTCTCTGGTTTCACTTTCCATTTTAAAGCATTGGAGATCATTATAGCTGAACAGCCTATCATAGTCTGCACTTCTATATAAGTTTTACCCTCTCCAAACAACTTTTTAATCAAAGTACGCTGTTCTTCTGAACAATGTCTCGAATGACCCATATTTCTCAGGCTTTCAAGGAGAAATGCATGTACAACATGTGCTGGCTTCATCCTTAAATAAGGGCCACCTGATTCACACCTGTGTCTTCACAGAATGATTGACCTCACTATTGAACTCCACACTGCTATTATTTTGAACACACCCCCTAACAATTAATTATTCGAATACACAGACTCATAAACATGCAGATCATGAATGCGGAATTTGTTGGTTTTCTTAGAATCTACTGCACCAACCGGTAAATTGTTTGTCATGTGGTGGTAATATAATATATACCAAAAACAGTGATTAATCTGGTTAGTCATATTGGACTGCTATTATTTTGAATACTACTGTACATACTATGCACCTCCACTATGCCATCCATGCAGCAAAAAGGAGTCAAACAATTCTCCTGTGACTTTTCACACACAACCCTAACAAGAATGGCAAATGCCTGTAGTGAATCGACCAACGTTTGTGGTATCAGACGCCTCTTACGCTTTTTCTCTTCCTCTTTTGCGTTGTCATGAGGGAGAAGAGAAAATATCCCGGCATAATGATCCCGCGAATACAGCACATAGCCTATCTAAACATTGTACACTTTTCCATCCTAATCACAACAATCCAATATCCATAACACCCACATATATGCCAGAACTTACACAAAACAGATTTAAAGCCTAGAAAAATTGGAGTAGGACGCCCAACATGTCAAAAAAGGAACAAAAAATGAAGTATTAAAAACACTTTTATTAGTAGAAACATTAAAAAAAAAAAAATGTCTATATAACAATAGTAGAAAAGGTCGTGCAGGGTAGGAGATACACAAACAGCAGATACAGCAGTTTATACGTGGGTCCCCCAGGAGCAGGGTGAAACGAATCCCATCAATAGATAAATAGTTCATAGAGCAGGTAAAATGGTATATACTCAATGTAAACAGCTGTAGGGCATGTATACAAGCTCAGAATCTAGGTGGGAAGAGTACAATGAAATATAAAGGGAAACCACTGCTCAGAGTGGAGGGAAGAAGAATGACCAGAGCAGGAAAAAGGTGCAAAGTCAGAGACTCACCCATGGGGACTAAAGTAACCACGTCACCGTACTGCAGCCCCGATGCGCGTTTCGCGTGGCTTCCTCAGGGGGCTGTGGTTGTGGATAGAGTGGGCGCCTTTAAATATCCTCCCAGATGAATCGCTGATTGATGCAGCGCATGCGAAGCGGCAGCGTCCCCCCGCCCCGCGTCACGTCCGACCAGTTTCCCGGGGGGACTGTGGGCAGCGACGTACACGATGACGTCACTACCCATAATCCCCACGTACGGAAGCCCGACGGGACGCGGCCAAAGGAGGACGGCACTGCGCATGCGCGGCTCAGCGACAGCCATACCAAGTGAGGACAAGGGTAAGGGCAAAGATATCTCTTAGACAAAGAGGGTACTAGCTGTCAGAAACCAAGGTGCAGGTAGAGTACATGCCCCATTCGTGCTACAAGTATAATAGTGTCATCATAGATATATATTAAGGAGTAAATGTAAGTAAGTATGCATTTTTAGAGTCTAACAGGGACACCATTGCATATACATAATGCGATAATGACTACGGCAGCTAGAGAGAGAAGCATATTCAAATGTATGGAACAATACATAAGTTGCCACAGAAAACAAGTGCAAATTATACAGAAGTCCAATGCATGGCCAATTATAAATATTGGGAAGAATAAATATATCCAGGGGCAGAGAGCATTGTAAGTAGCAGAAGGTCAACTCATAGAGATAATTTGTGACATTAGGTATTCATAATAACTGTAAATGTCCGTCCCATATGCGTCCAGAAGTATCCTAGATGGTATGGAGATATAGGTGATGGCGCCTAAATATAGAGGAATAATAGAAGAAACAGAGAAAAAATTAGACAATAAGAAAAATAAAAAATCCACATTAAAAACAAATGAGAAGAAAACCTACAAGAATGAAGAGAAACTATTGTGTTCATTAAGACCACCAGGGGTCACCGTGTCCAGTACTGCAATCCAGCGGCATTCCAGCTGCGCCAAAATGCGCTTATAGTTACCTCCCCTGGTAATACAGCACATAGCCTATCTAAACATTGTACACTTTTCCATCCTAATCACAACAATCCAATATCCATAACACCCACATATATACCAGAACTTACACAAAACAGATTTAATTCATGCAAAAGAAAAGAAATCTTTTGGATATATAAATTACAAACCATTTGTTCTCTTGGTTTAAATGAAATGACGAAGAAGACCCTATGTTGATAGAAGATGTACAACAATTAACCTCAAAGGACTCTTCAGGATGGACATAATTGTTTCTTTTATTGGAAAAAAACCCTCTCTCCTGAACTGCCCTATTGTGGCCTGTTACGTCATCTACTGGTGGAATACTGAACTGCACCTCATTCATGTGTTTTACTAGAAATTAACAAGGTAATATTAGTAACAGTAACCCCTTTGCGACTTCTCTTTATGACCTCCCCCTCTTTGATGTGGGCTCCGGCTCTGAGCCCGCATCGTTTCAGGCACATGACAGCTGATTTGATCAGATGTGCCCCTAACAGCCACAAGTGGAATTACCCCTGCCATGTGATCGCGAGGTGCTGATTGGTTGACATGACAACCCGGGGTCTGCAGGAGACCCCTATGGTTGTCATTGTCGACCTGCTATGAGCGTCGCCCTGCGGTCGGTGTTCATAGCAGATGAGCATTTCTGCTACACATAGCAGGGCTGAAGACTTGCTATTAGTGATGATTGAGCATGCTCATTGCTCAAGATTTACGAGCATGCTCGGACGAGCACCTATTATTATTATTATTTATTATTATAGCGCCATTTATTCCATGGCACTTTACATGTGAAAAGGGGTATACATAGCAAAAACAAGTACAATAATCTTGAACACAATGTGACAGCGACTGGTACAGGAGGAGCGAGGACCCTGCCCGCGAGGGCTCACAATCTACAAGGGATGGGTGAGGATACATTAGGTGAGGGTGGAGCTGGTCATGCGGCGGTGGTTACTGCAGGTTGTAGGCTTGTGGGAAGAAGTGGGTCTTCAGGCTCCTTTTGAAGGTTTCCACGGTCGACGAGAGTCTGATGTGTTGGGGTAGAGAGTTCCAGAGTAGGGGGGAAGCACGGGAGAAATCTTGTATGCGATTGTGGGAGGAGGAGATAAGAGGGGAGTAGAGAAGGAGATCTTGTGAGGATCGGAGATTGCGTGCGGGTATGTAACGGGAGACTAGGTCACAGATATATGGAGGACACAGGTTGTGAATGGCTTTGTATGCCATGGTTAGGGTTTTGAACTGGAGTCTCTGGGCAATGGGGAACCAGTGAAGAGATTGACAGAGAGGAGAGGCCGGGGAATAGCGGGGGGACAGGTGGATTAGTCAGGCAGCAGAGTTTAGGATAGATTGGAGGGGTGCAAGAGTGGTAGAAGGGAGGTCACAGAGCAGGAGGTTGCAGTAGTCGAGGCGGGAGATGATGAGGGTGTGCACTAGTGTTTTTGCAGATTCATGGTTGAGGAATGTGAAGATCCGGGAGCTATTCTTGAGTTGGAGTCAGCAGGAAGTGGAAAGGGCTTGGATATGTGGTTTGAAGAAGAGATCAGAGTCCAGGGTTACTCCAAGGCAGCGAGCTTGATTGACTGGTGAGAGGATGATGGGAGTGATGCTTCACGCAAGATTACGATGTAAGACACAGATGAAGTAATTCTTTCCTTATCTGGACATTTGGACTGACGCCCAGAAACTAGATTGTAGCTTGTTTTTAGCTGTCTCAGTAACCTTCTACTGCTATGAATTAACACTTTTTATGAAACTTTCTTATTAACATTCCACTGTAATGAATCATTATTTTGCTGCTTGTAGAACAAAGGCATTTTACTGCGCATGTATGACAACAAACTAAGATTATTAGTATAAATAAAAGGGACAGCTCCAATAGAGGCAGGCGCGCTCAGGGGCTTCCCAGTACTTGATTATACACTACGTGTCTGTGTATTTCTTGTTACGGGGATACCCCGACTCCAACAAGGACCCTCCATGGCTGAATGATCCTAACATTTCCTGGCGCCCGAAACAGGGACCCGAGGTCTGCGTATTCCTTCAAGTTCATCGACCGGCACGAGTAACCGCTGAGATTGGGACATCGGAACAGCAGATGACAAACCTGGCCAGGTAAGAGACACTGTTAGTTCTCTTACATCTGCTCTGCGATAGTCCGTAAATTTCATGCATATCTTGTGTTGGGATTGAGGAACTAGTAGAGAAGGATACCTATAGCTCGGGTCATTCATGTATATACTGTAGGATCTGCCGAAGGAGAGGTCAGAGAAGGTTATGGAACGGATGGTATGAAAGAGATGTGGATGTCGGGAATAGCCTCATAAGCCGCACTAAGGTAGATGACATAAGTATTACGGAGATTGCCTAACTGAGTCATAAGGTTGTGTCCTTTCGGGGAAACCTTCGCTCACGCTTAACTCCCGAACCTTTGTCCTCCTTTTTGACGGATAAGAGATTGACAGAATGAGCCCATGGAAGTAATGATAATACTCCAGGGACACGATATGTAATGGAGACTGTATGGTTCATTTTATGTATTGTTGGTCTTGCCCTTGTTGCCATATATATGTGTGTTAGAATTACTCTACACTTCAGACAAAACGGTCCAGAGAAACCGTTTCAGATACTGGCTCCTTAGGACAGAATAGGTAACGAGGAAAGGTAAAATATAGAATATATTTTATCTAACCCAAAAAGCCTCCTAAGGTAGGAATAGTCAGGAAAAATGGGCAACAAGATACTGGCTCCTTAGGACAGAATAGGTAACGAGGAAAGGTAAAATATAGAATATATTTTATCTAACCCAAAAAGCCTCCTAAGGTAAGAATAGTCAGGAAAAATGGGCAACAAACAGACTAAGACCACAAATGATGAACAAGATGTCTATACAATCGTGAAAGAAAGGTGTGGTGTAGAAGCAACTAAGAATTTAGGGAAAGTTTGCAAAACTTTTCAGGTAGCAAGGCATGACAGGTTTAACAGGAAACTATGGGAGGACATTCGGGCTAGAAAAGCAGGAGAGGTAAGAGACAAAGGGGGGAGTGGAAGGAGGTCAGGAAGACGAAGATGAAAATTTTTTACAATACCACGAACAAGACAATATAATACATGATTGCTTACAGTGTATAGAACAAGAAACACAAGGGCTACCTAATGTACAGGACACCCCTCTTGACAATCCAGACCTACATATGTATATAGATGGTAGTAGGTATGCAGATGAAACTGGTAACTTTCACACAGGTTATGCCATTGTATCAGATCATGATGTTATTGAAGCTGAGCCAATGCAGGCCAGCTGTTCAGCCCAGGAAGCTGAACTATTAGCTCTAATACGAACATTACAGTTAGCAAAAGAAAAAAACCGCTAATATTTTTACTGATATGCATATGGTATTGTACATGATTTTGGATGTATATGGAGAGCTAGAGGTTACATGACAGCTTCAGGTCAACCAGTAAAACATGGACAAATGATTAGACAAATCCTAGAATCAGCTGCCTTAACCAAACAAGTAGCAGTAATAAAAGTACCTGCACATGTAAGACTCAACACCGAGATAGCTAGGGGTAATGACCGAGCCGACAAGGCTGCTAAGCGAGCTGCAGTAAAACCTCTGACAACTGACCACACTATTAGTGCAGTATCAGAATTTGACTTAATTACACGGCTCAAAGAAGCCCACCAGCAGGTGAGTAGAGAAGAAAAAGAAGAGTGGCAGAAACAGGGGGCAGAAGAAAAAGAAGGACTATGGAGAAAAGGAGATGAGCTTTGTCTCCCCCGAGCATGGTACCCTGTTGTGGTCAGTGAAGCCCACGGACCTACACATGTGTCTGCAAACGGTATGATACAGAGGGTCAGACAGAAGTGGTTAGCCCCAGGGTTCGGCCAGGTAGCTCGAGCAAAATGTGGTTCTTGTGAAATCTGTTTAGCCCACAATCCAGGACAGACTGTTAAGACCCCCCAGAAGCACCATGTAAGACCACTATATCCGTTCCAGAGACTTCAGATCGATTACATCCAGATGCCTAAGCATGGACACTATGAGTATGTACTGGTATGTGTGGACATGTTTTCGGGGTGGCCAGAGGCTTATCCAGTTCATACAGCCACGGCTAAAGTCACTGCAGTAAAAATAGCACATGAACTGGTACCCCGTTATGGTATCCCAGAAGTGATCGAGTCAGATAGAGGTACACATTTTACTGGAGAGATCTTTCAGAATGTAATGAAAATGTTGTGTATAAAAAGTGAACTACACACCCCTTACCACCCACAGAGTTCTGGTAAGGTTGAGAGAATGAATGGAACACTTAAGTTAAAAATACAGAAAGCCATGGCAGAAACACAGAAACCATGGACTGAGTGTCTCCCAATAGCATTGTATTCAGTCAGAAACACCCCCCAGGGAAAGAGCAAACTCACCCCCCATGAAATATTGTTTGGTAGAGTTGCCAATACAGGATTGTATTTCCCACAGACTTTAATGTTAGAAACTGAAAGCTTAACTGCTTATGTGCAAAATTTATGTAAGCATGTGTCTAAAATACACTCTTTAGTGTTCTCTTCCATTCCAGATCCAGATTCCATTGAGGGAACGCACAAGCTGCAACCAGGAGACGAAGTCTACGTAAAAAGACATAACAGAAGAACGCTAGAACCCAGATTTGAGGGTCCATATCAGGTGTTATTGACAACTCCAACTGCAGTAAAATTGGAAGGAAAATCAGCATGGGTACATGCAAGCCATTGCAAAAAGAAATAGTGGTGATTGTACTTGTGTTAGCTATAACGATAGATCAGGGAGACCTGTGGGATAAACTAAGTTCCCCAAAACCTGCAGGTAATAAATTTATAAAACATCATGAGACATTGGTAAACGGGCTGCTCGATGGCGGACAGAAAATAGCAGACTGTTGGATTTGTACGCATTCTCCGATATCAGCCACGAGCATACCCTTCCTGGCCGTACCCATGACCCCTGAGGAAGTGTTTACATGGACTAATTGCTCAGACAAATTAGCAAATAACCAAACCGTTAATTCTAGATTATGGAACACCACTGTTGCCATCCCAGTTGTGGGGTGGGTGGGATTTCCCTGGTGGCAAGGTAATATGACCGGAAAAATAAACAACTTACAATATTTAGCGTTTAAAGGAGGTGTATGGGTTCCTAGAAATAAGACGGGACTAACAGACTTAGGGTTAATTCCTACAGAAAATATACAACTCAGTTTTAGTAGCACAATATCTTCTTCTCAACCTTTTAAACCTGATATAGTAGAAAAATACATACACAATAATGGTTGGAAATATTCACAATTATTCCCCGATGGAAACAATGATACATGTTCAAAAATACCAGGTAATATATTATGTAATGAGTCAAGTGTATATGACCCAGGTACACCGACTTGTGAAAATCCAGATGCAGGATACTGTAGTCCATTAGGTCAAAAACCCCCTTGGTGTATACTTCAGAATGTATCTAAATTTTTAGATTTGGTACATAGGTTGGTGCTCCAACACTCTGCAATATGGGATCTGCCTGAAGGAACCTTCTGGATTTGTGGAAATGGAGCATACAAATGGCTCCCAGTAGGAATAAAAGGTACATGTACTCTAGGACGCTTAACACCGGCCACATTTATAGTTCAGAATCAGCAGGTAGATATGCAAGCAGTACCTAAACACACACTATACAAAAGAGCAGCCGACAACTCGCCTAGACCTTCAGGTAGGCCACATGTGGTCCAAATGGGAATTCCTAATAAAATATTCAGCACTTTCTTTGTGTATCCAATGTTGATGCAGATGTGGGACGAATATGACAGACACAATGATCAAAATAAAGATAGCTGGTGGTCAGACACCTTCTCCTTTCTCAACCCAAAGAACTGGTTTAAGGGTATTGGAGGTTGGGTGGCTGGAATTCTGCAAGGTATATTACAGATTGTGCTAATTATAGTAGTCATATATGTAGTGTTTAAAATAGGATTAAAAATTATTTTAATATGCATAAATAAGCTTTGTAACATGGACTCAAGAATATGAAAGAAAAGAAATCCCGGACCAGGTCTTCTACCAAAAGTCCATAAGGAAGAATCAAAGGGGGGACTGAGAGGATGATGGGAGTGATGCTTCACGCAAGATTACGATGTAAGACACAGATGAAGTAATTCTTTCCTTATCTGGACATTTGGACTGACGCCCAGAAACTAGATTGTAGCTTGTTTTTAGCTGTCTCAGTAACCTTCTACTGCTATGAATTAACACTTTTTATGAAACTTTCTTATTAACATTCCACTGTAATGAATCATTATTTTGCTGCTTGTAGAACAAAGGCATTTTACTGCGCATGTATGACAACAAACTAAGATTATTAGTATAAATAAAAGGGACAGCTCCAATAGAGGCAGGCGCGCTCAGGGGCTTCCCAGTACTTGATTATACACTACGTGTCTGTGTATTTCTTGTTACGGGGATACCCCGACTCCAACAAGGACCCTCCATGGCTGAATGATCCTAACACTGGGGAGAGTGGACAGCCATTGACATTGATAGATAGGTCAGTTGGGGGGGGTGAATGGGATGGCGGAAAGATGATGAATTCTGTTTTGTCCATGTTAAGTTTTAGAAATCTAGCAGAGAAGAAGGATGAAATAGCAGACAGACATTGTGGGATTTTGGTTAGTAGGGAGGAGATATCGGGTCCAGAGAGTTAGATCTGTGTGTTATCAGCATAGAGGTGATAATGAAAGCCATGGGACTCTATGAGCTGTCCCAGGCCTAAGGTGTAGATGGAGAAGAGCAGAGGTCCTAGGACTGAACCTTGGGGGACACCGACAGATAGGGGGCGAGATGAGGAGGTGGTGCATGAGTGGGAGACACTGAATGTCCTGCCTGTTAGGTATGAGCAGTTCCAGGATAGGGTCAAGTCTGTGATGCTGAGAGATGAGAGAGTTTGTAGTAAGAGGGAATGGTCCACTGTGTTGAAGGCAGATGACAGGTCTAGGAGGAGGGGGACGGAGTAGTGTCGCTTAGATTTGGCTGTTAGTAGGTCGTTGGTGACTTTAGTTAGTGCCGTTTCAGTAGAATGGTGTGATCTGAAACCAGATTGTAGGCGGTTGAAGAGGGAGCAGTAGGAGAGGTGGGAGGACAGTTCAGAATGGACATGTTGTTCCAGTAGTTTTGAGGCATAGGGGAGATGTGATATGGGGCGATAGCTAGACAGAGAGGATGGGTCAAGGGAGGGCTTTTTGAGGATGGGTGTGTTAGAGGCATGTTTGAAGCATGAGAGGAAGACACCAGTTGTTAGTGACAGGTTAAAGAGGTGGGCTAGGGTTGGGATGAAGATAGTGGTAAGCTTTGGGATGAGGTGGGATGGGATTGGGTCAAGTTTACAGGTGGTGAGGTGTGATTTGGAGAGCAAAGAGGAAAGTTGATCTTCCGTAATGGTGGAGAAGGTGGTTTTGAAGGAGGAGGGTTGAGTAGGTGTGGGGAGGGGCTGTGGGGGCTTTAGGCAAAAGCTTTGTCTGATGGTGTCAACCTTCTGCTTGAAGAATGAGGCAAAGTCTTCGGCTGAAATAAGAGGAGAGGGAGGAGGCACTGGGGGACGGAGGAGAGAATTGAAGGTGTTGAATAGTTGTTTGGGGTTGTGAGACAGGGAGGATATGAGGGATGCGAAGTATGTTTGTTTTGCGAAGTATTATCTTCAGCATGCTCGGGCTTTAAGTTTTTGACTTGCCCCCCTGGGCCGTGGGGTACCCAGAACCGGGCCTTCTGGTGTACGCTGCTGATGGGGGTAGTAGTGGCAACCCGATCCCGTGGCTCAGGGTGGTCAGACCAAAAGGTGGCAGTCTATTTATCAGTGTTTTGAATGTCCAACTACGCCACCCATTGATTGCGGTCAGAGATAACCGCCGCTGCGAGGTTGACCGCTACGGCTGGTGTTGGTGTGCAGCACAGGGATAGGGTAACTCCCCAAGGGAAGAGTGTAACCTCAGGGCAGTGTAGGTGGATGCTGGGGGTGATGGTGCAGGCGCAGCAAAGATCACACTGAGTCCAGTGGTGCAGTCCAGGGTTTTTACTCTCAGTTGTTATCCAAGTCACTTCTGTCAGCAATGACTGCCCAAGTTGTGCTGCGTCCACCAGGTGAGGAGCTCGGTCAACCCCCAGGCAATTCAGGAGTATGGCACAGGACCCCCTTCTGTCCTTTCTCTGGCCTCTCGTGCCCCACCAGTGACCAAACTTCTGTCCAGCTACCGCGGATCGTGTCAGGTAAGCGTTGGCCTCCGCTTCCCGCTATCCTATATTGCGCCTTCCTAGCAGGTTTGGCGGGGGGTCGCACCAATAAATGATCACGACCTCCGGTTCTTGGCTGAGGGATGATTTACCTCCACCAACTTGGGAATCCGGTACCCTTCCACAGCCTGACCCTTCACCCGATATAACGCGGGTTTGCAACGGTTGCTGTCCGTTCTGCTCTCTTAGGGTCCCTTCTGCCTTCTTGTTTCTGGAGCCTTTCTACTCCTCTGTCTCTTCTCCTTCCTTCCTTCTCCTTCTTCTCTTCTCCTCTCTGGCCCCGGCCTTCTCTCTAGGCCTGCCTCGTGGAGCTGAGCTCAGGCTGAGCCGCGGCTCCCTGTCAGCTCTGACTGAACTACTCTCTACTCCTTTTCTCTCTACTCTCAACAAGATGGCTCCCACCTTTTATCTGCTTCTCTGTGTCTGAGCTCAGGTGACCTGCACCCAATGAGCTCCTTCCTGTGCTCCAGAAACTGTCCCCTTTTGCTCCCACACCACTGGGTTCTCTCCTCCCTCCCCACTCCAGCCAGGTACATGGTCAGTTGTGCCTGCAATATGGGAGCACCGGCGAGCTGTCCCCCGGAAATGGGGAGTGTATGTGTGTGCAGCTAACTGAGCCCTGGTCCACACTCCATCCTTACCTGGAAGTGGAATATCACACCTCTGGTTGAGGTGCAATACCTCTGAAGCAACTGAACCCTCGGGGCGCTACATTTCCGTAGCTCCGTGAACATGATTTGCGACTGTTTGACAGCTTTAATACATGTGTGGAATGCTGGAAAAACAGGCATTCCTCACATGTATTAAAACTGTCAAACAGTCGCAAATCACGTTCCCGGAGTGACGAAAACTTAAAGCCCGAGCACACTGAAGATAATAGGTGCTCGCCTGAGCATGCTCAATCATCACTACTTGCTATGTGTAGCACAAGTGATCAGACGATGGCAGCTTCAACTCTCCCATGGAGGCTATTAAAGCAGGTAAAAAGTAAAAAAAATGTTTTTAAAAATATTTAAAAAATGTAACAGTTCAAATCACCCTCCTTTTGCCCCATTCAAAATAAAACAATTAAAAATAAAAAATACACATATTTGGTATCAGCGAGTTCAGAATCACCCGATCTGTCAAAATATAAAGAGAATTAATCAGATCGGTAATGAGGAAAAAAAACAAAACTGTAGAATTTTGGTTGCTGCAACATTGCAATAAAACGAAATAACGGGCAATAAAACATCGTATCTACCCCAAAATGGCATCAATAAAAACGTCAGCTCAGCGCGCAAGAAATAAGCCCTCACCCGGCCCCAGATCCCAAAAAAGGAGATTCCATGGGTCTTGGAAAATGGCTCCATTATTTTTTTTTTTACAAACTTTGGAATTTTTTTTCACCACTTAAATAAAAAAGAACCTATACATGTTTGGTGTCTACAAACTCGTAATGACCTGGAGAATAATAATGGCAGGTCACTTTTAGCATTTACTGAATATGTTAAAAAAAACAATTGTCAAATTGCACTTTTTTTGCAATTTCACCACATTTGGAATTTTTTTCCCGTTTTCCAGTACACAATATGGTAAAATCAATGGTGTCGTTCAAAAGTACAACTCGTCTGCGAGAAACAAGCCCTCACACGGCCATATTGACTGAAAAAAAAAAGTTATGGCTCTGGGTAGAAGGGGATCAAAAAATGAAAATGCAAAAACAAAAAATCCCAGGATGGTAAAGGGGTTAAATGAGCAATGTATATATGTGATTTGTTTTTTGAAATCTATGTCTTAATCCACAGTTTTTAATACACCGTATTTTACAGACCATAAGGCTTTAGAGGAGGAAAATAGAAAAAAAATGTGAAGAAAAAAATGTCATGCTGCATTGTTATGGGGAAGGGTCTCCTGCTGGCACTGTTTATGGCCCCCACACGCCGATGTCAGCTGCCGGAATATTCACTGCTCCCCATGCCCGGGGGTGTGGAGAAAGTTTTAAGAAAATTATACAAACAACCTTTTCACCTATCTAGATTAGTGCCCTTATGGGAAAATCCTAGATTTATTCAGGGTAAACAGAACAAGCTTTGTAAGCAATGGAACCAGAAAGGGATTTATTAAATGATAATGAAGGAAGGCTGCTCACCTGGCTGGAATTCTCAGGGATGTATGATATGGGAGATCATCAATGTCTACAGTACCACCAAACAGTTACTTTCTACAGCTCTATGGTGAGAGATTTTGGGAAGGTGGAAAGGAGGGGTGATTTTGACATATTGATGTGGTCTAGCTCATGGGTAAATTCCCTATCCACAATATACAAAAGGATTAGGAGACAAATTCTGCACACTGTGGTACCTGATTTATTTATCCATTGGAGTATAGCGCTAAATGACACTTAGATAGATGGTAAACTTTTGACGGGCTTGGATAAAGTAAAAATAGCAATGAACAATGGAGAGAAATGCAGAACAAACTGATTCATAATGCCATTTATGCTTTCAATTTTTTCTACAAAGATGCTTCATCACATTATTTATGAAAATGCCCAAAATGTAACCTAAAACCAATTTGTTTGATAGCATCAGGCGATGCCCTTCCACCCAAATGGTGTGGGAAGAGACCCTTCTCTATTTAGATAATGTTTGGAGAATTAAAGTCCCACAGTCTCCTCGGGCATGTTTATTTCATCATATTGTAACAGAACATCGGGAGGATGGGGACAGAGTTCTGTCTATACAGATAATACATGTAGTTCTATTGATGGTTAAAAAATGTATACTTAGATATTGGTTGAAGAACGAGACACCTCAATTATCTGAAATAATCAAAACTCTGAAAACCTTATTAGTTTATGACAAACTTGAGTAAGAAAGACAAAATGAAAAGTCGACGACAGCGTTTTTTCACAAACTGAGATCTTTTAATGAATAAAGCAATACACAATCTGATATGTCACAGCTGATGAAAGTATTCTGACACACATCCTGGTGTCATACGGAGGAACATAGGGGGAAAACAGTATTACTTAAAGTCTAATGGATTCACTTATTTTTACATCTATTCATATAAGGATTTTGGAAAAGTGTTTTTTTGTTGTTTTGCATGCAGAGATAAAAATTGAATCTGTTAAAATTGTGGAAAAAAAATGATTGGATGGATTTCACACTTATTTATAAAGATGTGGTCTGTGTTGGTAAATGTCATGGAGATTCTAGGATTATAACCTGATTTGTTTGTCTATTTTGTCTCATTAAATAAAGTTTGTTTAAAAAAAAAAGATGAGAACACTAGATTCCATCATGACATCATAATTAACCATCACTACTTACAGAAGTGTTTACACCCATATAGTCACTTTGACATTCCGGTGTCATTGCTGTCAGTGAGAAGCTACATAGCTAATCTTATACTGATTGCGCTTGGATTTACTTTGGATTTACTTGAAATGTCTGAAATTCCTTCAGACAGACTTCAGGTGTTAGCACTGCTCCAGGGGATTCTTACCACCTACGCCCCTGACATTGTGCTACCACTACCCGATGGCGTCCTCAGCTTCACTTACCGGCTGGTTATGAAGCTTGTGATAGACTGCCTGACCAAATACCACAAAGGTCGTATTAGCTCAGAATATCTTGAGCATTTACAGCAAAACATCTGGACACTCGTACAGCAGGTAAATAGCAGGCAATCTGCACACATCTTATAATAATAATAGAATATGATAAGGGATTACAAGTTTAAGTTTAACCTGTTCCAAATACTAAGATAAGAATAGCCGGGGCCAAAAATGGGGCATGCAGGCTACATGACAAGGGAAATTGAGGTATCTAAAGGGTTAATTGAAATAGGGACAGGAAGGTTGTTACCGTGGGGTGAATGGGATTGGTTAACCTTGTAAGGACCAGGAAATTTGACATTTTTTGCTGTCATTTTTTCATCACTTTCTTTTAAGAGCCATAACTTTCTTATTTTTCTGTTGGCGTTTGTGAGAAGAGTTGTAGCTTTGAGTGGCTCCATTCTTTTTACCATAAAATATACAGTAGTTTTTTGGGGGTTTTGTTTTTACGGCGTTTGTTATGCATTAAAAATGAATTGGAAATATGATTTTCCACGTCATTTCGATTAAGGCGATACCGAATATGCAAAGAAAATTCAGAATATTGCTTTGAGTCGCTAAATTCTGAGACCCATAACATTTCTTATTTTTCTGTTGATGGGGCCCAGTGAAGACTTGTTTTTTCACGCTGTAAGATATGGAGGAGAGGAAGGAGGATTTAAAAGGCGGTACTTGATAAATAGAGGGTTTGGGGAGATGTGATTTTTAATTGTCACAGGCCGATTTACACAAGTCGTAAGCAGTCATGTGTCTTACTTACATGCCTTAGGTGTGGAGGGTGGATGTGGAGATATAAAGGGAACCTGTCGCCTAAAATAATGCTATTAACCTGCACCTCAATTTGCAGGTTAATAGCGTTCTGACATCATGCAGCCGCCACACTGAAATAAACTGTATCCCCCCTGGCAGCCTCGCTCTTTCAGTCATATCGGTGGCGCCGGCAGGCTTTCAGTCACCGTTCTCTGCATAGTGAGCGGCGGCTGTAACCGCACCCGGCACTGACTGACACCCGGTGCTAATATGGCCGCACAATGTCAGAATGCTACTAACCTGCATATCAACTCCATATCTGCAGGTTAATAGCATTACTTTACATGACAGGTTCCCTTTAGAGGTTTACAAATGACCGGATCCCTCGTTAGCTGTCATGTAGTATTTTTAGTGCCGATATCAGGAGTAACATGGCGACATAAATGGTGTCCTCCATTCTGCACTTTCTCTCATGATTTTCCTTTCTTGTTTATTTCCATCTCTATAGGCTGAAGAAAAATCCCATAGTGGAGAATTGGCATTTATTAAACAACTGGCCCAGAATGTCCTGCTTGTACTGGAGTATCCGGCCTACTCCCTGGAGCGCCTGGTAAGGAGCCATCGTCTTCTATATCTCATGTCCTTGTTGTCTGATCTTCTCCAGATTACCGTCATATAGCAGAAACTCAGATTTATGGTGGTAGAGGCCTCCCTGTCCGCTCCAGGCAGACACAGGACATTTTATGCCCGCCTATCTCTGCGGCTCCATCATATGTGAGGACAGACTGTACTCAGCGGTGCGGAGTTAGTATTTCCGCTTCTGTCTCTCTCGATCATCACAATCTTCCTTCTTATAAATGTTGCAGTCCTGATAGAAGATATTGTAGATCAGTTGTAGATACAAGTCCCTTATACAACCCCTGGCAAAAATTATGGAATCACTGGGCTCGGAGGATGTTCATTCAGTTGTTTAATGTTGTTGAAAAAAAAGCAGATCACAGACATGGCACAAAACTAAAGTCATTTCAAATGGCAACTTTAGGGCTTTAAGATACACTAAAAGAAATCAAGATTAAAATGTGGTACTCAGTAAGGGTAATTTTTTTCATACCAAGCAGAGGGAAAAAAATATGGAATCACTCAATTCTGAGGAAAAAATTATGGAATCATGAAAAACAAACACACAAAAGAACACTACAATACATCACTAGTATTTTGTTGCACCACCTCTGGCTTTAATAACAGCTTGAAGTCTCTGAGGCATGGACTTAATGAGTGACAAACAGTACTCTTCATCAATCTGGCTCCAACTTTCTCTGATTGCTGTTGCCAGATCAGCTTTGCAGGTTGGAGCTTTGTCATGCACCATTTTCTTCAACTTCCACCAAAGATTTTCAATTGGATTCAGATCCGGACTATTTGCAGGCCATGACATTGACCTTATGTGTCTTCTTTCAAGGAATGTTTTCACAGTTTTTGCTCTATGGCAGGATGCATTATCATCTTGAAGAATGAAGTCATCATCCCCAAACATCGTTTCAATTGATGGGATAAGAAGACTGTCCAAAATATCAATGTAAACTTGCGCATTTATTGAAGATGTAATGACAGCCATCTCCCCAGTGCCTTTACCTGACATGCAGCCTCATATCATCAATGACTGTGAAAATTTGCATGTTCTCTTCATGAAGTCATCTTTATAAATCTCATTGGAACGGCACCAAACAAAAGTTCCAGCATCATCACCTTGCCCAATGCAGATTCGCGATTCATCACTGAATATGACTTTCATCCAGTCATCCACAGTCCACAATTGCTTTTCCTTAGCCCATTGTAACCTTGTTTTTTTGTGTTTATGTGTTAATGATGGCTTATGTTTAGCTTTTCTGTATGTAAATCCCATTTCCTTTAGGCGGTTTCTTACAGTTCGGCCACAGACATTGACTCCAGTTTCCTCCAAATCATTCCTCATTTGTTTTGTTGTGCATTTCCTGTTTTGAAGACATATTGGATTAAGTTTCCGGTCTTGACGCTTTGATGTCTTCCTTGGGCAACATTGTGTGATGATTTACCTTCTTTTAAGAGTTTGATAATCCTCGAATTTGTTTCAATTGACATCTCTCGTGTTGGAGCCATGAGTCATGTCAGTCCACTTGGTGCAACAGCTCTCCAAGGTGTGATCACTCCTTTTTAGATGCAGATTAACTAGCAGATCTAATTTGATGCAGGTGTTAGATTGGAAATGAAAATTTACAGTGTGATTCCATAATTTTTTCTTCAGAATTTAGTGATTCCATAATTGTTTTCCCTCTGCTTGGTCTAAAATAAATTACCTTTACTGAGTACCTCATTTTTAATATTGATTTCTTTTAGTGTTTCTTAAAGCCCTAAAGTTGCCATTGGAAATTACTTTAGTTTTGTGCCATGTCTGTGATCTGCTTTTTTTTCAACAACATTAAACAACTGAATGAACATCCTCCGAGCCCGGTGATTCCATAATTTTTGCCAGGGGTTGTATATTAATGTGGATTTACTGGGGGAGCGGCTTTGTATAGTTCGTCCAATACTGAAATTATCCAGGAAATCCAATGATTAGTCCTTCCTGTCTATTGTATGTGGTAATGTAGTATTTGTGAAATGTTATATTAATTGTATATATTATATCCATCAGGAAACATCCGAAGGCGACTCCAAAGAGGGGCAAAACGGAAATATTGCTGACCCTGATATCAGTCAGCCGGGGCCGAACCCTGATCTGATGGAAGGTAAGCCGGTCATCTAATATTTTACATACAAATATCAAGTTATAGAGAACGACAGAGAACATGGAGATTTACTCTTCATCCAATGTATGAGGAAGCTGGTGGCTCATGAGCCCCCATGGACTATAATGGAGGGGGTCACAAATGTACAAAGAGGCTCATTGGTCCCCAATCATGTAATTGTTGAGGATTCGGTCAGATCCTGAGCAATGACACGTTCATAGTACAGTATATATATATATATATAGATATGCCATAAATATATACAGTGTGTGCAGAATATCCTTATATCTAGTATATTCCATGTACAGGGGTCTTATCATTTCCATTATTATATGGATGTGTTATATAAGTGGTGATATAGACTAATACATGTCGTCTCTTCATTATTTTATCATTATTATAGGAATAACTGTGCCGACAAATACTGATGGTGGAACATCTGAGCCACCAGAGATCATCCAGGAATCTGCCAGTGTAAGTATCATGGGACGTCTGTATATCATCAGATGACGGGTGGGAATTACACATCCAATATGATAATGGGATATCTCTGCTCTTATGTAGATCAGACCTATTATGTGTGACGTTGGTGTTATTATTCTGTCTCCTCCATGTGATGTCCCTTATCCTCCCCTGCAGTACAATGATTTATGTGTATGGGGAATATCCACTTATAATATAATAGTGTCAGTGGGGGGTCCGGCTTTTATCACGTCCTCTACTTCGGTTGCAGTGTAATCAGGGGGGATATAATATAGACGGGAGATCTGGAGCTTTTATACTCCTGCAGCTTCGTTGTCTTAATGTCATTTCTTATTCCTTTTTAGGCCTTGATCGGATCAGTGAATCCTTGTAAGGACGACTTTAATCCTATCAAACTGATCAGCTGTGGAGGATTTGGGTGAGCTTTACTTGGTATAATATTTATTTCTCAGAGCTCCTTATAGTGATGCCTATGTCTCTATGTCCTGCCCGCGCAATGCTACCATAGAGAAATTATGGTTCCACATCACTGTCCACATCTAATTGTCTCTCTTCAGGTCAGTTGGGATGTGATGTGGAAGAGGACTTTCCATAGGTGATCATTTATGGAGTGTTATGTTATGGATTTCTAGTGATGGCCACACATCTAGTATTAACCATTAGTACAGGAGATCACTTGATCAGGTCTATGGATGGACTGTTAGTAAGAATTCATAATAAATCATGGATTTTCTTCCTCCTCAGATCCGTCCACCTAGTTCGCCATACAGACACAAACAAGATATGTGCTATGAAGAAAATGGACAAGCAGAATCTGAGAAAGCCAAAGACCCTTAAATGGGCCTTTCAGGAGAGGGACATCTCTACATTCGCTGATTGTCCCTTTGTGGCCTCCATGTTCTGCTCCTTTCCTACTAAATTTCATCTGTGTATGGTCATGGAGTATGCACCAGGTAGGACACATCCATTGTATTTATATCCAGCCCACGTCTGCCTAATCCTAGCACCTTATATATAACCTGAACATGTCCACATGGACGGTTACATGTCCACACCGCATTTACTATAATGTTACTAAGATGCCTTGTGTGTCCTCACTGAGCATGGCGGCAATATCTGCTATGGAGGAAAGGAAGATTTCTCTGTATTTGAACAGTTTTTATAGATGAGGAGTTTCACAGAGAAATAAATGAGAGGCTTGTAGATGAGGCCTGGCTCTGTCTCTATGTACAAGGCTCCTCTGCAGTATACGCTCTACATTACACAGTGTATCTCTATATATACCATCCAGTCCCAATATCTCCGCTTGTTTCACATTCACACTCATCATGTGTAATTTACTCTGTAACAGACCCTCACCTGTCATATTTGCTTTTTCCTGTAGGAGGAGACTGTGGCAATCTTCTACAGCACAGGGGTCCTTTACCTATCACCTTGGCCCGTCTGTACATTGCAGAAACAGTCCTTGCTGTGGAATATCTGCACAGCTATGGTGTGGTGCACAGAGACCTGAAGCCTGTAAAGTAAGTGACCCTTGAGCTATAATAAAGGGGATGAAAGTTAGTTTGTTATACAGGCTATGGGTTATTACTTGGGGCTGACACCATCTTTTCTTTTACAGCCTCCTGATAACATCAACAGGACATATTAAAGTGACCGATTTTGGAGTTTCAAAACTTGGCCTCATGAGACCAACATCAAACATCTATAAGGCTCAAACTAAGGACATCACCAAAGAGTTCTGTGATAAAGAGGTCGGCTTTACTTACAGGATTTTCTACTTTACATATCTCATCTCTTTCTCCTTCTCTGATCATTTCTCATCACATTTCCACTGATGTTATTTGTCGTATGTATTGATCATCATCTCATTCTTCTGTTGTTTTCCAGACTGCTGGCACGTCTAGTTACATGGCCCCAGAAGTTATCCTAAGGAAAGGCTATGGAAGACCTGTTGACTGGTGGTCAGTAGGCATCATCTTATATGAATTTCTCTTTGGATATACACCATTTTATAGGGCTTCCCAAAAGGAGAAATTACGCAGTATCCTCAGTGGTAAGTAAAATAATCTGACTGCTTGTCATGTCGCTGTTACTTGGTTTGATTTGTTCCTTGGTTCAGTTTCTAGCTTTTTTAAGGAAAATGCTTTTTTATGTAAATAAATGAAGAGGTTTTATTTCCTGTAATATTTTCTTTTTATATCACAGATGACATTGTTTGGAGATGTAATTCCTTTCCTCCACCAAATGCTCGGGGCATCATCACTCAGCTACTCAGAAAAAATCCAGAACAAAGACTTGGGACAGGTAATATGATTATAGTATTAATAATGACTTATTACACCTCTGGGCAAATGAAGGTGTCCATGAGGATGAGCACTGAAGGTCTCTACCAACGTGTCCATTCCCCATTCTTCATGCTCTAATGTTCAGTACATTTCCTTCATGTTGGCTCTTTTAAATCTCCAGTTCAGATTAACATAAACTGTATAGATACGGAGTAGTTTCTCTGACAATAACTGTATCGATTTTTTTCTTGTCTTCCTTTTCCAGGAGGGGCACACGAGATCAAAATTCATCCATTTCTGCGTGCCTTAAACTTTAACAACCTTCTAAGTCAGAAGCCTCTGTTCGTTCCTGATCTAAAATCAGATGAGGACACCCGCTATTTTAGCAGTAAGTAAAATGAGATGTTATCGGCAGAAAACTGCTGAGTGTCTTTTCTTTCATTATGTGTGACAATCAGTTCCCATCATAATGAGTAATAACATGGTGACTGTCTGACTGGCTCTTATACTAATAATTTCTCATAACACTTTTACTTTTCAGATGGCTCTGTGGGTTATAAATTTAGGAATTCAGATGATGGGGACACAAGTGAGGACAATGACTGTCCAGAAATCAAAAACTTTGAATCATCTTCTCAAAGGTTTTCCAAAGTAAGTATATCTAAATCATGTAGGTCAATAAAATGAATAAAACCTATGATTAGAAAAAAAGTTTCAAAATATATCTATTTATATTTTATATTTCTTTGTGTTTTTTTAGCTATATACCACCAGTACCAAGATGGTGACCATTGAAGAACCTATGTCACCTCCAGAGTGTACCCCTGAGAACAGCAAAAAACACCAAGACTTGTGAGTAGATTATTATTATTATGAGATTTAGCTCTGATATATGCTCAGACACGAGTAACACAAATCTAAATCCAGCATCCACCACCCCATGATAACTGATTGCTGTGGATCTGGCTTGTGATTACACAGCAATATCAGTTGATCATTGCAATGAGCCATTCATTCCCAGCTCTTTATAGGCCAATATTACTAGTTAGACTCCATTCTTGCTGGTAGAATGGGGTCCTAAGCAGAGTATCCCCTTTATGATGTCCCAAATGGCCTTACAGGCAGGTGTTCTTCCTTTTTGTATTGTTTTCACTTGTAATTTACTTGACTTTCTTCTACCAAACAGGCAGAAAGAATCTCCCCCTTCCAAAACTGATGATGGTGACAATCAGTGTGTCACTGCTAAAAAGTGTGAGTGTGAGTCATCCTCGCCCTCATTGTCAGGTATGTACAGATTTATAGACCATCCCATTATAGGCTATGATAGAAAAGTGTAATGTGAATCTGCACATGAAGGCTCAGATAATGACTTACTTTATTCCTGCTGCCCCTGAGTATTCAATTTTTTGTTTTGGTAAAATCCACCATAAGGTTCCAGAGTTATTGGCAGTTTTATTTAGTGCTAATTTTTATGGTCTTTACAAGGGGGTGGTGCTAACAGGATTATCTGGGGGGGGGGGTGTCTTCAGCCTCTTCTTCAGTATTATAGTGTGGTAAAGACCATAAAAATGACCACTAAATAAAAAGGCCCCTGTCTGTGGAACTGTAAGGCGGTGTGCTCACAATGCGTTTTTAATCGTTTCCGCAGCAGCAATTTCGCCGCAGAAACGCTTAAAAAACGCTTGGTAGAAGGCCTGCCATGTTCCCCAATGATAATCCGCATCTGCTGTGCACATGCTGCAGAAATTTCCGCTGCGGATTATCATTGCGGAAAAATCCGCAGCACTAACAATTATTTTGCAGAAGTCCTGCGTTTTCACCGCCATTGACTTGCATTGGAACGCATGGAATCCGCATCACTGCATCTGTACATGCGGAATCCATGTGTTTCAATGTGTGGATGGTACTCGGGTCTGGAGAAGAGGAGACTCTCCTCCAGACCCCCCCTACCATAGAACCTGTAAAAAAAAAGAATAAAATAAAAAATAAATATGATACTTACCTTCTGATGGCCTCCGGTTCCTTGTCTCGGCTTGCCGGCAGCTCGCGGTAGACTAAAGGACCTGCGCTGACGTAATTTAGTCATGTGACGGGTCATGCGACCAATGATGTCGGCAGGTCCTTAAATCTACCGCGAGCTGCCGGCAAGCCAAGACAAGGACTCCGGGGGCATCAGAAAGTAAGTATATTTATTTTTTACCATTCTTTCGGTCACACTATATAAATCCATGCCGGCTGCATGGATTTATATAGTGTGACCAAGTTGTCAAGCACTTTCCAAGTGATGCTAAAATCGCTTGGAAAGTGCTTGACAACCAGCATGCGAAATCGCATGATCCGCATGTCCCTGGCAGGAAAAACACATGTACAATCCGCATGTACAATCCGCATGTACAATCCGCATGTACAATCCGCATGCCTTTTTTGTGCCAGGGAGATGCAGAAACGCTCAGGAAAAAATCCGGAGCATTTCTGCATCGTGGGCACATAGCCTAAGGGGGATTTTAGTAAAAACCAAAAACAGAGTCCTCAGGGGAGCAGGGGGAATAAAGTAAGAGTGAATTCTGGACACTTAAGACCTGGTGATGAGTCTTCTTTAATCTTACGCTTAAGTGTTATCTGTCGGATTATATAAAAACACTTTGGTTGCTGCAAGTAATGTCATGTTAATAAGGGGGACACCACATGGCCGCACACAGAAAAGCTACAAGTGCATATTAACCAGTTTGAGTAACTCTATAAACATATAAAATGAATCTTTGAGGAGTTTATAATCAACATCTTTTTCTGACTTTTTATTTGAACCTCCAGTTAAGGAGAGAAAGAAATCTGCACTAAATCTGAGAAAACAGCAAAGAACAGATAAAGTGGAAGAGGGGGAAAGTAGTAGGCGAGGTAAGTGTGAGGATAATCTCCATGTTGTATGATGTCAGTGAGATAAGTCATGTGGAGCAGATGTCATCTGTCAGTGGTGGGATTGTCACATGTATGATGGCTGACAATGATCCCGCACCTATGTATGGAGAAGATTCCTCTACCGGCCTCCCACAGAGACACCACAGTAGTGTCCTCTAATATGGAGTCCCATTACTTACATCGGTTTTGCATCTCTTTTATAGGTTCTATCTTCCGCCGGATGATATCATCCTGCCGGCGTGGATTATCCAGGGCTGCTCGCACTATCAGACAAAGCTGCATTTTTGCCCACTGTCACCAGGGCACCAGAAACATCTCAAGGGCAGAAAACCCTCACATCTAGTGCCCTGAAGAAAGTACAGCACATCCACCATCAATGCTGTACCTGCATGGAAAGAGTTGTACCATCTACTGTACCTGTGGCCGTCTGACCAGCGAGAAATATCTGCAAAAGTCAAAGGCCTCCAAGAACATCTTTTCAACCTTCCATTTAATTCTTAATTAAAAAAAAATAAATTGATTAATGTCCTTTTGAATTGAATTGAATATTACTGACATTTATGGCATATCAATGCTACACATGTTATATCTGTCCAATGGTTTGGACACCAAACAGAAGATTAGACAAGACTGAAACATACAGTTTGCACAGCAAGTTGTTTTTACATTGCAGTGTTTGTTCAATTAAATTTTATTGAGTGCTTTTCATAAGGGAACCAGGCAGAAACCACCTGAAATAGACATTGTGTGCACAAAAAGTGGCAACCAAGCTAGGGGGAAACATGCCCTGATCCACTGATTTTAAAAGAACTCAGATACTTTTACCTTAGTAGCGCTCTATTTCAGATTCAGGCACAAGAACAAGTTGGATTCTGTGCTGTGCATCCTGGAGGTCCCAGCAGCCACAATCCACCAGAAGCGTAGCTAAGACTTCAAGCACAGGGGAGGCGAAACTTCCGAGTGGGTCACTAACCGATATTACCACTATTTGGTGACCATATAGTGGTAGATAACAGCACATATTAAGACTATAGATGAGTGAGCACTAAACTTCTCAGATGCTTGTTACTCGAACCGAACAATTCCTAATGTTCGTGTGCTCATTTCAAGTAACAAGTATAATGGAAGTCAATGAGAAATCCGAGCATTTTTCTGGAAGACCCTACAAGGAGGTCTGGGCGGCAGTGAAAATGTTCAAATGGATGGAAAAAGTGCTGAACGGAAGGAGAACAGCATGGGGAAGACCCCTGGAGGCATCTCTAACACCCAGTTCGCTGCTGAGAACAATGGTGTGACACTTTTTCTCCACTTTAAGGACTGAGAATAAAACATTCCCAATCAATGAGAAATTGCATTTAACAGGAACAAAAATGTTAAAGGGGTTGCCCAGTACTTTAGATTACCCCCACAATGTATCCCCCCTGGGACCCTAAGGACTTTTGTAATTACCTTACGTTGCAGATAATGCCTGTGAGCGGCGCTATCACTGGCCGCTCACAGGCATCACGTGACCCCCGGCTGCAGCCGGCTCTGATATCCCCTGATGTCACGACAAGTGCTGGCAGCAGCCGGGGGTCTCTCTCTTCCACATTCCACGGTGAATGCCAGGCTGTATTCGGGGTTACCCCCCGCGTCACACCCGGCATCCATCTCACGCTCTCCCTCTCCCCATTCATTGAGAACGCACGGGTTGAATGCTGGGTGTGACGCGGGGGGTGATCGCGCCCACAATCCAGCTGTCACGCCTCACTTGTCGTGACGTCAGCGCGGGGTCACGTGATGCCTGTGAGCGGCGCTATCCTTGGCTGCAACGTAAGCTAATTACAAAAATTCTTAGGGGCCCCGTGGGGATACATTGGAGGGGTAATCTAAAGTACTGGACAACTTCTTTAAGAATCATTTTTTTCCTGTATAATGACTTAAACCAAAATTTTATTTTTGATTAACAAATAGATAATTTCAGTGTAATTTATGAAGGAAAAAAAGAACTGCCAAAAATTAGGGATTCTGATAAATCCTGTATTAGAATAAAGGAGGGTCTCATGCACATTCTGGTCAATTTGACATATAGTA
This sequence comes from Phyllobates terribilis, assembly GCF_046119375.1. Classification (NCBI taxonomy): domain Eukaryota; kingdom Metazoa; phylum Chordata; class Amphibia; order Anura; family Dendrobatidae; genus Phyllobates; species Phyllobates terribilis. Next base: position 628,747 of record NW_027363375.1, read on the forward strand.
GTACTTCTAGACTCATAAAGGCTATGCACTAAGTGCAAATCCTGCCAAAAAATGCAAGTAGGGTCATCCATACACCATGGAAGGCACCAACTGTAGTGCCTCATTCAAATATTGTGAACAAAGTATACACTGTGTGCAGAATTATTAGGCAAGTTGTATTTTAGAGGATTATTTTTATTATTGATCAACAACTATGTTCTCAATCAACCCAAAAGACTCTTAAATATCCAAGCTTAATATTTTTGGAAGTTGGAGTGGGGTGTTTTTAGATTTGGCTCTCTTAGGAGGATATCTTTTTGTGCAGGTAACTATTACTGTGCAGAATTATTAGGCAACTTATTAAAAACCAAATATAATCCCATGTCACTTGTTTATTTTCACCAGGTAAACCAATATCAGTGCACAAAATACAGAAATAAACATTTCTGACATGCTAAAACAAAAACCAAAAAAATTAGTGATCAATATAGCCGCCTTTCTTTATGATGACACTCAACAGGCTTCCATCCACAGATTGTGGCCAACACACTTTCTGCAACCCTGTTGGCTATTTGACATGTAACGCTTGATTGTTCGGTGATCACGCTTCAAAAGTTTGGAAATTTCAAGACTGCTGCATCCCTCTGCAAGACATCTCACAATTTTGGACTTTTCAGAGCCCGTCAAACCTCTCTTTTGACCCATTTTGCCAAAGGAAAGGAAGTTGCCTAATAATTAAGCACACCTTCTATAGGGTGTTGATGTCATTAGTCAACACCCCGCCTCATAACAGAGATGCACATCACCAGATTTACTTAATTGGTAGTTGGCTCTCAAGCCTATGCAGCTTGGAGTAGGACAACATGTATAAAAAGTATCATGTGATCAAAATACTCATTTGCCTAATAATTCTGCACACAGTGTAGTTGTGGTACACCTACAATAGTGTTCAAACTAATAGCAGTGGGTTAAATAACATGAGTTAAGCACAAAACCTTTATACTAGTTTTTATTTCCATGCATTGGGAACATTGCACACTGTTTTCTAATTCTAATCATGAAGAGAAATGTATATAATTTTTAACTATTTTACAGAAAATAGCAAAAAATGAACAATGGGCTGTTCTAAAAAAATAGCAGTGTCTGCATTTGTCTTTACAAACTCAAAATATGTACTCTTTTTTAGGATTTGGCATTCCTGTGAATCATTAACCTAATACTTAGTTGTATACTCAGTTTTTTAGAACTGCTTCACATGTATGTTGCATAGAGTCAACCAACTTCTGGCACCTGTCAACTGTTATTCCAGCCCAGGATGCTTTGACTACATCCCACAATTTTTTGGCATCTGTTGGCTTTGCCTCAGAAACAGTATTTTTGATGTCACCCCACAAGTGTTCTATCGGATTAAGATCCGGTCATTGGGCTGGTCACTCCATAACCTCAATTATGTTGGACTGCAACCAATAATTTGATCGTTTACTGGTGTGTTTAGGGTAGTTGTCTTGTTAAAACACCCATTTCAAGGGCATATCCTCTTCAGCGTAAGGCAACATGACCTCTTCAAGTATTTTAATATATGCAAACTGGTCCATAATCTCTGGTATGTGGTAAATAGGTCCGGCACCATAGTAAGAGAAACGTGCCCATATCATGATGCTTGCTCCACCATGCTTCACTGTCTTCAGAGTGTACTGTGGCTTGAATGCAGAGTTTAGGGGACATCTGACAAACTGTCTGTGGCCCTTGGACCCAAAAAGAACAATTTTACTTTCATCAGTCCACAAAATGTTTCTCCACTTTTCTTTAGGCCAGTTGATGTGTTCTTTGACAAATTGTATCCGCTTCAGTACATGTCTTTTTTTAACAGTGGGACTTTGCAGGGACTTCTGGCTAAGAGATTAGCTTCACACAGGCATCTTCTGTCACAGTACTCACAGGTAACTTGAGACTGTCTTTGATCATCCTGGAGCTGATCATTGGCTGAAACTTTTCCATTCTGGATAATCTTCGATCCATTCGAATGGTATTCCTCTGATTTTTTCCACGTCTCTCTGGTTTCACTTTCCATTTTAAAGCATTGGAGATCATTATAGCTGAACAGCCTATCATAGTCTGCACTTCTATATAAGTTTTACCCTCTCCAAACAACTTTTTAATCAAAGTACGCTGTTCTTCTGAACAATGTCTCGAATGACCCATATTTCTCAGGCTTTCAAGGAGAAATGCATGTACAACATGTGCTGGCTTCATCCTTAAATAAGGGCCACCTGATTCACACCTGTGTCTTCACAGAATGATTGACCTCACTATTGAACTCCACACTGCTATTATTTTGAACACATCCCCTAACAATTAATTATTCGAATACACAGACTCATAAACATGCAGATCATGAATGCGGAATTTGTTGGTTTTCTTAGAATCTACTGCACCAACCGGTAAATTGTTTGTCATGTGGTGGTAATATAATATATACTGAACTGCCCTATTGTGGCCTGTTACGTCATCTACTGGTGGAATACTGAACTGCACCTCATTCATGTGTTTTACTAGAAATTAACAAGGTAATATTAGTAACAGTAACCCCTTTGCGACTTCTCTTTATGACCTCCCCCTCTTTGATGTGGGCTCCGGCGCTGAGCCCGCATCGTTTCAGGCACATGACAGCTGATTTGATCAGATGTGCCCCTAACAGCCACAAGTGGAATTACCCCTGCCACGTGATCGCGAGCTGCTGATTGGTTGACATGACAACCCGGGGTCTGCAGGAGACCCCTATGGTTGTCATTGTCGACCTGCTATGACCATCGCCCTGCGGTCGGTGTTCATAGCAGATGAGCATTTCTGCTACACATAGCAGGGCTGAAGACTTGCTATTAGTGATGATTGAGCATGCTCATTGCTCAAGATTTACGAGCATGCTCGGACGAGCACCTATTATTATTATTATTTATTATTATAGCGCCATTTATTCCATGGCGCTTTACATGTGAAAAGGGGTATACATAGCAAAAACAAGTACAATAATCTTGAACACAATGTGACAGCGACTGGTACAGGAGGAGCGAGGACCCTGCCCGCGAGGGTTCACAATCTACAAAGGATGGGTGAGGATACATTAGGTGAGGGTGGAGCTGGTCATGCGGCGGTGGTTACTGCAGGTTGTAGGCTTGTGGGAAGAGGTGGGTCTTCAGGCTCCTTTTGAAGGTTTCCACGGTCGACGAGAGTCTGATGTGTTGGGGTAGAGAGTTCCAGAGTAGGGGGGAAGCACGGGAGAAATCTTGTATGCGATTGTGGGAGGAGGAGATAAGAGGGGAGTAGAGAAGGAGATCTTGTGAGGATCGGAGGTTGCGTGCGGGTATGTAACGGGAGACTAGGTCAGAGATATATGGAGGAGACAGGTTGTGAATGGCTTTGTATGCCATGGTTAGGGTTTTGAACTGGAGTCTCTGGGCACTGGGGAGCCAGTGAAGAGATTGACAGAGAGGAGAGGCCGTGGAATAGCGGGGGGACAGGTGGATTAGTCAGGCAGCAGAGTTTAGGATAGATTGGAGGGGTGCAAGAGTGGTAGAAGGGAGGTCACAGAGCAGGAGGTTGCAGTAGTCGAGGCGGGAGATGATGAGGGCGTGCACTAGTGTTTTTGCAGATTCATGGTTGAGGAATGTGAAGATCCGGGAGCTATTCTTGAGTTGGAGTCAGCAGGAAGTGGAAAGGGCTTGGATATGTGGTTTGAATAAGAGGTCAGAGTCCAGGGTTACTCCAAGGCAGCGAGCTTGAGGGACTGGGGAGAGTGGACAGCCATTGACATTGATAGATAGGTCAGTTGGGGGGGTGAATGGGATGGCGGAAAGATGATGAATTCTGTTTTGTCCATGTTAAGTTTTAGAAATCTAGCAGAGAAGAAGGATGAAATAGCAGACAGACATTGTGGGATTTTGGTTAGTAGGGAGGAGATATCGGGTCCAGAGAGTTAGATCTGTGTGTTATCAGCATAGAGGTGATAATGAAAGCCATGGGACTCTATGAGCTGTCCCAGGCCTAAGGTGTAGATGGAGAAGAGCAGAGGTCCTAGGACTGAACCTTGGGGGACACCGACAGATAGGGGGCGAGATGAGGAGGTAGTGCATGAGTGGGAGACACTGAATGTCCTGCCTGTTAGGTATGAGCAGTTCCAGGATAGGGTCAAGTCTGTGATGCTGAGAGATGAGAGAGTTTGTAGTAAGAGGGAATGGTCCACTGTGTTGAAGGCAGATGACAGGTCTAGGAGGAGGGGGACGGAGTAGTGTCGCTTAGATTTGGCAGTTAGTAGGTCGTTGGTGACTTTAGTCAGTGCCGTTTCAGTAGAATGGTGCAATCGGAAACCAGATTGTAAGCGGTTGAAGAGGGAGCAGGAGGAGAGGTGGGAGGACAGTTCAGAATGGACATGTTGTTCCAGTAGTTTTGAGGCATAGGGGAGATGTGATATGGGGCGATAGCTAGACTGAGAGGATGGGTCAAGGGAGGGCTTTTTGAGGATGGGTGTGATAGAGGCATGTTTGAAGCATGAGGGGAAGACACCAGTTGTTAGTGACAGGTTAAAGAGGTGGGCTAGGGTTGGGATGAAGATAGTGGTAAGCTTTGGGATGAGGTGGGACGGGATTGGGTCAAGTTTACAGGTGGTGAGGTGTGATTTGGAGAGTAAAGAGGAAAGTTGATCTTCCGTAATGGTGGAGAAGGTGGTTTTGAAGAAGGAGGGTTGAGTAGGTGTGGGGAGGGGCTGTGGGGGCTTTAGGCAAAAGCTTTGTCTGATGGTGTCAACCTTCTGCTTGAAGAATGAGGCAAAGTCTTCGGCTGAAATAAGAGGAGAGGGAGGAGGCACTGGGGGACGGAGGAGAGAATTGAAGGTGTTGAATAGTTGTTTGGGGTTGTGAGACAGGGAGGATATGAGGGATGCGAAGTATGTTTCTTTTGCGAAGTATTATCTTCAGCATGCTCGGGCTTTACGTTTTTGACTTGCCCCCCTGGGCCGTGGGGTACCCAGAACCGGGCCTTCTGGTGTACGCTGCTGATGGGGGTAGTAGTGGCAACCCGATCCCGTGGCTCAGGGTGGTCAGACCAAAAGGTGGCAGTCTATTTATCAGTGTTTTGAATGTCCAACTACGCCACCCATTGATTGCGGTCAGAGATAACCGCCGCTGCAAGGCAGACCGCTGCGGCTGGTGTTGGTGTGCAGCACAGGGATAGGATAACTCCCCACGGGAAGAGTGTAGCCTCAGGGCAGTGTAGGTGGATGCTGGGGGTGATGGTGCAGGCGCAGCAAAGATCACACTGAGTCCAATGGTGCAGTCCAGGGTTTTTACTCACAGTTGTTATCCAAGTCACTTCTGTCAGCAATGACTGCCCAAGTTGTGCTGCGTTCACCAGGTGAGGAGCTCGGTCAACCCCCAGGCAATTCAGGAGTATGGCACAGGACCCCCTTCTGTCCTTTCTCTGGCCTCTCGTGCCCCACTAGTGACCAAACTTCTGTCCAGCTACCGCGGACCGTGTCGGGTAAGCGTTGGCCTCCGCTTCAAGCTATCCTATATGGCGCCTTCCTAGCAGGTTTGGCGGGGGGTCACACCAATAAATGATCACGATCTCCGGTTCTTGGCTGAGGGATGATTTACCTCCACCAACTTGGGAATCCGGTACCCTTCCACAGCCTGACCCTTCACCCGATATAACACGGGTTTGCAACGGTTGCTGTCCGTTCTGCTCTCTTAGGGTCCCTTCTGCCTTCTTGTTTCTGGAGCCTTTCTACTCCTCTGTCTCTTCTCCTTCCTTTCTTCTCCTTCTTCTCTTCTCCTCTCTGGCCCCGGCCTTCTCTCTAGGCCTGCCTCGTGGAGCTGAGCTCAGGCTGAGCTGCGGCTCCCTGTCTGCTCTGACTGAACTACTGTTATGATCTGCTACAGAAACTAAGGAAAGGCAGGAGATCTGTCCCTACAATAGAACTAAACTAGATCCCTACGATGTAACGGGGAACCTGATCCTGCGATCAGACCCGCTAAAGTCCTCGGCTAGTCTGAACGCAGACCTATAGATGTGGGGGAGGGATCCCTACAAGATCTAGGGACTGGGATAAGTTGGACACCTCCTAGCAGAAATAGTAGCAGTCAAAGACAAACACACAACAAAAAGCATAGAGGTCAGAAGACCTAGCAAAACTAACAGAGAACGGCAATAGAGCAACAAGCTAGCTCAACAGTAGTAAATACAAATGAAGTCCAGCAAAGCCAGGAGGGCGTAGCCGATTTAAAAAGGCAAAAATGGTCATGTGACCAGCAAACTAAAAAAAACCTAACAGGAGAGTTGTAACAGTACCCCCTCTTCTAAGAGGATCCTCCAGATCCCCTAGGCCCAGGCTTACCAGGAAACCTCCTGTGAAACGCTCGGACAAGTCTGGGGGCAGAAACATCATCCGCCGTCACCCATGAGTTATCCTCAGGTCCGAAACCCTTCCAAACGACGAGATACTGCAAACTCCCTCTATACCGTCTAGAATTTAGGATGCGGGAAATCTCATATTCCCCGTCCTCCACCACCGGAGGAACAGTGGCAGAGGCGTCACCATCCGACACATCAGCTTTTTTCAACAGAGAAACATGAAACACCGGATTAATCCTCCAGGACGTAGGAACCTCCAGCCTAACAGCAGATTGGTTAACTATCTGAAGTACCTTAAAGGGCCCTACGAACTTGGGACCCAATTTTTTAGAAGGAATCCTCAATCGCAGATTCTTAGAGGACAACCAAACCATGTCACCAACACCAAACAAAACCTCTTGCCGTTTCCTATCAAAGTACCTCTTAGATTTTTTGTTAGCCTCCTGAAGATTACCACGCACATCCGTCCAAACTCTCTCCAAATCACCGGAAAAACTCTCCTCCTCAGGCACAGCCGAAACCAATTTGGAAAATGACCCAAAAGACGGATGTCTCCCAGAACAACAAAAAAAAGGCGAACACCCAGCAGAAGAGGATGTATGGTTGTTAAGAGCAAATTCAGTAAGTGGCAGAAACTCAGACCACCCCTCTTGATTGTTTGCCACAAAACAACGCAAGAACTGCTCAACATCCTGGTTCTTCCTTTCTGTCTGGCCATTAGACTCAGGATGATATCCGGATCAAAACGACAAATGAACTCCCAACCTGTCACAAAAGGCACGCCAAAAACGAGCCACGAACTGAGGTCCCCTATCAGAAACAATGTCAGTAGGAACACCATGTAGTCTGACAATCTCCTTGACAAAGGCCTTAGCGAGTGTCTTAGCGCAAGGCAGTTTGATGAAGGGAACCAAGTGACACATCTTGCTAAAACGGTCCACGACCACCCAGATGACCGTGAATCCTTCAGAGGGAGGAAGGTCAGTAATAAAGTCCATAGCCAGATGTGTCCAAGGTGCACTAGGAACCTCCAGAGGGCAAAGCAACCCCGCAGCAGGAGCATGCGAAGACTTGGATCTTGCACACACAGTACATTGGCGCACCCACTTAATGACTTCCTTCTGCCATCCAGGCCACCAAAAACTGCGACCCACAAGTCTCTTGGTCTCAGAAATTCCTGGATGACCTGCCAGCCGAGACTCATGACACTCAACAAACAAATCTCTCCTAAAGGTCCTAGGCACAAACAACCTCCCATGGGGAGTGTTAGATGGGGCATTCTCCTGTGCTTTAAGAATCTCATCCTCCAAAACGGAGTCCAAAGCAGCAATCACAACACCTTCTTGTAAAATGGTCTCCTCCTCCTCCTCAACACCGACCATGGGAGAAAAGCTGCGAGACAAAGCATCCGCTTTAACATTCTTGGTACCCAGGATGTAAGTAACGGAAAAATTAAACCGCGAGAAAAAAAGTGCCCACCTAGCCTGACGGGCATTCAAGCGCTTGGCAGCATCAAGATAGATCAGATTTTTATGATCAGTGAAAACCTGAACGGGAAATTCAGCACCTTCCAAGAGGTGACGCCAGTGTTCAAATGCGAGTTTAATCGCCAGCAATTCCCGATTACCAATATCGTAATTAAGTTCAGTCTCGGAAAATTTTTTTGAAAAAAAGGCACAGGGATGTACTCCATCTTTGCTTTCCTGAGACAACACCGCACCAACCCCCACCGAAGAAGCATCAACCTCAACCAAAAACGGCTTAGTCACATCAGGCTGCATAAGGATGGGAGCAGAGGTGACCTCTCCTTTAAAAACACAAAAGCTTCAATGGCCTCAGAAGTCCACTGAACCGCATTAGCACCTTTCCTGGTGAGATCGGTCAGCGATTTGACAATAATAGAAAATTTTTTTATGAATTTTCTGTAATAATTGGCGAAACCCAAAAACCTCTGTATCGATTTCAAACCAATAGGCCTAGGCCATTCCTGTACAGCCTGAACTTTAACCGGGTCCATCTCAAAACCTTCACTGGAGACAATGTAGCCCAAAAAACTAATTCTCTGTACAGCGAACTCACATTTCTCCAGCTTAGCAAAAAGCGAATTGTCCATTAATAACTGTAATACCTCACGTACGCTCCGCCAATGAGACTCCAGATCCGGCGAATAAATCAAAATGTCATCCAAATACACAACCACATCTTTGCCGATTAAAGGTCTAAGGATATCATTAATAAGATTCTGAAAAAATGCAGGAGCATTGGTGAGACCAAAAGACATAACCAGATTCTCAAAATGACCCACAGGAGTGTTAAAAGCAGTCTTCCATTCATCACCCTCCTTCATGCGCAACAAATTGTATGCCCCCCGGAGATCAATTTTAGAGAACCACTTGGCCCCCACTAACTGGTTAAATAAATCAGGAATCAATGGCAGTGGGTAAGGATTGCGTACAGTAATTTTATTAATCTCACGAAAGTCCAGACAAGGACGTAAACCGCCATCTTTTTTTTTTACAAAAAAAAAACCAACAGCCACAGGAGACTTGGAAGGCCTAATGTGACCAGCGGCCAAGCTTGTCTGTATGCATTCCTCCAAAGCCTTTCTCTCAGGAATAGTAAGATTAAATAAACGACTCTTAGGAAGAGTCGCTCCAGGGACAAATTCAATGGTAGAATCATAGTCTCTATGGGGAGGCAAAACCTGCGACTCCTCCTCAGAAAAAACTCTCCAAAAATCCTGAATAGGTACAGGCAATTCCCCTTTATCCACAGGAGCAATGCGCCCGTTACAACACTTGTCATAACACTTAGGGCTCCAGGACTTAATTTCATTGGTAGACCAATCCAGTACAGGATTGTGCAATTTTAACCAGGGTAACCCCAATATTACTGGAGAAGGCAAATTATCCAATACCACCAAATCCAAATTCTCTTGATGAATACCATTAATAGTGAGGGGAAATTCACAGACCTTGTGAGTAACACTCTTCAAGGGAGAGCCATCGACAGAAATCACAGCAATAGGGGATGACAAAGTTTTAGGTTCTAATCTAAGTTTTTCCAAGAATCCCCCATCAATCACATTCAGAGTAGATCCACAATCCACAAATACCCGAAATTCAATTAATTCATCCTGAGCAGCAGTAGTGGCAGATAGGAATACCCCCTTAGAATTCAAACAGGCAATACGGGCATGACTGACCATTTTTTTTTCTTTCTTCATACAAAGCACACAGCCCTTAATAAGATGACCAGAATTTCCGCAATAGAAACACAAGCCTTCAGAAAGTCGGCGGTCCTTTTCCTGAGAGCGGAGCGCCATCGCCCCAATTTCCATCAGCTCTCCATTGTCAGCACAGAACCTCTCAGGACTCGAAGCTGACATAGCAGAGGATTGGCTCTCATTAACCCTTGCACGCAGTCTCCTGTCCACCCGTATAGCTAATTGCATTGCCTCCTGCAAGTTTCCAGGTGTGGGATAAGCAATCAGTAAATGCTTAACACTTTCACCTAGCCCTGCAAGAAACAAGCTTTTCAAAGCTGAATCGTTCCACCCCACCTGGGCAGACCACCGACGGAAGTGAGAACAATATTTTTCCACATTACCTGATCCCTGCCTCAAACGTCTTAATTCAGACTCAGCAGATGAGACACGATCAGGATCATCGTACAACAAACCCAAAGCAGAAAAAAAACTATCCACTGAACTAAAGCACGAATCACTAGGTTAGAGAGAGAAGGCCCATCCCTGAGGATCTTTGCGCAAAAGTGACATTATGAACCCTATGCGCTGTGATTCATCACCAGAGGATCCGGGTCTCAAACGAAAATATAATAGACAAGCATTTTTAAAAGAAAAAAAATCTTGTTGTTCGCCAAAAAATAGATCAGGCAGACGTACCTTTGGTTCCACAAAATGCGCTCCAGGGCAGCTACTCACGTGTTGTTGGAGCTTGGTCACCTCCAGAGAGAGTCCCTGCAAGCGTTGAGCCAAATCTTGCACCGAGATCATGTTGGAAAACTGGAGGTCTTTCCCCAGAGAAAATCCTTTCCCTTTTTTTTTTTTTTTTTTTATGGCTGGACTTACTGTTATGATCTGCTACAGAAACTAAGGAAAGGCAGGAGATCTGTCCCTACAATAGAACTAAACTAGATCCCTACGATGTAACGGGGAACCTGATCCTGCGATCAGACCCGCTAAAGTCCTCGGCTAGTCTGAACGCAGACCTATAGATGTGGGGGAGGGATCCCTACAAGATCTAGGGACTGGGATAAGTTGGACACCTCCTAGCAGAAATAGTAGCAGTCAAAGACAAACACACAACAAAAAGTAAAGAGGTCAGAAGACCTAGCAAAACTAACAGAGAACGGCAACAGAGCACCAAGCTAGCTCAACAGTAGTAAATACAAATGAAGTCCAGCAAAGCCAGGAGGGCAGAGCCGGATAAAAAAGGCAAAAATGGTCATGTGACCAGCAAACTAAAAAAAACCTAACAGGAGAGTTGTAACAACTACTCTCTACTCCTTTTCTCTCTACTCTCAACAAGATGGCTCCCACCTTTTATCTGCTTCTCTGTGTCTGAGCTCAGGTGACCTGCACCCAATGAGCTCCTTCCTGTGCTCCAGAAACTGTCCCCTTTTGCTCCCACACCACTGGGTTCTCTCCTCCCTCCCCACTCCAGCCAGGGACATAGTCAGTTGTGCCTGCAATATGGGAGCACCGGCGAGCTGTCCCCCGGAAATGGGGAGTGTATGTGTGTGCAGCTAACTGAGCCCTGGTCCACACTCCATCCTTACCTGGAAGTGGAATATCACACCTCTGGTTGAGGTGCAATACCCCTGAAGCAACTGAACCCTCGGGGCGCTACATTTCCGTAGCTCCGTGAACATGATTTGCGACTGTTTGACAGCTTTAATACATGTGTGGAATGCTGGAAAAACAGGCATTCCTCACATGTATTAAAGCTGTCAAACAGTCGCAAATCACGTTCCCGGAGTGACGAAAACTTAAAGCCCGAGCACACTGAAGATAATAGGTGCTCGCCTGAGCATGCTCGTAAATCTCGAGCAATGAGCATGCTCGATCATCACTACTTGCTATGTGTAGCACAAGTGATCAGACGATGGCAGCTTCAACTCTCCCAAGGAGAATATTAAAGCAGGTAAAAAGTAAAAAAAATGTTTTAAAAAATATTTAAAAAATGTAACAGTTCAAATCACCCTCCTTTTGCCCCATTCAAAATAAAACAATTAAAAATAAAAAATACACATATTTGGTATCGGCGAGTTCAGAATCACCCGATCTGTCAAAATATAAAGAGAATTAATCAGATCGGTAATGAGTAAAAAAAACAAAACTGTAGAATTTTGGTTGCTGCAACATTGCAATAAAACGAAATAACGGGCAATAAAACATCGTATCTACCCCAAAATGGCATCAATAAAAACGTCAGCTCAGCGCGCAAGAAATAAGCCCTCACCCGGCCCCAGATCCCAAAAAAGGAGATTCCATGGGTCTTTGAAAATGGCTCCATTATTTTTTTTTTTACAAACTTTGGAATTTTTTTTCACCACTTAAATAAAAAAGAACCTATACATGTTTGGTGTCTACAAACTCGTAATGACACGGAGAATCATAATGGCAGGTCACTTTTAGCATTTACTGAATATGTTAAAAAAAACAATTGTCAAATTGCACTTTTTTTGCAATTTCACCACACTTGGAATTTTTTTCCCGTTTTCCAGTACACAATATGGTAAAATCAATGGTGTCGTTCAAAAGTACAACTCGTCCGCGAGAAACAAGCCCTCACACGGCCATATTGACTGAAAAAAAAAGTTATGGCTCTGGGTAGAAGGGGAACAAAAAATGAAAATGCAAAAACAAAAAATCCCAGGATGGTAAAGGGGTTAAATGAGCAATGTATATATGTGATTTGTTTTTTGAAATCTATGTCTTAATCCACAGTTTTTAATACACCGTATTTTACAGACATTAAAGGTTTTAGAGGAGGAAAATAGAAAAAAAATGTGAAGAAAAAAATGTCATGCCGCATTGTTATGGGGAAGGGTCTCCTGCTGGCACTGTTTATGGCTCCCACACGCTGATGTCAGCTGCCGGAATATTCACTGCTCCCCATGCCCGGGGGTGTGTAGAAAGTTTTAAGAAAATTATACAAACAACCTTTTCACCTATCTAGATTAGTGCCCTTATGGGAAAATCCTAGATTTATTCAGGGTAAACAGAACAAGCTTTGCAAGCAATGGAACCAGAAAGGGATTTATTAAATGTTAATGAAGGAAGGCTGCTCACCTGGCTGGAATTCTCAGGGATGTATGATATGGGAGATCATCAATGTCTACAGTACCACCAAACAGTTACTTTCTACAGCTCTATGGTGAGAGATTTCGGGAAAGTGGAAAGGAGGGGTGATTTTGACATATTGATGTGGTCTAGCTCATGGGTAAATTCCCTATCCACAATATACCAAAGGATTAAGAGACAAATTCTGCACACTGTGGTACCTGATTTTTTTATCCATTGGAGTATAGCGCTAAATGACACTTAGAGAGATGGTAAACTTTTGACGGGCTTGGATAAAGTAAAAATAGCAATGAACAATGGAGAGAAATGCAGTACAAACTGATTCATAATGCCATTTATGCTTTAAATTTTTCCTACAAAGATGCTTCATCACATTATTTATGAAAATGCCCAAAATGTAACCTAAAACCAATTTGTTTGATAGCATCAGGCGATGCCCTTCCACCCAAATGGTGTGGGAAGAGACCCTTCTCTATTTAGATAACGGTTGGAGAATTAAAGTACCACAGTCTCCTCGGGCATGTTTATTTCATCATATTGTAACAGAACATCGGGAGGATGGGGACAGAGTTCTGTCTATACAGATAATACATGTAGTTCTATTGGTGGTTAAAAAATGTATACTTAGATATTGGTTGAAGAACGAGACACCTCAATTATCTGAAATAATCAAAACTCTGAAAACCTTATTAGTTTATGACAAACTTGAGTAAGAAAGACAAAAAGAAAAGTCGACGACAGCGTTTTTTCACAAACTGAGATCTTTTAATGAATATAGCAATACACAATCTGATATGTCACAGCTGATGAAAGTATTCTGACACACATCCTGGTATCATATGGAGGAACATAGGGGGACAACAGAATTACTTAAAGTCTAATGGATTCACTTATTTTTACATCTATTCATATAAGGATTTTGGAAAAGTGTTTTTTTGTTGTTTTGCATGCAGAGTTAAAAATTGAATCTGTTAAAATTGTGGAAAAAAAATGATTGGATGGATTTCACACTTATTTATAAAGATGTGGTCTGTGTTGGTAAATGTCATGGAGATTCTAGGATTATAACCCGATTTGTTTGTCTATTTTGTCTCATTAAATAAAGTTTGTTTAAAAAAAATAGATGAGAACACTAGATTCCATCATGACATCATAATTAACCATCACTACTTACAGAAGTGTTTACACCCATATAGTCACTTTGACATTCCGGTGTCATTGCTGTCAGTGAGAAGCTACATAGCTAATCATATACTGATTGCGCTTGGATTTACTTTGGATTTACTTGAAATGTCTGAAATTCCTTCAGACAGACTTCAGGTGTTAGCACTGCTCCAGGGGATTCTTACCACCTACGCCCCTGACATTGTGCTACCACTACCCGATGGCGTCCTCAGCTTCACTTACCGGCTGGTTATGAAGCTTGTGATAGACTGCCTGACCAAATACCACAAAGGTCGTATTAGCTCAGAATATCTTGAGCATTTACAGCAAAACATCTGGACACTCGTACAGCAGGTAAATAGCAGGCAATCTGCACACATCTTATAATAATAATAGAATATGGTAAGGGATTACAAGTTTAAGTTTAACCTGTTCCAAATACTAAGATAAGAATAGCCGGGGCCAAAAATGGGGCATACAGGCTACATGACAAGGGAAATTGAGGTATCTAAAGGGTTAATTGAAATAGGGACAGGAAGGTTGTTACCGTGGGGTGAATGGGATTGGTTAACCTTGTAAGGACCAGGAAATTTGACATTTTTTGCTGTCATTTTTTCATCACTTTCTTTTAAGAGCCATAACTTTCTTATTTTTCTGTTGGCGTTTGTAAGAAGAGTTGTAGCTTTGAGTGGCTCCATTCTTTTTACCATAAAATATACAGTAGTTTTTTGGGGGTTTTGTTTTTACGGCGTTTGTTATGCATTAAAAATGACCTGGAAATATGATTTTCCACGTCATTTCGATTAAGGCGATACCGAATATGCAAAGAAAATTCAGAATATTGCGAAAACATTTTTTTGCTTTGAGTCGCTAAATTCTGAGACCCATAACAATTCTTATTTTTCTGTTGATGGGGCCCAGTGAAGACTTGTTTTTTTACGCTGTAAGATATGGAGGAGAGGAAGGAGGATTTAAAAGGCGGTGCTTGATAAATAGAGGGTTTGGGGAGATGTGATTTTTAATTGTCACAGGCCGATTTACACAAGTCGTAAGCAGTCATGTGTCTTACTTACATGCCTTAGGTGTGGAGGGTGGATGTGGAGATATAAAGGGAACCTGTCGCCTAAAATAATGCTATTAACCTGCACCTCAATTTGCAGGTTAATAGCGTTCTGACATCATGCAGCCGCCACACTGAAATAAACTGTATCTCTCCTGGCAGCCTCGCTCTTTCAGTCATATCGGTGGCGCCGGCAGGCTTTCAGTCACCGTTCTCTGCATAGTGAGCGGCGGCTGTAACCGCACCCGGCACTGACTGACAGCCGGTGCTAATATGGCCGCACAATGTCAGAATGCTACTAACCTGCATATCAACTCCATATCTGCAGGTTAATAGCATTACTTTACATGACAGGTTCCCTTTAGAGGTTTACAAATGACCGGATCCCTCGTTTGCTGTCATTTAGTATTTGTAGTGCCGATATCAGGAGTAACATGGCGACATAAATGGTGTCCTCCATTCTGCACTTTCTCTCATGATTTTCCTTTCTTGTTTATTTCCATCTCTATAGGCTGAAGAAAAATCCCATAGTGGAGAATTGGCCTTTATTAAACAACTG
Source organism: Phyllobates terribilis (assembly GCF_046119375.1). Classification (NCBI taxonomy): domain Eukaryota; kingdom Metazoa; phylum Chordata; class Amphibia; order Anura; family Dendrobatidae; genus Phyllobates; species Phyllobates terribilis. Next base: position 644,242 of record NW_027363375.1, read on the forward strand.
GCCCAGAATGTCCTGCTTGTACTGGAGTATCCGGCCTACTCCCTGGAGCGCCTGGTAAGGAGTCTTCTATATCTCATGTTCTTGTTGTCTGATCTTCTCCAGATTACCGTCATATAGCAGAAACTCAGATTTATGGTGGTAGAGGCCTCCCTGTCCGCTCCAGGCAGACACAGGACATTTCATGCCCGCCTGTCTCTGCGGCTCCATCATATGTGAGGACAGTCTGTACTCAGCGGTGTGGAGTTAGTATTTCCGCTTCTGTCTCTCTCGATCATCACAATCTTCCTTCTTATAAATGTTGCAGTCCTGACCTTATACAACCCCTGGCAAAAATTATGGAGTCACTGGGCTCGGAGGATGTTCATTCAGTTGTTTAATGTTGTTGAAAAAAAAGCAGATCACAGACATGGCACAAAACTAAAGTCATTTCAAATGGCAACTTTAGGGCTTTAAGATACACTAAAAGAAATCAAGATTAAAAATGTGGTACTCAGTAAGGGTATTTTTTTTCATACCAAGCAGAGGGAAAAAAATATGGAATCACTCAATTCTGAGGAAAAAATTATGGAATCATGAAAAACAAACACACAAAAGAACACTACAATACATCACTAGTATTTCGTTGCACCACCTCTGGCTTTAATAACAGCTTGAAGTCTCTGAGGCATGGACTTAATGAGTGACAAGCAGTACTCTTCATCAATCTGGCTGCAACTTTCTCTGATTGCTGTTGCCAGATCAGCTTTGCAGGTTGGAGCTTTGTCATGCACCATTTGCTTCAACGTCCACCAAAGATTTTCAATTGGATTCAGATCCGGACTATTTGCAGGCCATGACATTGACCTTATGTGTCTTCTTTCAAGGAATGTTTTCACAGATTTTGCTCTATGGCAGGATGCATTATCATCTTGAAGAATGATGTCATCATCCCCAAACATCGTTTCAATTGATGGGATAAGAAGACTGTCCAAAATATCAATGTAAACTTGCGCATTTATTGAAGATGTAATGACAGCCTTCTCCCCAGTGCCTTTACCTGACATGCAGCCTCATATCATCAATGACTGTGAAAATTTGCATGTTCTCTTCATGCAGTCATCTTTATAAATCTCATTGGAACGGCACCAAACAAAAGTTCCAGCATCATCACCTTGCCCAATGCAGATTCGCGATTCATCACTGAATATGACTTTCATCCAGTCATCCACAGTCCACAATTGCTTTTCCTTAGCCCATTGTAACCTTGTTTTTTTGTGTTTATGTGTTAATGATGGCTTATGTTTAGCTTTTCTGTATGTAAATCCCATTTCCTTTAGGCGGTTTCTTACAGTTCGGCCACAGATATTGACTCCAGTTTCCTCCAATTCATTCCTCATTTGTTTTGTTGTGCATTTCCTGTTTTGAAGACATATTGGATTAAGTTTCCGGTCTTGACGCTTTGATGTCTTCCTTGGGCAACATTGTGTGATGATTTACCTTCTTTTAAGAGTTTGATAATCCTCTAATTTGTTTCAATTGACATCTCTCGTGTTGGAGCCATGAGTCATGTCAGTCCACTTGGTGCAACAGCTCTCCAAGGTGTGATCACTCCTTTTTAGATGCAGATTAACTAGCAGATCTAATTTGATGCAGGTGTTAGATTGGAAATGAAAATTTACAGTGTGATTCCATAATTTTTTCTTCAGAATTTAGTGATTCCATAATTTTTTTCCCTCTGCTTGGTCTAAAATAAATTACCTTTACTGAGTACCTCATTTTTAATATTGATTTCTTTTAGTGTTTCTTAAAGCCCTAAAGTTGCCATTGGAAATTACTTTAGTTTTGTGCCATGTCTGTGATCTGCTTTTTTTTCAACAACATTAAACAACTGAATGAACATCCTCCGAGCCCGGTGATTCCATAATTTTTGCCAGGGGTTGAATATTAATGTGGATTTACTGGGGGAGCGGCTTTGTATAGTTCGTCCAATACTGAAATTATCCAGGAAATCCAATGATTAGTCCTTCCTGTCTATTGTATGTGGTAATGTAGTATTTGTGAAATGTTATATTAATTGTATATATTATATCCATCAGGAAACATCCGAAGGCGACTCCAAAGAGGGTCAAAACGAAAATATTGCTGACCCTGATATCAGTCAGCCGGGGCCGAACCCTGATCTGATGGAAGGTAAGCCGGTCATCTAATATTTTACATACAAATATCAAGTTATAGAGAACGACAGAGAACATGGAGATTTACTCTTCATCCAATGTATGAGGAAGCTGGTGGCTCATGAGCCCCCATGGACTATAATGGAGGGGGTCACAAATGTACAAAGAGGCTCATTGGTCCCCAATCATGTAATTGTTGAGGATTCGGTCAGATCCTGAGCAATGACACGTTCATAGTACAGTATATATATATATAGATATGTCATAAATATATACAGTGTCTGCAGAATATCCTTATATCTAGTATATTCCATGTACAGGGGTCTTATCATTTCCATTATTATATGGATGTGTTATATAAGTGGTGATATAGACTAATACATGTCGTCTCTTCATTATTTTATCATTATTATAGGAATAACTGTGCCGACAAATACTGATGGTGGAACATCTGAGCCACCAGAGATCATCCAGGAATCTGCCAGTGTAAGTATCATGGGACGTCTGTATATCATCAGATGACGGGTGGGAATTACACATCCCATATGACAATGGGATATCTCTGCTCTTATGTAGATCAGACCTATTATGTGTGACGTTGGTGTTATTATTCTGTCTCCTCCATGTGATGTCCCTTATCCTCCCCTGCAGTACAATGATTTATGTGTATGGGGAATATCCACTTATAATATAATAGTGTCAGTGGGGGGTCCGGCTTTTATCACGTCCTCTACTTCGGTTGCAGTGTAATCAGGGGGGATATAATATAGACGGGAGATCTGGAGCTTTTATACTCCTGCAGCTTCGTTGTCTTAATGTCATTTCTTATTCCTTTTAGGCCTTGATCGGATCAGTGAATCCTTGTAAGGACGACTTTAATCCTATCAAACTGATCAGCTGTGGAGGATTTGGGTGAGCTTTACTTGGTATAATATTTATTTCTCAGGGCTCCTTATAGTGATGCCTATGTCTCTATGTCCTGCCCGCGCAATGCTACCATAGAGAAATTATGGTTCCACATCACTGTCCACATCTAATTGTCTCTCTTCAGGTCAGTTAGGATGTGACGTGGAAGAGGACTTTCCATAGGTGATCATTTATGGAGTGTTATGTTATGGATTTCTAGTGATGGCCACACATCTAGTATTAACCATTAGTACAGGTGATCACTTGATCAGGTCTATGGATGGACTGTTAGTAAGAATTCATAATAAATCATGGCTTTTCTTCCTCCTCAGATCCGTCCACCTAGTTCGCCATACAGACACAAACAAGATATGTGCTATGAAGAAAATGGACAAGCAGAACCTGAGAAAGCCAAAGACCCTAAAATGGGCCTTTCAGGAGAGGGACATCTCTACATTCGCTGATTGTCCCTTTGTGGCCTCCATGTTCTGCTCCTTTCCTACTAAACTTCATCTGTGTATGGTCATGGAGTATGCACCAGGTAGGACACATCCATTGTATTTATATCCAGCCCACGTCTGCCTAATCCTAGCACCTTATATATAACCTGAACATGTCCACATGGACGGTTACATGTCCACAACGCATTTACTATAATGTTACTAAGATGCCTTGTGTGTCCTCACTGAGCATGGCGGCAATATCTGCTATGGAGGAAAGGAAGATTTCTCTGTATTTGAACAGTTTTTATAGATGAGAAGTTTCACAGAGAAATAAATGAGAGGCTTGTAGATGAGGCCTGGCTCTGTCTCTATGTACAGGGTTCCTCTGCAGTATACGCTCTACATTACACAGTGTATCTCTATATATACCATCCAGTCCCAATATCACCGCTTGTTTCACATTCACACTCATCATGTGTAATTTACTCTGTAACAGACCCTCACCTGTCATATTTGCTTTTTCCTGTAGGAGGAGACTGTGGCAATCTTTTACAGCACAGGGGTCCTTTACCTATCACCTTGGCCCGTCTGTACATTGCAGAAACAGTCCTTGCTGTGGAATATCTGCACAGCTATGGTGTGGTGCACAGAGACCTGAAGCCTGTAAAGTAAGTGACCCTTGAGCTATAATAAAGGGGATGAAAGTTAGTTTGTTATACAGTCTATGGGTTATTACTTGGGGCTGACAACATCTTTTCTTTTACAGCCTCCTGATAACATCAACAGGACATATTAAAGTGACCGATTTTGGACTTTCAAAACTTGGCCTCATGAGACCAACATCAAACATCTATAAGGCTCAAACTATGGACATCACCAAAGAGTTCTGTGATAAAGAGGTCGGCTTTACTTACAGGATCTTCTACTTTACATATCTCATCTCTTTCTCCTTCTCTGATCATTTCTCATCACATTTCCACTGATGTTATTTGTCGTATGTATTGATCATCATCTCATTCTTCTGTTGTTTTCCAGACTGCTGGCACGTCTAGTTACATGGCCCCAGAAGTTATCCTAAGGAAAGGCTATGGAAGACCTGTTGACTGGTGGTCAGTAGGCATCATCTTATATGAATTTCTCTTTGGATATACACCATTTTATAGGGCTTCCCAAAAGGAGAAATTACGCAGTATCCTCAGTGGTAAGTAAAATAATCTGACTGCTTGTCATGTCGCTGTTATTTGGTTTGATTTGTTCCTTGGTTCAGTTTCTAGCTTTTTTAAGGAAAATGCTTTTTTATGTAAATAAATGAAGAGGTTTTATTTCCTGTAATATTTTCTTTTTATATCACAGATGACATTGTTTGGAGATGTAATTCCTTTCCTCCACCAAATGCTCGGGGCATCATCACTCAGCTACTCAGAAAAAATCCAGAACAAAGACTTGGGACAGGTAATATGATTATAGTATTAATAATGACTTATTACACCTCTGGGCAAATGAAGGTGTCCATGAGGATGAGCTCTGAAGGTCTCTACCAACGTGTCCATTCCCCATTCTTCATGCTCTAATGTTCAGTTCAGTTCTTTTAAATCTCCAGTTCAGATTAACATAAACTGTATAGATACGGAGTAGTTTCTCTGACAATAACTGTATCGATTTTTTTCTTGTCTTCCTTTTCCAGGAGGGGCACACGAGATCAAAATTCATCCATTTCTGCGTGCCTTAAACTTTAACAACCTTCTAAGTCAGAAGCCTCTGTTCGTTCCTGATCTAAAATCAGATGAGGACACCCGCTATTTTAGCAGTAAGTAAAATGAGATGTTATCGGCAGAAAACTGCTGAGTGTCTTTTCTTTCATTATGTGTGACAATCAGTTCCCATCATAATGAGTAATAACATGGTGACTGTCTGACTGGCTCTTATACTAATAATTTCTCATAACACTTTTACTTTTCAGATCGCTCTGTGGGTTATAAATTTAGGAATTCAGATGATGGGGACACAAGTGAGGACAATGACTGTCCAGAAATCAAAAACTTTGAATCATCTTCTCAAAGGTTTTCCAAAGTAAGTATATCTAAATCATGTAGGTCAATAAAATGAATAAAACCTATGATTAGAAAAAAAGTTTCAAAATATATCTATTTATATTTTATATTTCTTTGTGTTTTTTTTAGCTATATACCACCAGTATCAAGATGGTGACCATTGAAGAACCTATGTCACCTCCAGAGTGTACCCCTGAGAACAGCAAAAAACACCCAGACTTGTGAGTAGATTATTATTATTATGAGATTTAGCTCTGATATATGCTCGGACACGAGTAACACAAATCTAAATCCAGCATCCACCACCCCATGATAACTGATTGCTGTGGATCTGGCTTGTGATTACACGGCAATATCAGTTGATCATTGCAACGAGCCATTCATTCCCAGCTCTTTATAGGCCAATATTACTAGTTAGACTCCATTCTTGCTGGTAGAATGGGGTCCTAAGCAGAGTATCCCATTTATGATGTCCGAAATGGCCTTACAGGCAGGTGTTCTTCCTTTTTGTATTGTTTTCACTTGTAATTTACTTGACTTTCTTCTACCAAACAGGCAGAAAGAATCTCCCCCTTCCAAAACTGATGATGGTGACAATCAGTGTGTCACTGCTAAAAAGTGTGAGTCATCCTCGCCCTCATTGTCAGGTATGTACAGATTTATAGACCATCCCATTATAGGCTATGATAGAAAAGTGTAATGTGAATCTGCATATGAAGGCTCAGATAATGACTTACTTTATTCCCGCTGCCCCTGAGTATTCAATTTTTTGTTTTGGTAAAATCCACCATAAGGTTCCAGAGTTATTGGCAGTTTTAATTAGTGCTAATTTTTATGGTCTTTACAAGGGGGTGGTGCTAACAGGATTATCTGGGGGGGGGGGTGTCTTCAGCCTCTTCTTCAGTATTATAGTGTGGTAAAGACCATAAAAATGACCACTAAATAAAAAGGCCCCTGTCTGTGGAACTGTAAGGCGGTGTGCTCACAATGCGTTTTTAATCGTTTCCGCAGCAGCAATTCCGCCGCAAAAACGCTTAAAAAACGCTTGGTAGAAGGCCTGCCATGTTCCCCAATGATAATCCGCATGTGCTGTGCACATGCTGCAGAAATTTCCGCTGCGGATTATCATTGAGGAAAAATTCGCAACACTACCAATTATTTTGCAGAAGTCCTGCGTTTTCACCGCCATTGACTTGCATTGGAACGCATGGAATCCGCATCACTGCATCTGTACATGTGGAATCCATGTGTTTCAATGTGCGGATGGTACTCGGGTCTGGAGAAGAGGAGACTCTCCTCCAGACCCTCCCCCCCCTACCATAGAACCTGTAAAAAAAAAAGAATAAAATAAAAAATAAATATTATTCTTACCTTCTGATGGCCTCCGGTTCCTTGTCTCGGCTTGCCGGCTGCTCGCGGTGGACTAAAGGACCTGCGCTGACGTCATTTAGTCATGTGACGGGTCATGCGACCAATGATGTCGGCAGGTCCTTAAATCTACCGCGAGCTGCCGGCAAGCCAAGACAAGGACTCCGTGGGCATCAGAAGTTAAGTATATTTATTTTTTATTTTTTACCATTCTTTCGGTCACACTATATAAATCCATGCCGGCTGCATGGATTTATATAGTGTGACCAAGTTGTCAAGCACTTTCCAAGTGATGCTAAAATCGCTTGGAAAGTGCTTGACAACCCGCATGCGAAATCGCATGATCCGCATGTCCCTGGCAGGAAAAACACATGTACAATCCGCATGTACAATCCGCATGTACAATCCGCATGTACAATCCGCATGTACAATCTGCATGTACAATCCGCATGCGTTTTTTGTGCCAGGGAGATGCAGAAATGCTCAGGAAAAAATCCGGAGCATTTCTGCATCGTGGGCACATAGCCTAAGGGGGATTTTAATAAAAACCAAAAACAGAGTCCTCAGGGGAGCAGGGGAATAAAGTAAGAGTGAATTCTGGACACTTTAGACCTGGTGATGAGTCTTCTTTAATCTTACGCTTAAGTGTTATCTGACGGATTATATAAAAACACTTTGGCTTGCTGCAAGTAATTTCATGTTAATAAGGGGGACACCACATGGCCGCACACAGAAAAGCTACAAGTGCAGATTAACCAGTTTGAGTAACTCTATAAACATATAAAATGAATCTTTGAGGAGTTTATAATCAACATCTTTTTCGGACTTTTTATTAGAACCTCCAGTTCAGGAGAGAAAGAAATCTGCACTAAATCTGAGAAAACAGCAAAGAACAGATAAAGTGGAAGAGGGGGAAAGTAGTAGGCGAGGTAAGTGTGACGATAATCTCCATGTTGTATGATGTCAGTTAGATAAGTCATGTGGAGCAGATGTCATCTGTCAGTGGTGGGATTGTCACATGTATGATGGCTGACAATGATCAAGCACCTCTGTATGGAGAAGACTCCTCTACCGGCCTCCCACAGAGACACTACAGTAGTGTCCTCTAATATGGAGTCCCATTACTTACATCGGTTTTGCATCTTTTTTATAGGTTCTATCTTCCGCCGGATGATATCATCCTGCCGGCGTGGATTATCCAGGGCTGCTCGCACTATCAGACAAAGCTGCATTTTTGCCCACTGTCACCAGGGCACCAGAAACATCTCAAGGGCAGAAAACCCTCACATCTAGTGCCCTGAAGAAAGTACAGCACATCCACCATCAATGCTGTACCTGCATGGAAAGAGTTGTACCATCTACTGTACCTGTGGCCGTCTGACCAGCAAGAAATATCTGCAAAAGTCAAAGGCCTCCAAGAACATCTTTTCAACCTTCCATGTAATTCTTAAATTAAAAAAAATAAATTGATTAATGTCCTTTTGAATTTAATTGAATATTACTGACATTTATGGCATATCAATGCTACACATGTTATATCCACCTCACGTTCTCCCTCTCCCCATTCATTGAGAACGCACGGGGTGAATGCTGGGTGTGACGCGGGGGGTGATCGCGCCCACAATCCAGCTGTCACGCCTCACTTGTCGTGACATCAGCGCGGGGTCACGTGATGCCAGTGAGCGGCGCTATCCTTGGCTGCAACGTAAGCTAATTACAAAAATCCTTACGGGCCCGTGGGGATACATTGGGGGGGGGGGTGGGTAATCTAAAGTACTGGACAACTTCTTTAAGAAACATTTTTTTCCTGTATAATGACTTAAACCAAAATTTTATTTTTTATTACCAAATAGATAATTTCAGTGTAATTTACGAAGGAAAAAAAGAACTGCCAAAAATTAGGGATTCTGATACATCCTGTATTAGAATAAATGAGGGTCTCATACACATTCTGGTCAATTTGACATATAGTAGTACTTCTAGACTCATAAAGGCTATGCACTAAGTGCAAATCCTGCCAAAAAATGCAAGTAGGGTCATCCATACACCATGGAAGGCACCAACTGTAGTGCCTCATTCAAATATTGTGAACAAAGTATACACTGTGTGCAGAATTATTAGGCAAGTTGTATTTTAGAGGATTATTTTTATTATTGATCAACAACTATGTTCTCAATCAACCCAAAAGACTCTTAAATATCCAAGCTTAATATTTTTGGAAGTTGGAGTGGGGTGTTTTTAGATTTGGCTATCTTAGGAGGATATCTGTTTGTGCAGGTAACTATTACTGTGCAGAATTATTAGGCAACTTATTAAAAACCAAATATAATCCCATGTCACTTGTTTATTTTCACCAGGTAAACCAATATCAGTTTCCAAAATACAGAAATAAACATTTCTGACATGCTAAAACAAAAACCAAAAAAATTAGTGATCAATATAGCCGCCTTTCTTTATGATGACACTCAGCAGCCTCCATCCACAGATTGCGTCAGTTACTTGACCTGTTTTCGATCAACATTGCGTGCAGCAGCCACCACAGTCTCCCAGACACTGTTCCAAGAGGTGTACTGTTTTCCCTCCCTGTAGATCTCACATTTGGCCAACACACTTTTTGCAACCCTGTTGGCTATTTGACATGTAACGCTTGATTGTTCGGTGATCACGCTTCAAAAGTTTGGAAATTTCAAGACTGCTGCATCCCTCTGCAAGACATCTCACAATTTTGGACTTTTCAGAGCCCATCAAACCTCTCTTTTGACCCATTTTGCCAAAGGAAAGGAAGTTGCCTAATGATTAAGCACACCTTCTATAGGGTGTTGATGTCATTAGTCAACACCCCGCCTCATAACAGAGATGCACATCACCAGATTTACTTAATTGGTAGTTGGCTCTCAAGCCTATGCAGCTTGGAGTAGGACAACACGTATAAAAAGTATCATGTGATCAAAATAGTCATTTGCCTAATAATTCTGCACACAGTGTAGTTGTGGTACACCTACAATAGTGTTCAAACTAATAGCAGTGGGTTAAATAACATGAGTTAAGCACAAAACCTTTATACTAGTTTTTATTTCCATGCATTGGGAACATTGCACACTGTTTTCTAATTCTAAACATGAAGAGAAATGTATATAATTTTTAACTATTTTACAGAAAATAGCAAAAAATGAACAATGGGCTGTTCTAAAAAAATAGCAGTGTCTGCATTTGTCTTTACAAACTCAAAATATGTACTCTTTTTTAGCATTTGGCATTCCTGTGAATCATTAACCTAATACTTAGTTGTATACTCAGTTTTTAAGAACTGCTTCACATGTATGTTGCATAGAGTCAACCAACTTCTGGCACCTGTCAACTGTTATTCCAGCCCAGGATGCTTTGACTACATCCCACAATTTTTTGGCATCTGTTGGCTTTGCCTCAGAAACAGTATTTTTGATGTCACCCCACAAGTGTTCTATCGGATTAAGATCCGGTCATTGGGCTGGTCACTCCATAACCTCAATTATGTTGGACTGCAACCAATAATTTGATCGTTTACTGGTGTGTTTAGGGCAGTTGTCTTGTTGAAACACCCATTTCAAGGGCATATCCTCTTCAGCGTAAGGCAACATGACCTCTTCAAGTATTTTAATATATGCAAACTGGTCCATAATCTCTGCTGGTATGCGGTAAATAGGTCCGGCACCATAGTAAGAGAAACGTGCCCATATCTTGATGCTTGCTCCACCATGCTTCACTGTCTTCAGAGTGTACTGTGGCTTGAATGCAGAGTTTAGGGGTCATCTGACAAACTGTCTGTGGCCCTTGGACCCGAAAAGAACAATTTTACTTTCATCAGTCCACAAAATGTATCTCCACTTCTCTTTAGGCCAGTTGATGTGTTCTTTGACAAATTGTATCCGCTTCAGTACATGTCTTTTTTTAACAGTGGGACTTTGTGGGGACTTATTGCTAAGAGATTAGTTTCACATAGGCATCTTCTTCTACAGTACTCACAGGTAACTTGAGACTGTCTTTGATCATCCTGGAGCTGATCATTGGCTGAACCTTTTCCATTCTGGATATTCTTCGATCCATTCGAATGGTAGTCTTCTGTTTTTTTCCACGTCTCTCTGGTTTCACTTTCCATTTTAAAGCATTGGAGATCATTATAGCTGAACAGCCTATCATAGTCTGCACTTCTATATAAGTTTTACCCTCTCCAAACAACTTTTTAATCAAAGTACGCTGTTCTTCTGAACAATGTCTCGAATGACCCATATTTCTCAGGCTTTCAAGGAGAAATGCATGTACAACATGTGCTGGCTTCATCCTTAAATAAGGGCCACCTGATTCACACCTGTGTCTTCACAGAATGATTGACCTCACTATTGAACTCCACACTGCTATTATTTTGAACACACCCCCTAACAATTAATTATTCGAATACACAGACTCATAAACATGCAGATCATGAATGCGGAATTTGTTGGTTTTCTTAGAATCTACTGCACCAACCGGTAAATTGTTTGTCATGTGGTGGTAATATAATATATACCAAAAACAGTGATTAATCTGGTTAGTCATATTGGACTGCTATTATTTTGAATACTACTGTACATACTATGCACCTCCACTATGCCATCCATGCAGCAAAAAGGAGTCAAACAATTCTCCTGTGACTTTTCACACACAACACTAACAAGAATGGCAAATGCCTGTAGTGAATCGACCAACGTTTGTGGTATCAGACGCCTCTTACGCTTTTTCTTTTCCTCCTTTGCGTTGTCATGAGGGAGAACAGAAAAAATCCCGGCATAATGATCCCGCGAATACAGCACATAGCCTATCTAAACATTGTACACTTTTCCATCCTAATCACAACAATCCAATATCCATAACACCCACATATATACCAGAACTTACACAAAACAGATTTAAAGCCTAGAAAAATTGGAGTAGGACGCCCAACATGTCAAAAAAGGAACAAAAAATGAAGTATTAAAAACACTTTTATTAGTAGAAACATTAAAAAAATATATATGTCTATATAACAATAGTAGAAAAGGTCGTGCAGGGTAGGAGATACACAAACAGCAGATACAGCAGTTTATACGTGGGTCCCCCGGGAGCAGGGTGAAACGAATCCCATCAATAGATAAATAGTTCATAGAGCAGGTAAAATGGTATATACTCAATGTAAACAGCTGTATGGCATGTATACAAGCTCAGAATCTAGGTGGGAAGAGTACAATGAAATATAAAGGGAAACCACTGCTCAGAGTGGAGGGAAGAAGAATGACCAGAGCAGGAAAAAGGTGCAAAGTCAGAGACTCACCCATGGGGACTAAAGTAACCACGTCACCGTACTGCAGCCCCGACGCGCGTTTCGCGTGGCTTCCTCAGGGGGCTGTGGTTGTGGATAGAGTGAGCGCCTTTAAATATCCTCCCAGATGAATCCCTGATTGATGCAGCGCATGCGAAGCGGCAGCGTCCCCCCGCCCCGCGTCACGTCGGGCCAGTTTCCCGGGGGGACTGTGGGCAGCGACGTACACGATGATCACTACCCATAATCCCCACGTACGGAAGCCCGACGGGACGCGGCCAAAGGAGGACGGCACTGCGCATGCGCGGCTCAGCGACAGCCATACCAAGTGAGGACAAGGGTAAGGGCAAAGATATCTCTTAGACAAAGAGGGTACTAGCTGTCAGAAGCCAAGGTGCAGGTAGAGTACATGCCCCATTCGTGCTACAAGTATAATAGTGTCATCATAGATATATATTAAGGAGTAAATGTAAGTAAGTATGCATTTTTAGAGTCTAACAGGGACACCATTGCATATACATAATGCGATAATGACTACGGCAGCTAGAGAGAGAAGCATATTCAAATGTATGGAACAATACATAAGTTGCCACAGAAAACAAGTGCAAATTATACAGAAGTCCAATGCATGCCCAATTATAAATATTGGGAAGAATAAATATATCCAGGGGCAGAGAGCATTGTAAGTAGCAGTAGGTCGACTCATAGAGATAATTTGTGACATTAGGTATTCATAATAACTGTAAATGTCCGTCCCATATGCGTCCAGAAGTATCCTAGATGGTATGGAGATATAGGTGATGGCGCCTAAATATAGAGGAATAATAGAAGAAACAGAGAAAAAATTAGACAATAAGAAAAATAAAAAATCCACATTAAAAACAAAGGAGAAGAGAACCTACAAGAATGAAGAGAAACTATTGTGTTCATTAAGACCACCAGGGGTCACCGTGTCCAGTACTGCAATCCAGCGGCATTCCAGCTGCGCCAAAATGCGCTTATAGTTACCTCCCCTGGTAATACAGCACATAGCCTATCTAAACATTGTACACTTTTCCATCCTAATCACAACAATCCAATATCCATAACACCCACATATATACCAGAACTTACACAAAACAGATTTAATTCACGCAAAAGAAAAGAAATCTTTTGGATATATAAATTACAAACCATTTGTTCTCTTGGTTTAAATGAAATGACGAAGAAGACCCTATGTTGATAGAAGATGTACAACAATTTACCTCAAAGGACTCTTCAGGATGGACATAATTGTTTCTTTTATTGGAAAAAAACCCTCTCTCCTGAACTGCCCTATTGTGGCCTGTTACGTCATCTACTGGTGGAATACTGAACTGCACCTCATTCATGTGTTTTACTAGAAATTAACAAGGTAATATTAGTAACAGTAACCCCTTTGCGACTTCTCTTTATGACCTCCCCCTCTTTGATGTGGGCTCTGGCGCTGAGCCCGCATCGTTTCAGGCACATGACAGCTGATTTGATCAGATGTGCCCCTAACAGCCACAAGTGGAATTACCCCTGCCATGTGATCGCGAGGTGCTGATTGGTTGACATGACAACCCGGGGTCTGCAGGAGACCCCTATGGTTGTCATTGTCGACCTGCTATGAGCGTCGCCCTGCGGTCGGTGTTCATAGCAGATGAGCATTTCTGCTACACATAGCAGGGCTGAAGACTTGCTATTAGTGATGATTGAGCATGCTCATTGCTCAAGATTTACGAGCATGCTCGGACGAGCACCTATTATTATTATTATTTATTATTATAGCGCCATTTATTCCATGGCACTTTACATGTGAAAAGGGGTATACATAGCAAAAAGAAGTACAATAATCTTGAACACAATGTGACAGCGACTGGTACAGGAGGAGCGAGGACCCTGCCCGCGAGGGCTCACAATCTACAAGGGATGGGTGAGGATACATTAGGTGAGGGTGGAGCTGGTCATGCGGCGGTGGTTACCGCAGGTTGTAGGCTTGTGGGAAGAGGTGGGTCTTCAGGCTCCTTTTGAAGGTTTCCACGGTCGACGAGAGTCTGATGTGTTGGGGTAGAGAGTTCCAGAGTAGGGGGGAAGCACGGGAGAAATCTTGTATGCGATTGTGGGAGGAGGAGATAAGAGGGGAGTAGAGAAGGAGATCTTGTGAGGATCGGAGGTTGCGTGCAGGTATGTAACGGGAGACTAGGTCAGAGATATATGGAGGAGACAGGTTGTGAATGGCTTTGTATGCCATGGTTAGGGTTTTGAACTGGAGTCTCTGGGCAATGGGGAACCAGTGAAGAGACTGACAGAGAGGAGAGGCCGGGGAATAGCGGGGGGACAGGTGGATTAGTCAGGCAGCAGAGTTTAGGATAGATTGGAGGGGTGCAAGAGTGGTAGAAGGGAGGTCACAGAGCAGGAGGTTGCAGTAGTCGAGGCGGGAGATGATGAGGGCGTGCACTAGTGTTTTTGCAGATTCATGGTTGAGGAATGTGAAGATCCGGGAGCTATTCTTGAGTTGGAGTCAGCAGGAAGTGGAAAGGGCTTGGATATGTGGTTTGAAGAAGAGATCAGAGTCCAGGGTTACTCCAAGGCAGCGAGCTTGAGGGACTGGGGAGAGTGGACAGCCATTGACATTGATAGATAGGTCAGTTGGGGGGATGAATGGGATGGTGGAAAGATGATGAATTCTGTTTTGTCCATGTTAAGTTTTAGAAATCTAGCAGAGAAGAAGGATGAAATAGCAGACAGACATTGTGGGATTTTGGTTAGTAGGGAGGAGATATCGGGTCCAGAGAGGTAGATCTGTGTGTTATCAGCATAGAGGTGATAATGAAAGCCATGGGACTCTATGAGCTGTCCCAGGCCTAAGGTGTAGATGGAGAAGAGCAGAGGTCCTAGGACTGAACCTTGGGGGACACCGACAGATAGGGGGCAAGATGAGGAGGTGGTGCATGAGTGGGAGACACTGAATGTCCTGCCTGTTAGGTATGAGCAGTTCCAGGATAGGGTCAAGTCTGTGATGCTGAGAGATGAGAGAGTTTGTAGTAAGAGGGAATGGTCCACTGTGTTGAAGGCAGATGACAGGTCTAGGAGGAGGAGAACGGAGTAGTGTCGCTTAGATTTGGCCGTTAGTAGGTCGTTGGTGACTTTAGTCAGTGCCGTTTCAGTAGAATGGTGCAATCGGAAACCAGATTGTAGGCGGTTGAAGAGGGAGCAGGAGGAGAGGTGGGAGGACAGTTCAGAATGGACATGTTGTTCCAGTAGTTTTGAGGCATAGGGGAGATGTGATATGGGGCGATAGCTAGACAGAGAGGATGGGTCAAGGGAGGGCTTTTTGAGGATGGGTGTGTTAGAGGCATGTTTGAAGCATGAGGGGAAGACACCAGTTGTTAGTGACAGGTTAAAGAGGTGGGCTACGGTTGGGATGAAGATAGTGGTAAGCTTTGGGATGAGGTGGGATGGGATTGGGTCAAGTTTACAGGTGGTGAGGTGTGATTTGGAGAGTAAAGAGGAAAGTTGATCTTCCGTAATGGTGGAGAAGGTGGTTTTGAAGGAGGAGGGTTGAGTAGGTGTGGGGAGGGGCTGTGGGGGCTTTAGGCAAAAGCTTTGTCTGATGGTGTCAACCTTCTGCTTGAAGAATGAGGCAAAGTCTTCGGCTGAAATAAGAGGAGAGGGAGGAGGCACTGGGGGACGGAGGAGAGAATTGAAGGTGTTGAATAGTTGTTTGGGGTTGTGAGACAGGGAGGATATGAGGGATGCGAAGTATGTTTGTTTTGCGAAGTATTATCTTCAGCATGCTCGGGCTTTAAGTTTTTGACTTGCCCCCCTGGGCCGTGGGGTACCCAGAACCGGGCATTCTGGTGTACGCTGCTGATGGAGGTAGTAGTGGCAACCCGATCCCGTGGCTCAGGGTGGTGAGACCAAAAGGTGGCAGTCTATTTATCAGTGTTTTGAATGTCCAACTACGCCACCTATTGATTGCGGTCAGAGATAACCGCTGCTGCGAGGCAGACCGCTACGGCTGGTGTTGGTGTGCAGCACAGGGATAGGATAACTCCCCACGGGAAGAGTGTAACCTCAGGGCAGTGTAGGTGGATGCTGGGGGTGATGGTGCAGGCGCAGCAAAGATCACACTGAGTCCAATGGTGCAGTCCAGGGTTTTTACTCACAGTTGTTATCCAAGTCACTTCTGTCAGCAATGACTGCCCAAGTTGTGCTGCGTCCACCAGGTGAGGAGCTCGGTCAACCCCCAGGCAATTCAGGAGTATGGCACAGGACCCCCTTCTGTCCTTTCTCTGGCCTCTCGTGCCCCACCAGTGACCAAACTTCTGTCCAGCTACCGCGGACCGTGTCGGGTAAGCGTTGGCCTCCGCTTCCCGCTATCCTATATGGCGCCTTCCTAGGAGATTTGGCGGGGGGTCGCACCAATA
Organism: Phyllobates terribilis; assembly: GCF_046119375.1. Lineage (NCBI taxonomy): Eukaryota > Metazoa > Chordata > Amphibia > Anura > Dendrobatidae > Phyllobates > Phyllobates terribilis. The sequence continues at coordinate 660,907 of NW_027363375.1, forward strand.
AATGATCACGACCTCCGGTTCTTGGCTGAGGGATGATTTACTTCCACCAACTTGGGAATCCGGTACCCTTCCACATCCTGACCCTTCACCCAATATAACGCGGGTTTGCAACGGTTGCTGTCCGTTCTGCTCTCTTAGGGTCCCTTCTGCCTTCTTGTTTCTGGAGCCTTTCTACTCCTCTGTCTCTTCTCCTTCCTTCCTTCTCCTTCTCTTCTCCTCTCTGGCCCCGGCCTTCTCTCTAGGCCTGCCTCGTGGAGCTGAGCTCAGGCTGAGCCGTGGCTCCCTGTCAGCTCTGACTGAACTACTCTCTACTCCTTTTCTCTCTACTCTCAACAAGATGGCTCCCACCTTTTATCTGCTTCTCTGTGTCTGAGCTCAGGTGACCTGCACCCAATGAGCTCCTTCCTATGCTCCAGAAACTGTCCCCTTTTGCTCCCACACCACTGGGTTCTCTCCTCCCTCCCCACTCCAGCCAGGGACATGGTCAGTTGTGCCTGCAATATGGGAGCACCGGCGAGCTGTCCCCCGGAAATGGGGAGTGTATGTGTGTGCAGCTAACTGACCCCTGGTCCACACTCCATCCTTACCTGGAAGTGGAATATCACACCTCTGGTTGAGGTGCAATACCCCTGAAGCAACTGAACCCTCGGGGCGCTACATTTCCGTAGCTCCGTGAACATGATTTGCGACTGTTTGACAGCTTTAATACATGTGTGGAATGCTGGAAAAACAGGCATTCCTTACATGTATTAAAGCTGTCAAACAGTCGCAAATCACGTTCCCGGAGTGACGAAAACTTAAAGCCCGAGCACATTGAAGATAATAGGTGCTCGCCTGAGCATGCTCGTAAATCTCGAGCAATGAGCATGCTCGATCATCACTACTTGCTATGTGTAGCACAAGTGATCAGACGATGGCAGCTTCAACTCTCCCATGGAGGCTATTAAAGCAGGTAAAAAGTAAAAAAAAATGTTTTTAAAAATATTTAAAAAATGTAACAGTTCAAATCACCCTCCTTTTGCCCCATTCAAAATAAAACAATTAAAAATAAAAAATACACATATTTGGTATCGGCGAGTTCAGAATCACCCGATCTGTCAAAATATAAAGAGAGTTAATCAGATCGGTAATGAGTAAAAAAAACAAAACTGTAGAATTTTGGTTGCTGCAACATTGCAATAAAACGAAATAACGGGCAATAAAACATCGTATCTACCCCAAAATGGCATCAATAAAAACGTCAGCTCAGCGCGCAAGAAATAAGCCCTCACCCGGCCCCAGATCCCAAAGAAGGAGATTCCATGGGTCTTGGAAAATGGCTCCATTATTTTTTTTTTTACAAACTTTGGAATTTTTTTTCACCACTTAAATAAAAAAGAACCTATACATGTTTGGTGTCTACAAACTCGTAATGACACGGAGAATCATAATGGCAGGTCACTTTTAGCATTTACTGAATATGTTAAAAAAAACAATTGTCAAATTGCACTTTTTTTGCAATTTCACCACACTTGGAATTTTTTTCCCGTTTTCCAGTACACAATATGGTAAAATCAATGGTGTCGTTCAAAAGTACAACTCGTCTGCGAGAAACAAGCCCTCACACGGCCATATTGACTGAAAAAAAAAAGTTATGGCTCTAGGTAGAAGGGGATCAAAAAATGAAAATGCAAAAACAAAAAATCCGAGGATGGTAAAGGGGTTAAATGAGCAATGTATATATGTGATTTGTTTTTTGAAATCTATGTCTTAATCCACAGTTTTAATACACCGTATTTTACAGACCATAAGGTTTTAGAGGAGGAAAATAGAAAAAAAATGTGAAGAAAAAAATGTCATGCCGCATTGTTATGGGGAAGGGTCTCCTGCTGGCACTGTTTATGGCCCCCACACGCCGATGTCAGCTGGCGGAATATTCACTGCTCCCCATGCCCGGGGGTGTGGAGAAAGTTTTAAGAAAATTATACAAACAACCTTTTCACCTATCTAGATTAGTGCCCTTATGGGAAAATCCTAGATTTGTTCAGGGTAAACAGAACAAGCTTTGCAAGCAATGGAACCAGAAAGGGATTTATTAAATGTTAATGAAGGAAGGCTGCTCACCTGGCTGGAATTCTCAGGGATGTATGATATGGGAGATCATCAATGTCTACAGTACCACCAAACAGTTACTTTCCACAGCTCTATGGTGAGAGATTTTGGGAAGGTGGAAAGGAGGGGTGATTTTGGCATATTGATGTGGTCTAGCTCATGGGTAAATTCCCTATCCACAATATACCAAAGGATTAAGAGACAAATTCTGCACACTGCGGTACCTGATTTATTTATCCATTGGAGTATAGCGCTAAATGACACTTAGAGAGATGGTAAACTTTTGACGGGCTTGGATAAAGTAAAAATAGCAATGAACAATGGAGAGAAATGCAGAACAAACTGATTCATAATGCCATTTATGCTTTCAAATTTTCCTACAAAGATGCTTCATCACATTATTTATGAAAATGCCCAAAATGTAACCTAAAACCAATTTATTTGATAGCATCAGGCGATGCCCTTCCACCCAAATGGTGTGGGAAGAGACCCTTCTCTATTTAGATAATGTTTGGAGAATTAAAGTCCCACAGTCTCCTCGGGCATGTTTATTTCATCATATTGTAACAGAACATCGGGAGGATGGGGACAGAGTTCTGTCTATACAGATAATACATGTAGTTCTATTGGTGGTTAAAAAATGTATACTTAGATATTGGTTGAAGAAAGAGACACCAAAATTATCTGAAATAATCAAAACTCTGAAAACCTTATTAGTTTATGACAAACTTGAGTCAGAAAAACAAAAAGAAAAGGCGACGACAGCGTTTATTCACAAACTGAGATCTTTTAATGAATATAGCAATACACAATCTGATATGTCACAGCTGATGAAAGTATTCTGACACACATCCTGGTATCATACGTAGGAACATAGGGGGACAACAGTATTACTTAAAGTCTAATGGATTCACTTATTTTTACATCTATTCATATAAGGATTTTGGAAAAGTGTTTTTTTGTTGTTTTGCATGCGGAGTTAAAAATTGAATCTGTTAAAATTGTGAAAAAAAAATGATTGGATGGATTTCACACTTATTTATAAAGATGCGGTCTGTGTTGGTAAATGTCATGGAGATTCTAGGATTATAACATGATTTGTTTGTCTATTTTGTCTCATTAAATAAAGTTTGTTTAAAAAAAAAAAAGATGAGAACACTAGATTCCATCATGACATCATAATTAACCATCACTACTTACAGAAGTGTTTACACCCATGTAGTCACTTTGACATTCCGGTGTCATTGCTGTCAGTGAGAAGCTACATAGCTAATCTTATACTGATTGCGCTTGGATTTACTTTGGATTTACTTGAAATGTCTGAAATTCCTTCAGACAGACTTCAGGTGTTAGCACTGCTCCAGGGGATTCTTACCACCTACGCCCCTGACATTGTGCTACCACTACCCGATGGCGTCCTCAGCTTCACTTACCGGCTGGTTATGAAGCTTGTGATAGACTGCCTGACCAAATACCACAAAGGTCGTATTAGCTCAGAATATCTTGAGCATTTACAGCAAAACATCTGGACACTCGTACAGCAGGTAAATAGCAGGCAATCTGCACAAATCTTATAATAATAATAAAGAAGAGTTGTAGCTTTGAGTGGCTCCATTCTTTTTACCATAAAATATACAGTAGTTTTTTGGGGGTTTTGTTTTTACGGTGTTTGTTATGCAGTGAAAATGACCTGGAAAAATGATTTTCCAAGTCAGTCCGATTAAGGCGATACCGAATATGCAAAGAAAATTCAGAATATTGCGAAAACATTTTTTTGCTTTGTGTCGCTAAATTCTGAGACCAGTAACATTTCTTATTTTTCTGTTGATGGGGCCCAGTGAAGACTTGTTTTTTTAATGCTGTATGATATGGAGGAGAGGAAGGAGGATTTAAAAGGCGGTACTTGATAAATAGAGGGTTTGGGGAGATATGATTTTTAATTGTCACAGGCCGATTTACATAAACAGTCATGTGTCTTACTTACACGCCCTAGGTGTGGAGGGTGGACGTGGAGATATAAAGGGAACCTGTCGCCTAAAATAATGCTATTAACCTGCAGGTTAATAGCGTTCTGACACCATGCAGCCGCCACACTGAAATAAACTGTATCCCCCCTGGCAGCCTCGCTCTTTCAGTCATATCGGTGGCGCCGGCAGGCTTTCAGTCACCGTTCTCTGCATAGTGAGCGGCGGCTGTAACCGCACCCGGCACTGACAGACAGCCGGTGCTAATATGGCCGCACAGTGTCAGAATGCTACTAACCTGCATATCAACTCCATATCTGCAGGTTAATAGCATTACTTTACATGACAGGTTCCCTTTAGAGGTTTACAAATGACCGGATCCCTCGTCAGCTGTCATGTAGTATTTGTAGTGCCGATATCAGGAGTAACATGGTGACATAAATGGCTTCCTCCATTCTGCACTTTCTCTCATGATTTTCCTTTCTTGTTTATTTCCATCTCTATAGGCTGAAGAAAAATCCCATAGTGGAGAATTGGCCTTTATTAAACAACTGGCCCAGAATGTCCTGCTTGTACTGGAGTATCCGGCCTACTCCCTGGAGCGCCTGGTAAGGAGCCATCGTCTTCTATATCTCATGTCCTTGTTGTCTGATCTTCTCCAGATTACCGTCATATAGCGGAAACTCAGATTTATGGTGGTAGAGGCCTCCCTGTCTGCTCCAGGCAGACACAGGACATTTTATGGCCGCCTGTCTCTGCAGCTCTATCATCTGTGAGGCCAGTCTGTACTCAGCGGTGCGGAGTTAGTATTTCCGCTTCTGTCTCTCTTGATCATCACAATCTTCCTTCTTATAAATGCTGCAGTCCTGATAGAAGATATTAGAGATCAGTTGTAGATACAAGTCCCTTATACAACCCCTGGCAAAAATTATGGAATCACCGGGCTCGGAGGATGTTCATTCAGTTGTTTAATGTTGTTGAAAAAAAAGCAAATAACAGACATGGCACAAAACTAAAGTCATTTCTAATGGCAACTTTAGGGCTTTAAGATACACTAAAAGAAATCAAGATTAAAAATGTGGTACTCAGCAAGGGTAATTTTTTTCATACCAAGCAGAGGGAAAAAAATATAGAATCACTCAATTCTGAGGAAAAAATTATGGAATCATGAAAAACAAACACACAAAAGAACACTACAATACATCACTAGTATTTCGTTGCACCACCTCTGGCTTTAATAACAGCTTGAAGTCTCTGAGGCATGGACTTAATGAGTGACAAACAGTACTCTTCATCAATCTGGCTCCAACTTTCTCTGATTGCTGTTGCCAGATCAGCTTTGCAGGTTGGAGCTTTGTCATGCACCATTTGCTTCAACGTCCACCAAAGATTTTCAATTGGATTCAGATCCGGACTATTTGCAGGCCATGACATTGACCTTATGTGTCTTCTTTCAAGGAATGTTTTCACAGATTTTGCTCTATGGCAGGATGCATTATCATCTTGAAAAATGATGTCATCATCTCCAAACATCGTTTCAATTGATGGGATAAGAAGACTGTCCAAAATATCAATGTAAACTTGCGCATTTATTGAAGATGTAATGACAGCCATCTCCCCAGTGCCTTTACCTGACATGCAGCCTCATATCATCAATGACTGTGGAAATTTGCATGTTCTCTTCATGCAGTCATCTTTATAAATCTCATTGGAACGGCACCAAACAAAAGTTCCAGCATCATCACCTTGCCCAATGCAGATTCGCGATTCATCACTGAATATGACTTTCATCCAGTCATCCACAGTCCACAATTGCTTTTCCTTAGCCCATTGTAACCTTGTTTTTTTTGTGTTTAGGTGTTAATGATGGCTTATGTTTAGCTTTTCTGTATGTAAATCCCATTTCCTTTAGGCGGTTTCTTACAGATCGGTCACAGACATTGACTCCAGTTTCCTCCAATTCATTCCTCATTTGTTTTGTTGAGCATTTCCTGTTTGAAGACATATTGGATTAAGTTTCCAGTCTTGATGCTTTGATGTCTTCCTTGGGCAACATTGTGTGATGATTTACCTTCTTTTAAGAGTTTGATAATCCTCGAATTTGTTTCAATTGACATCTCTCGTGTTGGAGCCATAAGTCATGTCAGTCCACTTGGTACAACAGCTCTCCAAGGTGTGATCACTCCTTTTTAGATGCAGACTAACTAGCAGATCTAATTTGATGCAGGTGTTAGTCTGGAAATGGAAATTTACAGTGTGATTCCATAATTTTTTCTTCAGAATTTAGTGATTCCATAATTTTTTTCCCTCTGCTTGGTCTAAAATAAATTACCCTTACTGAGTGCCTCATTTTTAATATTGATTTCTTTTAGTGTTTCTTAAAGCCCTAAAGTTGCCATTGGAAATGACTTTAGTTTTGTGCCATGTCCGTGATCTGTTTTTTTTCAACAACATTAAACAACTGAATGAACATCCTCCGAGCCCAGTGATTCCATAATTTTTGCCAGGGGTTGTATATTAATGTGGATTTACTGGGGGGGGGCGGCTTTGTACAGTTCGTCCAATACTGAAATTATCCAGGAAATCCAATGTTTAGTCCTTCCTGTCTATTGTATGTGGTAATGTAGTATTTGTGAAATGTTATATTAATTGTATATATTATATCCATCAGGAAACATCTGAAGGCGACTCCAAAGAGGGGCAAAACGGAAATATTGCTGACCCTGATATCAGTCAGCCGGGGCCGAACCCTGATCTGATGGAAGGTAAGCCGGTCATCTAATATTCTACATACAAATATCAAGTTATAGAGAACGACAGAGAACATGTAGATTTACTCTTCATCCAATGTATGAGGCCGCTGGCGGCTCATGAGCCCCCATGGACTATAATGGAGGGGGTCACAAATGTACAAAGAGGCTCATTGGTCCCCAATCATGTAATTGTTGAGGATTCGGTCAGATCCTGAGCAATGACACGTTCATAGTACAGTATATATATATAGATATGCCATAAATATATACAGTGTGTCCAGAATATCCTTATATCTAGTATATTCCATGTAAAGCGGTCTTATCATTTCCATTATTATATGGATGTGTTATATAAGTGGTGATATAGACTAATACATGTTGTCTCTTCATTATTTTATCATTATTATAGGAATAACTGTGCCGACAAATACTGATGGTGGAACATCTGAGCCACCAGAGATCATCCAGGAATCTGCCAGTGTAAGTATCATGGGACGTCTGTATATCATCAGATGACGGGTGGGAATTACACATCCCATATGACAATGGGATATCTCTGCTCTTATGTAGATCAGACCTATTATGTGTGACGGTGGTGTTATTATTCTGTCTCCTCCGTGTGATGTCCCTTATCCTCCCCTGCAGTACAATGATTTATGTGTATGGGTAATATCCACTTATAATATAATAGTGTCTGTGGGGGGTCCGGCTTTTATCACGTCCTCTACTTCGGTTGCAGTGTAATCAGGGGGGATATAATATAGACGGGAGATCTGGAGCTTTTATCCTCCTGCAGCCTCGTTGTCTTAATGTCATTTCTTATTCCTTTTAGGCCTTGATCGGATCAGTGAATCCTTGTAAGGATGACTTTAATCCTATCAAACTGATCAGCTGTGGAGGATTTGGGTGAGCTTTACTTGGTATAATATTTATTTCTCAGGGCTCCTTATGACGATGCCTATATCTCTACGTCCTGCCCGTGCAATGCTACCATAGAGAAATTATGGTTCCACATCACTGTCCACATATAATTGTCTCTCTTCAGGTCAGTTAGGATGTGACGTGGAAGAGGACTTTCCATAGGTGATCATTTATGGAGTGTTATTTTATGGATTTCTAGTGATGGCCGCACATCTAGTATTAACCATTAGTACAGGAGATCACTTGATCAGGTCTATGGATGGACTGTTAGTAAGAATTCATAATAAATCATGGATTTTCTTCCTCCTCAGATCCGTCCACCTAGTTCGCCATACAGACACAAACAAGATATGTGCTATGAAGAAAATGGACAAGCAGAACCTGAGAAAGCCAAAGACCCTTAAATGGGCCTTTCAGGAGAGGGACATCTCTACATTCGCTGATTGTCCCTTTGTGGCCTCCATGTTCTGCTCCTTTCCTACTAAACTTCATCTGTGTATGGTCATGGAGTATGCACCAGGTAGGACACATCCATTGTATTTATATCCAGCCCACGTCTGCCTAATCCTAGCACCTTATATATAACCTGAACATGTCCACATGGACGGTTACATGTCCACACCGCATTTACTATAATGTTACTAAGATGCCTTGTGTGTCCTCACTGAGCATGGCGGCAATATCTGCTATGGAGGAAAGGAAGATTTCTCTGTATTTGAACAGTTTTTATAGATGAGAATTTTTCACAGAGAAATAAATGAGAGGCTTGTAGATGAGGCCTGGCTCTGTCTCTATGTACAGGGTTCCTCTGCAGTATACGCTCTACATTACACAGTGTATCTCTATATATACCATCCTGTCCCAATATCTCCGCTTGTTTCATATTCACACTCATCATGTGTAATTTACTCTGTAACAGACCCTCACCTGTCATATTTGCTTTTTCCTGTAGGAGGAGACTGTGGCAATCTTCTACAGCACAGGGGTCCTTTACCTATCACCTTGGCCCGTCTGTACATTGCAGAAACAGTCCTTGCTGTGGAATATCTGCACAGCTATGGTGTGGTGCACAGAGACCTGAAGCCTGTAAAGTAAGTGACCCTTGAGCTATAATAAAGGGGATGAAAGTTAGTTTGTTATACAGTCTATGGGTTATTACTTGGGGCTGACAACATCTTTTCTTTTACAGCCTCCTGATAACATCAACAGGACATATTAAAGTGACCGATTTTGGAGTTTCAAAACTTGGCCTCATGAGACCAACATCAAACATCTATAAGGCTCCAACTAAGGACATCACCAAAGAGTTCCGTGATAAAGAGGTCGGCTTTACTTACAGGATCTTCTACTTTACATATCTCATCTCTTTCTCCTTCTCTGATCATTTCTCATCACATTTCCACTGATGTTATTTGTCTTATGTATTGATCATCATCATCTCATTCTTCTGTTGCTTTCCAGACTGCTGGCACGTCTAGTTACATGGCCCCAGAAGTTATCCTAAGGAAAGGCTATGGAAGACCTGTTGACTGGTGGTCAGTAGGCATCATCCTATATGAATTTCTCTTTGGATATACACCATTTTATAGGGCTTCCCAAAAGGAGAAATTACGCAGTATCCTCAGTGGTAAGTAAAATAATCTGACTGCTTGTCATGTCGCTGTTATTTGGTTTGATTTGTTCCTTGGTTCAGTTTCTAGCTTTTTTAAGGAAAATGCTTTTTTATGTAAATAAATGAAGAGGTTTTATTTCCTGTAATATTTTCTTTTTATATCACAGATGACATTGTTTGGAGATGTAATTCCTTTCCTCCACCAAATGCTCGGGGCATCATCACTCAGCTACTCAGAAAAAATCCAGAACAAAGACTTGGGACAGGTAATATGATAATAGTATTAATAATGACTTATTACACCTCTGGGCAAATGAAGGTGTCCATGAGGATGAGCACTGAAGGTCTCTACCAACGTGTCCATTCCCCATTCTTCATGCTCTAATGTTCAGTACATTTCCTTCATGTTGACTCTTTTAAATCTCCAGTTCAGATTAACATAAACTGTATAGATACGGAGTAGTTTCTCTGACAATAACTGTATCGAATTTTTTCTTGTCTTCCTTTTGCAGGAGGGGCACACGAGATCAAAATTCATCCATTTCTGCGTGCCTTAAACTTTAACAACCTTCTAAGTCAGAAGCCTCTGTTCGTTCCTGATCTAAAATCAGATGAGGACACCCGCTATTTTAGCAGTAAGTAAAATGAGACGTTATCGGCAGAAAACTGCTGAGTGTCTTTTCTTTCATTATGTGTGACAATCAGTTCCCAACATAATGAGTAATAACATGGTGACTGTCTGACCGGCTCTTATACTAATAATTTCTCATAACACTTTTACTTTTCAGATCGCTCTGTGGGTTATAAATTTAGGAATTCAGATGATGGGGACACAAGTGAGGACAATGACTGTCCAGAAATCAAAAACTTTGAATCATCTTCTCAAAGGTTTTGCAAACTAAGTATGTCTAAAGCATGTAGGTCAATAAAATGAATAAAACCTATGATTAGAAAAAAAGTTTAAAAATATATCTATTTATATTTTATATTTCTTTGTGTTTTTTTAGCTATATACCACCAGTACCAAGATGGTGACCATTGAAGAACCTATGTCACCTCCAGAGTGTACCCCTGAGAACAGCAAAAAACACCCAGACTTGTGAGTAGATTATTATTATTATGAGATTTACCTCTGATATATGCTCAGACACGAGTAACACAAATCTAAATCCAGCATCCACCACCCCATGATAACTGATTGCTGTGGATCTGGCTTGTGATTACACGGCAATATCAGTTGATCATTGCAACGAGCCATTCATTCCCAGCTCTTTATAGGCCAATATTACTAGTTAGACTCCATTCTTGCTGGTAGAATGGGGTCCTGAGCAGAGTATCCCCTTTATGATGTCCCAAATGGCCTTACAGGCAGGTGTTCTTCCTTTTTGTATTGTTTTCACTTGTAATTTACTTGACTTTCTTCTACCAAACAGGCAGAAAGAATCTCCCCCTTCCAAAACTGATGATGGTGACAATCAGTGTGTCACTGCTAAAAAGTGTGAGTCATCCTCGCCCTCATTGTCAGGTATGTACAGATTTATAGACCATCCCATTATAGGCTATGATAGAAAAGTGTAATGTGAATCTGCACATGAAGGCTCAGATAATGACATACTTTATTCCCGCTGCCCCTGAGTATTCAATTTTTTGTTTTGGTAAAATCCACCATACGGTTCCAGAGTTACTGGCAGTTTTATTTAGTGCTCATTTTTATGGTCTTTACAAGGGGGTGGTGCTAACAGGATTATCTGGGGGGGGTGTCTTCAGCCTCTTCTTCAGTATTATAGCGTGGTAAAGACCATAAAAATGACCACTAAATAAAAAGGCCCCTGTCTGTGGAACTGTAAGGCGGTGTGCTCACAATGCGTTTTTAATCGTTTCCGCAGCAGCAATTCCGCCGCAGAAACGCTTAAAAAACGCTTGGTAGAAGGCCTGCCATGTTCCCCAATGATAATCCGCATCTGCTGTGCACATGCTGCAGAAATTTCCGCTGCGGATTATCATTGAGGAAAAATCCGCAGAACTACCAATTATTTTGCAGAAGTCCTGCGTTTTCACCGCCATTGACTTGCATTGGAACGCATGGAATCCGCATCACTGCATCTGTACATGCGGAATCCATGTGTTTCAATGTGCGGATGGTACTCGGGTCTGGAGAAGAGGAGACTCTCCTCCAGACCCTCCCCCCCCCTACCATAGAACCTGTAAAAAAAAAAGAATAAAATAAAAAATAAATATTATACTTACCTTCTGATGGCCTCCGGTTCCTTGTCTTGGCTTGCCGGCTGCTCGCGGTAGACTAAAGGACCTGCGCTGACATCATTTAGTCATGTCACGGGTCATGCGACCAATGATGTCGGCAGGTCCTTAAATCTACCGCGAGCTGCCGGCAAGCCAAGACAAGGACTCCGTGGGCATCAGAAGTTAAGTATATTTATTTTTTATTTTTTACCATTCTTTCGGTCACACTATATAAATCCATGTCGGTTGCATGAATTTATATAGTGTGACCAAGTTGTCAAGCACTTTCCAAGTGATGCTAAAATCGCTTGGAAAGTGCTTGACAATCCGCATGCGAAATCGCATGATCAAAACGCTTCACATCCGCATGTCCCTGGCAGGAAAAACGCATGTACAATCCGCATGTACAATCCGCATGTACAATCCGCATGTACAATCCGCATGCGTTTTTTGTGCCAGGGAGATGCAGAAATGCTCAGGAAAAAATCCGGAGCATTTCTGCATCGTGGGCACATAGCCTAAGGGGGATTTTAATAAAAACCCAAAACAGAGTCCTCAGGGGAGCAGGGGGAATAAAGTAAGAGTGAATTCTGGACACTTAAGACCTGGTGATGAGTCTTCTCTAATCTTACGCTTAAGTGTTATCTGACGGATTATATAAAAACACTTTGGCTTGCTGCAAGTAATGTCGTGTTAATAAGGGAGACACTACATGGCCGCACACAGAAAAGCTACAAGTGCATATTAACCAGTTTGAGTAACTCTATAAACATATAAAATGAATCTTTGAGGAGTTTATAATCAACATCTTTTTCTGACTTTTTATTAGAACCTCCAGTTCAGGAGAGAAAGAAATCTGCACTAAATCTGAGAAAACAGCAAAGAACAGATAAAGTGGAAGAGGGGGAAAGTAGTAGGCGAGGTAAGTGTGAGGATAATCTCCATGTTGTATGATGTCAGTGAGATAAGTCATGTGGAGCAGATGTCATCTGTCAGTGGTGGGATTGTCACATGTATGATGGCTGACAATGATCAAGCACCTCTGTATGGAGAAGATTCCTCTACCGGCCTCCCACAGAGACACCACAGTAGTGTCCTCTAATATGGAGTCCCATTACTTACATCGGTTTTACATCTTTTTTATAGGTTCTATCTTCCGCCGGATGATATCATCCTGCCGGCGTGGATTATCCAGGGCTGCTCGCACTATCACACAAAGCTGCATTTTTGCCCACTGTCACCAGGGCACCAGAAACATCTCAAGGGCAGAAAGCCCTCACATCTAGTGCCCTGAAGAAAGTACAGCACATCCACCATCATGCTGTACCTGCATGGAAAGAGTTGTACCATCTACTGTACCTGTGGCCGTCTGACCAGCAAGAAATATCTGCAAAAGTCAAAGGCCTCCAAGAACATCTTTTCAACCTTCCATGTAATTCTTAATTTAAAAAAAATAAATTGATTAATGTCCTTTTGAATTTAATTGAATATTACTGACATTTATGGCATATCAATGCTACACATGTTATATCCACCTCACGCTCTCCCTCTCCCCATTCATTGGGACCGCACGGGGTGAATGTTGGGTGTGACGCGGGGGGTGATCGCGCCCACAATCCAGCTGTCACGCCTCACTTGTCGTGACGTCAGCGCGGGGTCACGTGAAGCCTGTGAGCGGCGCTATCCTTGGCTGCAACGTAAGCTAATTACAAAAATCCTTAGGGGCCCCGTGGGGATACATTGTGGGGGTGGGGGGTAATCTAAAGTACTGGACAACTTCTTTAAGAAACATTTTTTTCCTGTATAATGACTTAAACCAAAATTTTATATTTTATTAACAAATAGGTAATTTCAGTGTAATTTATGAAGGAAAAAAAGAACTGCCAAAAATTAGGGATTCTGATACATCCTGTATTAGAATAAAGGAGGGTCTCATACACATTCTGGTCAAGTTGACATATAGTAGTACTTCTAGACTCATAAAGGCTATGCACTAAGTGCAAATCCTGCCAAAAAATGCAAGTAGGGTCATCCATACACCATGGAAGGCACCAACTGTAGTGCCTCATTCAAATATTGTGAACAAAGTATACACTGTGTGCAGAATTATTAGGCAAGTTGTATTTTAGAGGATTATTTTTATTATTGATCAACAACTATGTTCTCAATCAACCCAAAAGACTCTTAAATATCCAAGCTTAATATTTTTGGAAGTTGGAGTGGGGTGTTTTTAGATTTGGCTATCTTAGGAGGATATCTGTTTGTGCAGGTAACTATTACTGTGCAGAATTATTAGGCAACTTATTAAAAACCAAATATAATCCCATGTCACTTGTTTATTTTCACCAGGTAAACCAATATCAGTGCACAAAATACAGAAATAAACATTTCTGACATGCTAAAACAAAAACCAAAAAAATTAGTGATCAATATAGCCGCCTTTCTTTATGATGACACTCAGCAGCCTCCATCCACAGATTGCGTCAGTTACTTGACCTGTTTTCGATCAACATTGCGTGCAGCAGCCACCACAGTCTCCCAGACACTGTTCCGAGAGGTGTACTGTTTTCCCTCCCTGTAGATCTCCCATTTGGCCAACACACTTTTTGCAACCCTGTTGGCTATTTGACATGTAACGCTTGATTGTTCGCTGATCACGCTTCAAAAGTTTGGAAATTTCAAGACTGCTGCATCCCTCTGCAAGACATCTCACAATTTTGGACTTTTCAGAGCCCGTCAAACCTCTCTTTTGACCCATTTTGCCAAAGGAAAGGAAGTTGCCTAATGATTAAGCACACCTTCTATAGGGTGTTGATGTCATTAGTCAACACCCCGCCTCATAACAGAGATGCACATCACCAGATTTACTTAATTGGTAGTTGGCTCTCAAGCCTATGCAGCTTGGAGTAGGACAACATGTATAAAAAGTATCATGTGATCAAAATACTCATTTGCCTAATAATTCTGCACACAGTGTAGTTGTGGTACACCTACAATAGTGTTCAAACTAATAGCAGTGGGTTAAATAACATGAGTTAAGCACAAAACCTTTATACTAGTTTTTATTTCCATGCATTGGGAACATTGCACACTGTTTTCTAATTCTAAACATGAAGAGAAATGTATATAATTTTTAACTATTTTACAGAAAATAGCAAAAAATGAACAATGGGCTGTTCTAAAAAAATAGCAGTGTCTGCATTTGTCTTTACAAACTCAAAATATGTACTCTTTTTTAGGATTTGGCATTCCTGTGAATCATTAACCTAATACTTAGTTGTATACTCAGTTTTTAAGAACTGCTTCACATGTATGTTGCATAGAGTCAACCAACTTCTGGCACCTGTCAACTGTTATTCCAGCCCAGGATGCTTTGACTACATCCCACAATTTTTTGGCATCTGTTGGCTTTGCCTCAGAAACAGTATTTTTGATGTCACCCCACAAGTGTTCTATCGGATTAAGATCCGGTCATTGGGCTGGTCACTCCATAACCTCAATTATGTTGGACTGCAACCAATAATTTGATCGTTTACTGGTGTGTTTAGGGCAGTTGTCTTGTTGAAACACCCATTTCAAGGGCATATCCTCTTCAGCGTAAGGCAACATGACCTCTTCAAGTATTTTAATATATGCAAACTGGTCCATAATCTCTGGTATGCGGTAAATAGGTCCGGCACCATAGTAAGAGAAACGTGCCCATATCTTGATGCTTGCTCCACCATGCTTCACTGTCTTCAGAGTGTACTGTGGCTTGAATGCAGAGTTTAGGGGTCATCTGACAAACTGTCTGTGGCCCTTGGACCCGAAAAGAACAATTTTACTTTCATCAGTCCACAAAATGTTTCTCCACTTCTCTTTAGGCCAGTTGATGTGTTCTTTGACAAATTGTATCCGCTTCAGTACATGTCTTTTTTTAACAGTGGGACTTTGCGGGGACTTCTTGCTAAGAGATTAGCTTCACACAGGCATCTTCTTCTACAGTACTCACAGGTAACTTGAGACTGTCTTTGATCATCCTGGAGCTGATCATTGGCTGAACCTTTTCCATTCTGGATATTCTTCGATCCATTTGAATGGTAGTCTTCTGTTTTTTTCCACGTCTCTCTGGTTTCACTTTCCATTTTAAAGCATTGGAGATCATTATAGCTGAACAGCCTATCATAGTCTGCACTTCTATATAAGTTTTACCCTCTCCAAACAACTTTTTAATCAAAGTACGCTGTTCTTCTGAACAATGTCTCGAATGACCCATATTTCTCAGGCTTTCAAGGAGAAATGCATGTACAACATGTGCTGGCTTCATCCTTAAATAAGGGCCACCTGATTCACACCTGTGTCTTCACAGAATGATTGACCTCACTATTGAACTCCACACTGCTATTATTTTGAACACACCCCCTAACAATTAATTATTCGAATACACAGACTCATAAACATGCAGATCATGAATGCGGAATTTGTTGGTTTTCTTAGAATCTACTGCACCAACCGGTAAATTGTTTGTCACGTGGTGGTAATATAATATATACCAAAAACAGTGATTAATCTCGTTAGTCATATTGGACTGCTATTATTTTGAATACTACTGTACATACTATGCACCTCCATTATGGCATCCATGCAGCAAAAAGGAGTCAAACAATTCTCCTGTGACTTTTCACACACAACACTAACAAGAATGGCAAATGCCTGTAGTGAATCGACCAACGTTTGTGGTATCAGACGCCTCTTACGCTTTTTCTCTTCCTCTTTTGCGTTGTCATGAGGGAGAAGAGAAAATATCCCGGCATAATGATCCCGCGAATACAGCACATAGCCTATCTAAACATTGTACACTTTTCCATCCTAATCACAACAATCCAATATCCATAACACCCAAATATATACCAGAACTTACACAAAACAGATTTAAAGCCTAGAAAAATTGGAGTAGGACGCCCAACATGTCAAAAAAGGAACAAAAAATGAAGTATTAAAAACACTTTTATTAGTAGAAACATTAAAAAAAAATATATGTCTATATAACAATAGTAGAAAAGGTCGTGCAGGGTAGGAGATACACAAACAGCAGATACAGCAGTTTATACGTGGGTCCCCCAGGAGCAGGGTGAAACGAATCCCATCAATAGATAAATAGTTCATAGAGCAGGTAAAATGGTATATACTCAATGTAAACAGCTGTAGGGCATGTATACAAGCTCAGAATCTAGGTGGGAAGAGTACAATGAAATATAAAGGGAAACCACTGCTCAGAGTGGAGGGAAGAAGAATGACCAGAGCAGGAAAAAGGTGCAAAGTCAGAGACTCACCCATGGGGACTAAAGTAACCACGTCACCGTACTGCAGCCCCGACGCGCGTTTCGCGTGGCTTCCTCAGGGGGCTGTGGTTGTGGATAGAGTGGGCGCCTTTAAATATCCTCCCAGATGAATCGCTGATTGATGCAGCGCATGCGAAGCGGCAGCGTCCCCCCGCCCCGCGTCACGTCCGGCCAGTTTCCCGGGGGGACTGTGGGCAGCGACGTACACGATGACGTCACTACCCATAATCCCCACGTACGGAAGCCCGACGGGACGCGGCCAAAGGAGGACGGCACTGCGCATGCGTGGCTCAGCGACAGCCATACCAAGTGAGGACAAGGGTAAGGGCAAAGATATCTCTTAGACAAAGAGGGTACTAGCTGTCAGAAACCAAGGTGCAGGTAGAGTAAATGCCCCATTCGTGCTACAAGTATAATAGTGTCATCATAGATATATATTAAGGAGTAAATGTAAGTAAGTATGCATTTTTAGAGTCTAACAGGGACACCATTGCATATACATAATGCGATAATGACTACGGCAGCTAGAGAGAGAAGCATATTCAAATGTATGGAACAATACATAAGTTGCCACAGAAAACAAGTGCAAATTATACAGAAGTCCAATGCATGCCCAATTATAAATATTGGGAAGAATAAATATATCCAGGGGCAGAGAGCATTGTAAGTAGCAGAAGGTCAACTCATAGAGATAATTTGTGACATTAGGTATTCATAATAACTGTAAATGTCCGTCCCATATGCGTCCAGAAGTATCCTAGATGGTATGGAGATATAGGTGATGGCGCCTAAATATAGAGGAATAATAGAAGAAGCAGAGAAAAAATTAGACAATAAGAAAAATAAAAAATCCACATTAAAAACAAATGAGAAGAAAACCTACAAGAATGAAGAGAAACTATTGTGTTCATTAAGACCACCAGGGGTCACCGTGTCCAGTACTGCAATCCAGCGGCATTCCAGCTGCGCCAAAATGCGCTTATAGTTACCTCCCCTGGTAATACAGCACATAGCCTATCTAAACATTGTACACTTTTCCATCCTAATCACAACAATCCAATATCCATAACACCCACATATATACCAGAACTTACACAAAACAGATTTAATTCACGCAAAAGAAAAGAAATCTTTTGGATATATAAATTACAAACCATTTGTTCTCTTGGTTTAAATGAAATGACGAAGAAGACCCTATGTTGATAGAAGATGTACAACAATTAACCTCAAAGGACTCTTCAGGATGGACATAATTGTTTCTTTTATTGGAAAAAAACCCTCTCTCCTGAACTGCCCTATTGTGGCCTGTTACGTCATCTACTGGTGGAATACTGAACTGCACCTCATTCATGTGTTTTACTAGAAATTAACAAGGTAATATTAGTAACAGTAACCCCTTTGCGACTTCTCTTTATGACCTCCCCCTCTTTGATGTGGGCTCCGGCGCTGAGTCCGCATCGTTTCAGGCACATGACAGCTGATTTGATCAGATGTGCCCCTAACAGCCACAAGTGGAATTACCCCTGCCACGTGATCGCGAGGTGCTGATTGGTTGACATGACAACCCGAGGTCTGCAGGAGACCCCTATGGTTGTCATTGTCGACCTGCTATGAGCGTCGCCCTGCGGTCGGTGTTCATAGCAGATGAGCATTTCTGCTACACATAGCAGGGCTGAAGACTTGCTATTAGTGATGATTGAGCATGCTCATTGCTCAAGATTTACGAGCATGCTCGGACGAGCACCTATTATTATTATTATTTATTATTATAGCGCCATTTATTCCATGGCACTTTACATGTGAAAAGGGGTATACATAGCAAAAACAAGTACAATAATCTTGAACACAATGTGACAGCGACTGGTACAGGAGGAGCGAGGACCCTGCCCGCGAGGGCTCACAATCTACAAGGGATGGGTGAGGATACATTAGGTGAGGGTGGAGCTGGTCATGCGGCGGTGGTTACTGCAGGTTGTAGGCTTGTGGGAAGAAGTGGGTCTTCAGGCTCCTTTTGAAGGTTTCCACGGTCGACGAGAGTCTGATGTGTTGGGGTAGAGAGTTCCAGAGTAGGGGGGAAGCACGGGAGAAATCTTGTATGCGATTGTGGGAGGAGGAGATAAGAGGGGAGTAGAGAAGGAGATCTTGTGAGGATCGGAGATTGCGTGCGGGTATGTAACGGGAGACTAGGTCAGAGATATATGGAGGAGACAGGTTGTGAATGGCTTTGTATGCCATGGTTAGGGTTTTGAACTGGAGTCTCTGGGCAATGGGGAACCAGTGAAGAGACTGACAGAGAGGAGAGGCCGGGGAATAGCGGGGGGACAGGTGGATTAGTCAGGCAGCAGAGTTTAGGATAGATTGGAGGGGTGCAAGAGTGGTAGAAGGGAGGTCACAGAGCAGGAGGTTGCAGTAGTCGAGGCGGGAGATGATGAGGGCGTGCACTAGTGTTTTTGCAGATTCATGGTTGAGGAATGTGAAGATCCGGGAGCTATTCTTGAGTTGGAGTCAGCAGGAAGTGGAAAGGGCTTGGATATGTGGTTTGAAGAAGAGGTCAGAGTCCAGGGTTACTCCAAGGCAGCGAGCTTGAGGGACTGGGGAGAGTGGACAGCCATTGACATTGATAGATAGGTCAGTTGGGGGGGTGAATGGGATGGCGGAAAGATGATGAATTCTGTTTTGTCCATGTTAAGTTTTAGAAATCTAGCAGAGAAGAAGGATGAAATAGCAGACAGACATTGTGGGATTTTGGTTAGTAGGGAGGAGATATCGGGTCCAGAGAGTTAGATCTGTGTGTTATCAGCATAGAGGTGATAATGAAAGCCATGGGACTCTATGAACTGTCCCAGGCCTAAGGTGTAGATGGAGAAGAGCAGAGGTCCTAGGACTGAACCTTGGGGGACACCGACAGATAGGGGGCGAGATGAGGAGGTAGTGCATGAGTGGGAGACACTGAATGTCCTGCCTGTTAGGTATGAGCAGTTCCAGGATAGGGTCAAGTCTGTGATGCTGAGAGATGAGAGAGTTTGTAGTAAGAGGGAATGGTCCACTGTGTTGAAGGCAGATGACAGGTCTAGGAGGAGGGGGACGGAGTAGTGTCGCTTAGATTTGGCAGTTAGTAGGTCGTTGGTGACTTTAGTCAGTGCCGTTTCAGTAGAATGGTGCGATCGGAAACCAGATTGTAAGCGGTTGAAGAGGGAGCAGGAGGAGAGGTGGGAGGACAGTTCAGAATGGACATGTTGTTCCAGTAGTTTTGAGGCATAGGGGAGATGTGATATGGGGCGATAGCTAGACAGAGAGGATGGGTCAAGGGAGGGCTTTTTGAGGATGGGTGTGATAGAGGCATGTTTGAAGCATGAGGGGAAGACACCAGTTGTTAGTGACAGGTTAAAGAGGTGGGCTAGGGTTGGGATGAAGATAGTGGTAAGCTTTGGGATGAGGTGGGACGGGATTGGGTCAAGTTTACAGGTGGTGAGGTGTGATTTGGAGAGTAAAGAGGAAAGTTGATCTTCCGTAATGGTGGAGAAGGTGGTTTTGAAGAAGGAGGGTTGAGTAGGTGTGGGGAGGGGCTGTGGGGGCTTTAGGCAAAAGCTTTGTCTGATGGTGTCAACCTTCTGCTTGAAGAATGAGGCAAAGTCTTCGGCTGAAATAAGAGGAGAGGGAGGAGGCACTGGGGGACGGAGGAGAGAATTGAAGGTGTTGAATAGTTGTTTGGGGTTGTGAGACAGGGAGGATATGAGGGATGCGAAGTATGTTTCTTTTGCGAAGTATTATCTTCAGCATGCTCGGGCTTTACGTTTTTGACTTGCCCCCCTGGGCCGTGGGGTACCCAGAACCGGGCCTTCTGGTGTACGCTGCTGATGGGGGTAGTAGTGGCAACCCGATCCCGTGGCTCAGGGTGGTCAGACCAAAAGGTGGCAGTCTATTTATCAGTGTTTTGAATGTCCAACTACGCCACCCATTGATTGCGGTCAGAGATAACCGCCGCTGCAAGGCAGACCGCTGCGGCTGGTGTTGGTGTGCAGCACAGGGATAGGATAACTCCCCACGGGAAGAGTGTAGCCTCAGGGCAGTGTAGGTGGATGCTGGGGTTGATGGTGCAGGCGCAGCAAAGATCACACTGAGTCCAATGGTGCAGTCCAGGGTTTTTACTCACAGTTGTTATCCAAGTCACTTCTGTCAGCAATGACTGCCAAACTTGTGCTGCGTTCACCAGGTGAGGAGCTCGGTCAACCCCCAGGCAATTCAGGAGTATGGCACAGGACCCCCTTCTGTCCTTTCTCTGGCCTCTCGTGCCCCACTAGTGACCAAACTTCTGTCCAGCTACCGCGGACCGTGTCGGGTAAGCGTTGGCCTCCGCTTCCCGCTATCCTATATGGCGCCTTCCTAGCAGGTTTGGCGGGGGGTCACACCAATAAATGATCACGATCTCCGGTTCTTGGCTGAGGGATGATTTACCTCCACCAACTTGGGAATCCGGTACCCTTCCACAGCCTGACCCTTCACCCGATATAACACGGGTTTGCAACGGTTGCTGTCCGTTCTGCTCTCTTAGGGTCCCTTCTGCCTTCTTGTTTCTGGAGCCTTTCTACTCCTCTGTCTCTTCTCCTTCCTTTCTTCTCCTTCTTCTCTTCTCCTCTCTGGCCCCGGCCTTCTCTCTAGGCCTGCCTCGTGGAGCTGAGCTCAGGCTGAGCTGCGGCTCCCTGTCAGCTCTGACTGAACTACTGTTATGATCTGCTACAGAAACTAAGGAAAGGCAGGAGATCTGTCCCTACAATAGGACTAAACTAGATCCCTACGATGTAACGGGGAACCTGATCCTGCGATCAGACCCGCTAAAGTCCTCGGCTAGTCTGAACGCAGACCTATAGATGTGGGGGAGGGATCCCTACAAGATCTAGGGACTGGGATAAGTTGGACACCTCCTAGCAGAAATAGTAGCAGTCAAAGACAAACACACAACAAAAAGCATAGAGGTCAGAAGACCTAGCAAAACTAACAGAGAACGGCAATAGAGCAACAAGCTAGCTCAACAGTAGTAAATACAAATGAAGTCCAGCAAAGCCAGGAGGGCGGAGCCGATTTAAAAAGGCAAAAATGGTCATGTGACCAGCAAACTAAAAAAAACCTAACAGGAGAGTTGTAACAGTACCCCCTCTTCTAAGAGGATCCTCCAGATCCCCTAGGCCCAGGCTTACCAGGAAACCTCCTGTGAAACGCTCGGACAAGTCTGGGGGCAGAAACATCATCCGCCGTCACCCATGAGTTATCCTCAGGTCCGAAACCCTTCCAAGCGACGAGATACTGCAAACTCCCTCTATACCGTCTAGAATTTAGGATGCGGGAAATCTCATATTCCCCGTCCTCAACCACCGGAGGAACAGTGGCAGAGGCGTCACCATCCGACACATCAGCTTTTTTCAACAGAGAAACATGAAACACCGGATTAATCCTCCAGGACGTAGGAACCTCCAGCCTAACAGCAGATTGGTTAACTATCTGAAGTACCTTAAAGGGCCCTACGAACTTGGGACCCAATTTTTTAGAAGGAATCCTCAATCGCAGATTCTTAGAGGACAACCAAACCATGTCACCAACAGCAAACAAAACCTCTTGCCGTTTCCTATCAAAGTACCTCTTAGATTTTTTGTTA
The DNA here is from genome assembly GCF_046119375.1 of Phyllobates terribilis. Lineage (NCBI taxonomy): Eukaryota > Metazoa > Chordata > Amphibia > Anura > Dendrobatidae > Phyllobates > Phyllobates terribilis. The sequence continues at coordinate 683,460 of NW_027363375.1, forward strand.
GCCTCCTGAAGATTACCACGCACATCCGTCCAAACTCTCTCCAAATCACCGGAAAAACTCTCCTCCTCAGGCACAGCCGAAACCAATTTGGAAAATGACCCAAAAGACGGATGTCTCCCAGAACAACAAAAAAAAGGCGAACACCCAGCAGAAGAGGATGTATGGTTGTTAAGAGCAAATTCAGTAAGTGGCAGAAACTCAGACCACCCCTCTTGATTGTCTGCCACAAAACAACGCAAGAACTGCTCAACATCCTGGTTCTTCCTTTCTGTCTGGCCATTAGACTCAGGATGATATCCGGATGAAAACGACAAATGAACTCCCAACCTGTCACAAAAGGCACGCCAAAAACGAGCCACGAACTGAGGTCCCCTATCAGAAACAATGTCAGTAGGAACACCATGTAGTCTGACAATCTCCTTGACAAAGGCCTTAGCGAGTGTCTTAGTGCAAGGCAGTTTGATGAAGGGAACCAAGTGACACATCTTGCTAAAACGGTCCACGACCACCCAGATGACCGTGAATCCTTCAGAGGGAGGAAGGTCAGTAATAAAGTCCATAGCCAGATGTGTCCAAGGTGCACTAGGAACCTCCAGAGGGCAAAGCAACCCCGCAGCAGGAGCATGCGAAGACTTGGATCTTGCACACACAGTACATTGGCGCACCCACTTAATGACTTCCTTCTGCCATCCAGGCCACCAAAAACTGCGACCCACAAGTCTCTTGGTCTCAGAAATTCCTGGATGACCTGCCAGCCGAGACTCATGACACTCAACAAACAAATCTCTCCTAAAGGTCCTAGGCACAAACAACCTCCCATGGGGAGTGTTAGATGGGGCATTCTCCTGTGCTTTAAGAATCTCATCCTCCAAAACGGAGTCCAAAGCAGCAATCACAACACCTTCTTGTAAAATGGTCTCCTCCTTCTCCTCAACACCGACCATGGGAGAAAAGCTGCGAGACAAAGCATCCGCTTTAACATTCTTGGTACCCGGGATGTAAGTAACGGAAAAATTAAACCGCGAGAAAAAAAGTGCCCACCTAGCCTGACGGGCATTCAAGCGCTTGGCAGCATCAAGATAGATCAGATTTTTATGATCAGTGAAAACCTGAACGGGAAATTCAGCACCTTCCAAGAGGTGACGCCAGTGTTCAAATGCGAGTTTAATCGCCAGCAATTCCCGATTACCAATATTGGAATTAAGTTCAGTCTCGGAAAATTTTTTTGAAAAAAAGGCACAGGGATGTACTCCATCCTTGTTTTCCTGAGACAACACCGCACCAACCCCCACCGAAGAAGCATCAACCTCAACCAAAAACGGCTTAGTCACATCAGGCTGCATAAGGATGGGAGCAGAGGTGACCTCTCCTTTAAAAACACAAAAGCTTCAATGGCCTCAGAAGTCCACTGAACCGCATTAGCACCTTTCCTGGTGAGATCGGTCAGCGATTTGACAATAATAGAAAAATTTTTTATGAATTTTCTGTAATAATTGGCGAAACCCAAAAACCTCTGTATCGATTTCAAACCAATAGGCCTAGGCCATTCCTGTACAGCCTGAACTTTAACCGGGTCCATCTCAAAACCTTCACTGGAGACAATGTAGCCCAAAAAACTAATTCTCTGTACAGCGAACTCACATTTCTCCAGCTTAGCAAAAAGCGAATTGTCCATTAATAACTGTAATACCTCACGTACGCTCCGCCAATGAGACTCCAGATCCGGCGAATAAATCAAAATGTCATCCAAATACACAACCACATCTTTGCCGATTAAAGGTCTAAGGATATCATTAATAAGATTCTGAAAAAATGCAGGAGCATTGGTGAGACCAAAAGACATAACCAGATTCTCAAAATGACCCACAGGAGTGTTAAAAGCAGTCTTCCATTCATCACCCTCCTTCATGCGCAACAAATTGTATGCCCCCCGGAGATCAATTTTAGAGAACCACTTGGCCCCCACTAACTGGTTAAATAAATCAGGAATCAATGGCAGTGGGTAAGGATTGCGTACAGTAATTTTATTAATCTCACGAAAGTCCAGACAAGGACGTAAACCGCCATCTTTTTTTTTTACAAAAAAAAAACCAACAGCCACAGGAGACTTGGAAGGCCTAATGTGACCAGCGGCCAAGCTTGTCTGTATGCATTCCTCCAAAGCCTTTCTCTCAGGAATAGTAAGATTAAATAAACGACTCTTAGGAAGAGTCGCTCCAGGGACAAATTCAATGGTAGAATCATAGTCTCTATGGGGAGGCAAAACCTGCGACTCCTCCTCAGAAAAAACTCTCCAAAAATCTTGAATAGGTACAGGCAATTCCCCTTTATCCACAGGAGCAATGCGCCCGTTACAACACTTGTCATAACACTTAGGGCTCCAGGACTTAATTTCATTGGTAGACCAATCCAGTACAGGATTGTGCAATTTTAACCAGGGTAACCCCAATATTACTGGAGAAGGCAAATTATCCAATACCACCAAATCCAAATTCTCTTGATGAATACCATTAATAGTGAGGGGAAATTCACAGACCTTGTGAGTAACACTCTTCAAGGGAGAGCCATCGACAGAAATCACAGCAATAGGGGATGACAAAGTTTTAGGTTCTAATCTAAGTTTTTCCAAGAATCCCCCATCAATCACATTCAGAGTAGATCCACAATCCACAAATACCCGAAATTCAATTAATTCATCCTGAGCAGCAGTAGTGGCAGATAGGAATACCCCCTTAGAATTTAAACAGGCAATACGGGCATGACTGACCATTTTTTTTTCTTTCTTCATACAAAGCACACAGCCCTTAATAAGATGACCAGAATTTCCGCAATAGAAACACAAGCCTTCAGAAAGTCGGCGGTCCTTTTCCTGAGAGCGGAGCGCCATCGCCCCAATTTCCATCGGCTCTCCATTGTCAGCACAGAACCTCTCAGGACTCGAAGCTGACATAGCAGAGGATTGGCTCTCATTAACCCTTGCACGCAGTCTCCTGTCCACCCGTATAGCTAATTGCATTGCCTCCTGCAAGTTTCCAGGTGTGGGATAAGCAATCAGTAAATGCTTAACCCTTTCACCTAGCCCTGCAAGAAACAAGCTTTTCAAAGCTGAATCGTTCCACCCCACCTGGGCAGACCACCGACGGAAGTGAGAACAATATTTTTCCACATTACCTGATCCCTGCCTCAAACGTCTTAATTCAGACTCAGCAGATGAGACACGATCAGGATCATCGTACAACAAACCCAAAGCAGAAAAAAAACTATCCACTGAACTAAAGCACGGATCACTAGGTTGGAGAGAGAAGGCCCATCCCTGAGGATCTTTGCGCAAAAGTGACATTATGAACCCTATGCGCTGTGATTCATCACCAGAGGATCCGGGTCTCAAACGAAAATATAATAGACAAGCATTTTTAAAAGAAAAAAAATCTTGTTGTTCGCCAAAAAATAGATCAGGCAGACGTACCTTTGGTTCCACAAAATGCGCTCCAGGGCAGCTACTCACGTGTTGTTGGAGCTTGGTCACCTCCAGAGAGAGTCCCTGCAAGCGTTGAGCCAAATCTTGCACCGAGATCATGTTGGAAAACTGGAGGTCTTTCCCCAGAGAAAATCCTTTCCCTTTTTTTTTTTTTTTTTTTATGGCTGGACTTACTGTTATGATCTGCTACAGAAACTAAGGAAAGGCAGGAGATCTGTCCCTACAATAGAACTAAACTAGATCCCTACGATGTAACGGGGAACCTGATCCTGCGATCAGACCCGCTAAAGTCCTCGGCTAGTCTGAACGCAGACCTATAGATGTGGGGGAGGGATCCCTACAAGATCTAGGGACTGGGATAAGTTGGACACCTCCTAGCAGAAATAGTAGCAGTCAAAGACAAACACACAACAAAAAGTAAAGAGGTCAGAAGACCTAGCAAAACTAACAGAGAACGGCAACAGAGCACCAAGCTAGCTCAACAGTAGTAAATACAAATGAAGTCCAGCAAAGCCAGGAGGGCGGAGCCGGATAAAAAAGGCAAAAATGGTCATGTGACCAGCAAACTAAAAAAAACCTAACAGGAGAGTTGCAACAACTACTCTCTACTCCTTTTCTCTCTACTCTCAACAAGATGGCTCCCACCTTTTATCTGCTTCTCTGTGTCTGAGCTCAGGTGACCTGCACCCAATGAGCTCCTTCCTGTGCTCCAGAAACTGTCCCCTTTTGCTCCCACACCACTGGGTTCTCTCCTCCCTCCCCACTCCAGCCAGGGACATAGTCAGTTGTGCCTGCAATATGGGAGCACCGGCGAGCTGTCCCCCGGAAATGGGGAGTGTATGTGTGTGCAGCTAACTGAGCCCTGGTCCACACTCCATCCTTACCTGGAAGTGGAATATCACACCTCTGGTTGAGGTGCAATACCCCTGAAGCAACTGAACCCTCGGGGCGCTACATTTCCGTAGCTCCGTGAACATGATTTGCGACTGTTTGACAGCTTTAATACATGTGTGGAATGCTGGAAAAACAGGCATTCCTCACATGTATTAAAGCTGTCAAACAGTCGCAAATCACGTTCCCGGAGTGACGAAAACTTAAAGCCCGAGCACACTGAAGATAATAGGTGCTCTCCTGAGCATGCTCGTAAATCTCGAGCAATGAGCATGCTCGATCATCACTACTTGCTATGTGTAGCACAAGTGATCAGACGATGGCAGCTTCAACTCTCCCAAGGAGAATATTAAAGCAGGTAAAAAGTAAAAAAAATGTTTTAAAAAATATTTAAAAAATGTAACAGTTCAAATCACCCTCCTTTTGCCCCATTCAAAATAAAACAATTAAAAATAAAAAATACACATATTTGGTATCGGCGAGTTCAGAATCACCCGATCTGTCAAAATATAAAGAGAATTAATCAGATCGGTAATGAGTAAAAAAAACAAAACTGTAGAATTTTGGTTGCTGCAACATTGCAATAAAACGAAATAACGGGCAATAAAACATCGTATCTACCCCAAAATGGCATCAATAAAAACGTCAGCTCAGCGCGCAAGAAATAAGCCCTCACCCGGCCCCAGATCCCAAAAAAGGAGATTCCATGGGTCTTTGAAAATGGCTCCATTATTTTTTTTTTTACAAACTTTGGAATTTTTTTTCACCACTTAAATAAAAAAGAACCTATACATGTTTGGTGTCTACAAACTCGTAATGACACGGAGAATCATAATGGCAGGTCACTTTTAGCATTTACTGAATATGTTAAAAAAAACAATTGTCAAATTGCACTTTTTTTGCAATTTCACCACACTTGGAATTTTTTTCCCGTTTTCCAGTACACAATATGGTAAAATCAATGGTGTCGTTCAAAAGTACAACTCGTCCGCGAGAAACAAGCCCTCACACGGCCATATTGACTGAAAAAAAAAGTTATGGCTCTGGGTAGAAGGGGATCAAAAAATGAAAATGCAAAAACAAAAAATCCCAGGATGGTAAAGGGGTTAAATGAGCAATGTATATATGTGATTTGTTTTTTGAAATCTATGTCTTAATCCACAGTTTTTAATACACCGTATTTTACAGACATTAAAGGTTTTAGAGGAGGAAAATAGAAAAAAAATGTGAAGAAAAAAATGTCATGCTGCATTGTTATGGGGAAGGGTCTCCTGCTGGCACTGTTTATGGCCCCCACACGCCGATGTCAGCTGCCGGAATATTCACTGCTCCCCATGCCCGGGGGTGTGGAGAAAGTTTTAAGAAAATTATACAAACAACCTTTTCACCTATCTAGATTAGTGCCCTTATGGGAAAATCCTAGATTTATTCAGGGTAAACAGAACAAGCTTTGCAAGCAATGGAACCAGAAAGGGATTTATTAAATGATAATGAAGGAAGGCTGCTCACCTGGCTGGAATTCTCAGGGATGTATGATATGGGAGATCATCAATGTCTACAGTACCACCAAACAGTTACTTTCCACAGCTCTATGGTGAGAAATTTCGGGAAGGTGGAAAGGAGGGGTGATTTTAACATATTGATGTGGTCTAGCTCATGGGTAAATTCCCTATCCACAATATATCAAAGGATTAGGAGACAAATTCTGCACACTGTGGTACCTGATTTTTTTATCCATTGGAGTATAGCGCTAAATGACACTTAGATAGATGGTAAACTTTTGACGGGCTTGGATAAAGTAAAAATAGCAATGAACAATGGAGAGAAATGCAGAACAAACTGATTCATAATGCCATTTATGCTTTCAATTTTTTCTACAAAGATGCTTCATCACATTATTTATGAAAATGCCCAAAATGTAACCTAAAACCAATTTGTTTGATAGCATCAGGCGATGCCCTTCCACCCAAATGGTGTGGGAAGAGACCCTTCTCTATTTAGATAATGTTTGGAGAATTAAAGTCCCACAGTCTCCTCGGGCATGTTTATTTCATCATATTGTAACAGAACATCGGGAGGATGGGGACAGAGTTCTGTCTATACAGATAATACATGTAGTTCTATTGGTGGTTAAAAAATGTATACTTAGATATTGGTTGAAGAAAGAGACACCTCAATTATCTGAAATAATCAAAACTCTGAAAACCTTATTAGTTTATGACAAACTTGAGTAAGAAAGACAAAAAGAAAAGTCGACGACAGCGTTTTTTCACAAACTGAGATCTTTTAATGAATATAGCAATACACAATCTGATATGTCACAGCTGATGAAAGTATTCTGACACACATCCTGGTATCATACGGAGGAACATAGGGGGACAACAGGATTACTTAAAGTCTAATGGATTCACTTATTTTTACATCTATTCATATAAGGATTTTGGAAAAGTATTTTTTTGCTGTTTTGCTTGCGGAGTTAAAAATTGAATCTGTTAAAATTGTGGAAAAAAAATGATTGGATGGATTTCACACTTATTTATAAAGATGTGGTCTGTGTTGGTAAATGTCATGGAGATTCTAGGATTATAACCCGATTTGTTTGTCTATTTTGTCTCATTAAATAAAGTTTGTTTAAAAAAAATAGATGAGAACACTAGATTCCATCATGACATCATAATTAACCATCACTACTTACAGAAGTGTTTACACCCATATAGTCACTTTGACATTCCGGTGTCATTGCTGTCAGTGAGAAGCTACATAGCTAATCATATACTGATTGCGCTTGGATTTACTTTGGATTTACTTGAAATGTCTGAAATTCCTTCAGACAGACTTCAGGTGTTAGCACTGCTCCAGGGGATTCTTACCACCTACGCCCCTGACATTGTGCTACCACTACCCGATGGCGTCCTCAGCTTCACTTACCGGCTGGTTATGAAGCTTGTGATAGACTGCCTGACCAAATACCACAAAGGTCGTATTAGCTCAGAATATCTTGAGCATTTACAGCAAAACATCTGGACACTCGTACAGCAGGTAAATAGCAGGCAATCTGCACACATCTTATAATAATAATAGAATATGATAAGGGATTACAAGTTTAAGTTTAACCTGTTCCAAATACTAAGATAAGAATAGCCGGGGCCAAAAATGGGGCATACAGGCTACATGACAAGGGAAATTGAGGTATCTAAAGGGTTAATTGAAATAGGGACAGGAAGGTTGTTACCGTGGGGTGAATGGGATTGGTTAACCTTGTAAGGACCAGGAAATTTGACATTTTTTGCTGTCATTTTTTCATCACTTTCTTTTAAGAGCCATAACTTTCTTATTTTTCTGTTGGCGTTTGTGAGAAGAGTTGTAGCTTTGAGTGGCTCCATTCTTTTTACCATAAAATATACAGTAGTTTTTTGGGGGTTTTGTTTTTACGGCGTTTGTTATGCATTAAAAATGACCTGGAAATATGATTTTCCACGTCATTTCGATTAAGGCGATACCGAATATGCAAAGAAAATTCAGAATATTGCGAAAACATTTTTTTGCTTTGAGTCGCTAAATTCTGAGACCCATAACAATTCTTATTTTTCTGTTGATGGGGCCCAGTGAAGACTTGTTTTTTTACGCTGTAAGATATGGAGGAGAGGAAGGAGGATTTAAAAGGCGGTGCTTGATAAATAGAGGGTTTGGGGAGATGTGATTTTTAATTGTCACAGGCCGATTTACACAAGTCGTAAGCAGTCATGTGTCTTACTTACATGCCTTAGGTGTGGAGGGTGGATGTGGAGATATAAAGGGAACCTGTCGCCTAAAATAATGCTATTAACCTGCACCTCAATTTGCAGGTTAATAGCGTTCTGACATCATGCAGCCGCCACACTGAAATAAACTGTATCTCCCCTGGCAGCCTCGCTCTTTCAGTCATATCGGTGGCGCCGGCAGGCTTTCAGTCACCGTTCTCTGCATAGTGAGCGGCGGCTGTAACCGCACCCGGCACTGACTGACAGCCGGTGCTAATATGGCCGCACAATGTCAGAATGCTACTAACCTGCATATCAACTCCATATCTGCAGGTTAATAGCATTACTTTACATGACAGGTTCCCTTTAGAGGTTTACAAATGACCGGATCCCTCGTTAGCTGTCATGTAGTATTTGTAGTGCCGATATCAGGAGTAACATGGCGACATAAATGGTGTCCTCCATTCTGCACTTTCTCTCATGATTTTCCTTTCTTGTTTATTTCCATCTCTATAGGCTGAAGAAAAATCCCATAGTGGAGAATTGGCCTTTATTAAACAACTGGCCCAGAATGTCCTGCTTGTACTGGAGTATCCGGCCTACTCCCTGGAGCGCCTGGTAAGGAGCCATCGTCTTCTATATCTCATGTCCTTGTTGTCTGATCTTCTCCAGATTACCGTCATATAGCAGAAACTCAGATTTATGGTGGTAGAGGCCTCCCTGTCCGCTCCAGGCAGACACAGGACATTTCATGCCCGCCTGTCTCTGCGGCTCCATCATATGTGAGGACAGTCTGTACTCAGCGGTGCGGAGTTAGTATTTCCGCTTCTGTCTCTCTCGATCATCACAATCTTCCTTCTTATAAATGTTGCAGTCCTGACCTTATACAACCCCTGGCAAAAATTATGGAATCACCGGGCTCGGAGGATGTTCATTCAGTTGTTTAATGTTGTTGAAAAAAAAGCAGATCACAGACATGGCACAAAACTAAAGTCATTTCAAATGGCAACTTTAGGGCTTTAAGATACACTAAAAGAAATCAAGATTAAAAATGTGGTACTCAGTAAGGGTAATTTTTTTCATACCAAGCAGAGGGAAAAAAATATGGAATCACTCAATTCTGAGGAAAAAATTATGGAATCATGAAAAACAAACACACAAAAGAACACTACAATACATCACTAGTATTTCGTTGCACCACCTCTGGCTTTAATAACAGCTTGAAGTCTCTGAGGCATGGACTTAATGAGTGACAAGCAGTACTCTTCATCAATCTGGCTGCAACTTTCTCTGATTGCTGTTGCCAGATCAGCTTTGCAGGTTGGAGCTTTGTCATGCACCATTTTCTTCAACTTCCACCAAAGATTTTCAATTGGATTCAGATCCGGACTATTTGCAGGCCATGACATTGACCTTATGTGTCTTCTTTCAAGGAATGTTTTCACAGTTTTTGCTCTATGGCAGGATGCATTATCATCTTGAAGAATGATGTCATCATCCCCAAACATCGTTTCAATTGATGGGATAAGAAGACTGTCCAAAATATCAATGTAAACTTGCGCATTTATTGAAGATGTAATGACAGCCTTCTCCCCAGTGCCTTTACCTGACATGCAGCCTCATATCATCAATGACTGTGAAAATTTGCATGTTCTCTTCATGCAGTCATCTTTATAAATCTCATTGGAACGGCACCAAACAAAAGTTCCAGCATCATCACCTTGCCCAATGCAGATTCGCGATTCATCACTGAATATGACTTTCATCCAGTCATCCACAGTCCACAATTGCTTTTCCTTAGCCCATTGTAACCTTGTTTTTTTGTGTTTATGTGTTAATGATGGCCTATGTTTAGCTTTTCTGTATGTAAATCCCATTTCCTTTAGGCGGTTTCTTACAGTTCGGCCACAGTCATTGACTCCAGTTTCCTCCAATTCATTCCTCATTTGTTTTGTTGTGCATTTCCTGTTTTGAAGACATATTGGATTAAGTTTCCGGTCTTGACGCTTTGATGTCTTCCTTGGGCAACATTGTGTGATGATTTACCTTCTTTTAAGAGTTTGATAATCCTCTAATTTGTTTCAATTGACATCTCTCGTGTTGGAGCCATGAGTCATGTCAGTCCACTTGGTGCAACAGCTCTCCAAGGTGTGATCACTCCTTTTTAGATGCAGATCATAGAATCATAGAATGGTAGAGTTGGAAGGGACCTCCTGGGTCATCTGGTCCAACCCCCTGCTCAAAGCAGGATTCACTAGATCATCTCAGACAGATGTCTGTCCAGCCTCTGTTTGAAGACGTCCATTGAAGGGGAACTCACCACCTCTCGTGGCAGCCTGTTCCACTCATTAATCACCCTAACTGTCAAAAAGTTTTTTCTAATATCTAATCTGTGTCTCCTCCCATTTAGTCTCATCCCATTGCTTCTAGTCTTTCCTTGTGCAAATGAGAATAAAGATGATCCTTCTACAATGTGACAGCCCTTGACATATTTGTAGACAGCTATTAAGTCTCCTCTCAGTCTTCTTTTTTGCAAGCTAAACATTCCCAAATCCTGCAACCGTTCCTCATAGGACATGGTTTGCAGACCAGTCACCATTCTGGTCGCTCTTCTCTGAACTTGCTCCAGTTTGTCTATGTCTTTTTTAAAATGTGGTGCCCAAAACTGTACACAGTATTCCAGATGAGGTCTGACCAAAGAGGAGTAAAGACCGATAATGACTTCACGTGATCTAGACTGTATGCTTCTGTTAATACATCCCAGAATTGTATTTGCCTTTTTTGCTGCTGCATCATACTGTTGACTCATGTTTAGTCTATGATCTATTAGTATACCTAAGTCTTTTTCACATGTACTGTTGCTTAGCTCTATTCCTCCCATTCTGTATATGCTTTTTTCATTTTTATTGCCCAGATGTAGTACTTTGCATTTTTCCCTGTTAAAAACCATTCTGTTGGTTGCTGCCCACTGCTCCAGTTTATTTAGGTCTTTTTGAATCCTCTCTCTCTCTTCTCTAGTATTAGCTATCCCTCCTAGCTTTGTGTCATCAGCAAATTTAATCAGTTTACCCTCAATTCCTTCATCTAAATCATTGATAAAGATGTTGAACAATACAGGTCCCAGGACGGAGCCCTGTGGTACCCCACTTGAGACATTCATCCAGCTGGATGTGAAGCCATTTACAACCACCCTTTGAGTCCGATCACTAAGCCAGTTATGAATCCACCTAACAGTTGCCTGGTCCATTGCATACTTGGTCATTTTTTCAATAAGGATGATGTGAGATACTTTGTCAAATGCTTTGCTGAAGTCAAGATATACTATATCTACAGCATTTCCCTGATCCACCCAGTCAGTGATTCTGTCATAGAAGGAAATTAAGTTAGTCTGACATGACTTGTTAGTTACAAACCCATGCTGACTCTGCTTAATCACTTCATTCTTATCCATGTACTTACATACATGTTGTTTAATAATTTGTTCAAAGATCTTTCCTGGTATAGAAGTCAGACTCACCGGCCTATAGTTCCCTGGGTCCACCTTCTTCCCCTTTTTGAAGATAGGAACAACATTTGCTCTTCTCCAGTCTTCTGGGACTTCTCCTGTTCTCCAAGAATTTTCAAAGATTATGGAGAGTGGTTCTAAAATTTCTTCTACAATCTCCTTCAGTACTCTGGGGTGTAATTCATCTGGACCTGGAGACTTGAACTCATTTATGTTAGCTAAATATTCCCTCACAATCTTTCTGTTTACTGATAACTTGGATTCCTCTATTCCTTTAAAAGGACAGTGAACATCAGTTGATGTTACATTTTCTTTCTGAGAGAAAACAGATGCAAAATAGGAATTAAAAAGTTCGGCCTTCTCAACATCCTCTCTTACCATTTCTCCATTTTCATCCTGTAAAAATCCTATAGCATCTTTGACTTTTCTTTTACTTTTGACATACCCCCAAAATCCTTTTTATTGCTTTTGACATCTCTTGCAAGCCTTAATTCATTGTCAGCTTTAGCTAACCTGATACGTGCCCTACAGGATCTGCAGACTGCATTATAATCTTCTTTAGATATGCCTCCCTCTTTCCATTTAATAAACATTTCTTTCTTTCTTTTTAGCATGTGTTTAAGTTCTGTGTTCATCCATCCTGGTTTCCTTAAATGCTTCCCATTCTTCCTACTTTTCGGGATTGTTAACGATTGTGCTTTGAGAATCTCATTTTTAAAAATTTCCCATCCTTCCTGGACATTTTTGTCCTTAAGGACATCCAGCCATTGGATCCCTCCTATTCTCTTTCTGAGTCTCTTAAAATCTGCCTTTCTAAAATCTAACCTTGAAGTTTGAGTCTTCACATGTCTTCCTCCTCTAGTTATCCAAAATTCTATAATAGCATGATCGCTGCCTCCTAGGGTCCCAGCCACCTTTACCTCCTCAACCATTTCCTCCCTGTTTATAAGAATTAGATCCAAAGTAGCAGATCCCCTTGTTTTCTCCCCTACCTTTTGGAAGATTAACTAGCAGATCTAATTTGATGCAGGTGTTAGATTGGAAATGAAAATTTACAGTGTGATTCCATAATTTTTTCTTCAGAATTTAGTGATTCCATAATTTTTTTCCCTCTGCTTGGTCTAAAATAAATTACCTTTACTGAGTACCTCATTTTTAATATTGATTTCTTTTAGTGTTTCTTAAAGCCCTAAAGTTGCCATTGGAAATTACTTTAGTTTTGTGCCATGTCTGTGATCTGCTTTTTTTTCAACAACATTAAACAACTGAATGAACATCCTCCGAGCCCGGTGATTCCATAATTTTTGCCAGGGGTTGTATATTAATGTGGATTTACTGGGGGAGCGGCTTTGTATAGTTCGTCCAATACTGAAATTATCCAGGAAATCCAATGATTAGTCCTTCCTGTCTATTGTATGTGGTAATGTAGTATTTGTGAAATGTTATATTAATTGTATATATTATATCCATCAGGAAACATCCGAAGGCGACTCCAAAGAGGGGCAAAACGGAAATATTGCTGACCCTGATATCAGTCAGCCGGGGCCGAACCCTGATCTGATGGAAGGTAAGCCGGTCATCTAATATTTTACATACAAATATCAAGTTATAGAGAACGACAGAGAACATGGAGATTTACTCTTCATCCAATGTATGAGGAAGCTGGTGGCTCATGAGCCCCCATGGACTATAATGGAGGGGGTCACAAATGTACAAAGAGGCTCATTGGTCCCCAATCATGTAATTGTTGAGGATTCGGTCAGATCCTGAGCAATGACACGTTCATAGTACAGTATATATATATATAGATATGCCATAAATATATACAGTGTGTGCAGAATATCCTTATATCTAGTATATTCCATGTACAGGGGTCTTATCATTTCCATTATTATATGGATGTGTTATATAAGTGGTGATATAGACTAATACATGTCGTCTCTTCATTATTTTATCATTATTATAGGAATAACTGTGCCGACAAATACTGATGGTGGAACATCTGAGCCACCAGAGATCATCCAGGAATCTGCCAGTGTAAGTATCATGGGACGTCTGTATATCATCAGATGACGGGTGGGAATTACACATCCCATATGACAATGGGATATCTCTGCTCTTATGTAGATCAGACCTATTATGTGTGACGTTGGTGTTATTATTCTGTCTCCTCCATGTGATGTCCCTTATCCTCCCCTGCAGTACAATGATTTATGTGTATGGGGAATATCCACTTATAATATAATAGTGTCAGTGGGGGGTCCGGCTTTTATCACGTCCTCTACTTCGGTTGCAGTGTAATCAGGGGGGATATAATATAGACGGGAGATCTGGAGCTTTTATACTCCTGCAGCTTCGTTGTCTTAATGTCATTTCTTATTCCTTTTAGGCCTTGATTAGATCAGTGAATCCTTGTAAGGACGACTTTAATCCTATCAAACTGATCAGCTGTGGAGGATTTGGGTGAGTTTTACTTGGTATAATATTTATTTCTCAGGGCTCCTTATAGTGATGCCTATGTCTCTATGTCCTGCCCGCGCAATGCTACCATAGAGAAATTATGGTTCCACATCACTGTCCACATCTAATTGTCTCTCTTCAGGTCAGTTAGGATGTGACGTGGAAGAGGACTTTCCATAGGTGATCATTTATGGAGTGTTATGTTATGGATTTCTAGTGATGGCCACACATCTAGTATTAACCATTAGTACAGGAGATCACTTGATCAGGTCTATGGATGGACTGTTAGTAAGAATTCATAATAAATCATGGCTTTTCTTCCTCCTCAGATCCGTCCACCTTGTTCGCCATACAGACACAAACAAGATATGTGCTATGAAGAAAATGGACAAGCAGAACCTGAGAAAGCCAAAGACCCTAAAATGGGCCTTTCAGGAGAGGGACATCTCTACATTCGCTGATTGTCCCTTTGTGGCCTCCATGTTCTGCTCCTTTCCTACTAAATTTCATCTGTGTATGGTCATGGAGTATGCACCAGGTAGGACACATCCATTGTATTTATATCCAGCCCACGTCTGCCTAATCCTAGCACCTTATATATAACCTGAACATGTCCACATGGACGGTTACATGTCCACACCGCATTTACTATAATGTTACTAAGATGCCTTGTGTGTCCTCACTGAGCATGGCGGCAATATCTGCTATGGAGGAAAGGAAGATTTCTCTGTATTCGAACAGTTTTTATAGATGAGAATTTTTCACAGAGAAATAAATGAGAGGCTTGTAGATGAGGCCTGGCTCTGTCTCTATGTACAGGGTTCCTCTGCAGTATACGCTCTACATAACACAGTGTATCTCTATATATACCATCCAGTCCCAATATCTCCGCTTGTTTCACATTCACACTCATCATGTGTAATTTACTCTGTAACAGACCCTCACCTGTCATATTTGCTTTTTTCTGTAGGAGGAGACTGTGGCAATCTTCTACAGCACAGGGGTCCTTTACCTATCACCTTGGCCCGTCTGTACATTGCAGAAACAGTCCTTGCTGTGGAATATCTGCACAGCTATGGTGTGGTGCACAGAGACCTGAAGCCTGTAAAGTAAGTGACCCTTGAGCTATAATAAAGGGGATGAAAGTTAGTTTGTTATACAGTCTATGGGTTATTACTTGGGGCTGACAACATCTTTTCTTTTACAGCCTCCTGATAACATCAACAGGACATATTAAAGTGACCGATTTTGGAGTTTCAAAACTTGGCCTCATGAGACCAACATCAAACATCTATAAGGCTCAAACTATGGACATCACCAAAGAGTTCTGTGATAAAGAGGTCGGCTTTACTTACAGGATCTTCTACTTTACATATCTCATCTCTTTCTCCTTCTCTGATCATTTCTCATCACATTTCCACTGATGTTATTTGTCGTATGTATTGATCATCATCTCATTCTTCTGTTGTTTTCCAGACTGCTGGCACGTCTAGTTACATGGCCCCAGAAGTTATCCTAAGGAAAGGCTATGGAAGACCTGTTGACTGGTGGTCAGTAGGCATCATCTTATATGAATTTCTCTTTGGATATACACCATTTTATAGGGCTTCCCAAAAGGAGAAATTACGCAGTATCCTCAGTGGTAAGTAAAATAATCTGACTACTTGTCATGTCGCTGTTATTTGGTTTGATTTGTTCCTTGGTTCAGTTTCTAGCTTTTTTAAGGAAAATGCTTTTTTATGTAAATAAATGAAGAGGTTTTATTTCCTGTAATATTTTCTTTTTATATCACAGATGACATTGTTTGGAGATGTAATTCCTTTCCTCCACAAAATGCTCGGGGCATCATCACTCAGCTACTCAGAAAAAATCCAGAACAAAGACTTGGGACAGGTAATATGATTATAGTATTAATAATGACTTATTACACCTCTGGGCAAATGAAGGTGTCCATGAGGATGAGCACTGAAGGTCTCTACCAACGTGTCCATTCCCCATTCTTCATGCTCTAATGTTCAGTTCAGTTCTTTTAAATCTCCAGTTCAGATTAACATAAACTGTATAGATACGGAGTAGTTTCTCTGACAATAACTGTATCGATTTTTTTCTTGTCTTCCTTTTCCAGGAGGGGCACACGAGATCAAAATTCATCCATTTCTGCGTGCCTTAAACTTTAACAACCTTCTAAGTCAGAAGCCTCTGTTCGTTCCTGATCTAAAATCAGATGAGGACACCCGCTATTTTAGCAGTAAGTAAAATGAGATGTTATCGGCAGAAAACTGCTGAGTGTCTTTTCTTTCATTATGTGTGACAATCAGTTCCCATCATAATGAGTAATAACATGGTGACTGTCTGACTGGCTCTTATACTAATAATTTCTCATAACACTTTTACTTTTCAGATCGCTCTGTGGGTTATAAATTTAGGAATTCAGATGATGGGGACACAAGTGAGGACAATGACTGTCCAGAAATCAAAAACTTTGAATCATCTTCTCAAAGGTTTTCCAAAGTAAGTATATCTAAATCATGTAGGTCAATAAAATGAATAAAACCTATGATTAGAAAAAAAGTTTCAAAATATATCTATTTATATTTTATATTTCTTTGTGTTTTTTTAGCTATATACCACCAGTACCAAGATGGTGACCATTGAAGAACCTATGTCACCTCCAGAGTGTACCCCTGAGAACAGCAAAAAACACCCAGACTTGTGAGTAGATTATTATTATTATGAGATTTAGCTCTGATATATGCTCGGACACGAGTAACACAAATCTAAATCCAGCATCCACCACCCCATGATAACTGATTGCTGTGGATCTGGCTTGTGATTACACAGCAATATCAATTGATCATTGCAACGAGCCATTCATTCCCAGCTCTTTATAGGCCAATATTACTAGTTAGACTCCATTCTTGCTGGTAGAATGGGGTCCTAA
Source organism: Phyllobates terribilis (assembly GCF_046119375.1). Taxonomy (NCBI): domain Eukaryota; kingdom Metazoa; phylum Chordata; class Amphibia; order Anura; family Dendrobatidae; genus Phyllobates; species Phyllobates terribilis. Next base: position 700,475 of record NW_027363375.1, read on the forward strand.
GCAGAGTATCCCCTTTATGATGTCCCAAATGGCCTTACAGGCAGGTGTTCTTCCTTTTTGTATTGTTTTCACTTGTAATTTACTTGACTTTCTTCTACCAAAAAGGCAGAAAGAATCTCCCCCTTCCAAAACTGATGATGGTGACAATCAGTGTGTCACTGCTAAAAAGTGTGAGTGTGAGTCATCCTCGCCCTCATTGTCAGGTATGTACAGATTTATAGACCATCCCATTATAGGCTATGATAGAAAAGTGTAATGTGAATCTGCATATGAAGGCTCAGATAATGACTTACTTTATTCCCGCTGCCCCTGAGTATTCAATTTTTTGTTTTGGTAAAATCCACCATAAGGTTCCAGAGTTATTGGCAGTTTTAATTAGTGCTAATTTTTATGGTCTTTACAAGGGAGTGGTGCTAACAGGATTATCTGGGGGGGGGGGTGTCTTCAGCCTCTTCTTCAGTATTATAGTGTGGTAAAGACCATAAAAATGACCACTAAATAAAAAGGCCCCTGTCTGTGGAACTGTAAGGCGGTGTGCTCACAATGCATTTTTAATCGTTTCCGCAGCAGCAATTCCGCCGCAAAAACGCTTAAAAAATGCTTGGTAGAAGGCCTGCCATGTTCCCCAATGATAATCCGCATGTGCTGTGCACATGCTGCAGAAATTTCCGCTGCGGATTATCATTGCGGAAAAATCCGCAGCACTACCAATTATTTTGCAGAAGTCCTGCGTTTTCACCGCCATTGACTTGCATTGGAACGCATGGAATCCGCATCACTGCATCTGTACATGTGGAATCCATGTGTTTCAATGTGCGGATGGTACTCGGGTCTGGAGAAGAGGAGACTCTCCTCCAGACCCTCCCCCCGCTACCATAGAACCTGTAAAAAAAAAAGAATAAAATAAAAAATAAATATTATACTTACCTTCTGATGGCCTCCGGTTCCTTGTCTCGGCTTGCCGGCTGCTCGCGGTGGACTAAAGGACCTGCGCTGACGTCATTTAGTCATGTGACGGGTCATGCGACCAATGATGTCGGCAGGTCCTTAAATCTAACGCGAGCTGCCGGCAAGCCAAGACAAGGACTCCGTGGGCATCAGAAGGTAAGTATATTTATTTTTTATTTTTTACCATTCTTTCGGTCACACTATATAAATCCATGCCGGTTGCATGGATTTATATAGTGTGACCAAGTTGTCAAGCACTTTCCAAGTGATGCTAAAATCGCTTGGAAAGTGCTTGACAACCCGCATGCGAAATCGCATGATCCGCATGTCCCTGGCAGGAAAAACACATGTACAATCCGCATGTACAATCCCCATGTACAATCCGCATGTACAATCCGCATGCCTTTTTTGTGCCAGGGAGATGCAGAAACGCTCAGGAAAAAATCCGGAGCATTTCTGCATCGTGGGCACATAGCCTAAGGGGGATTTTAATAAAAACTAAAAACAGAGTCCTCAGGGGAGCAGGGGGAATAAAGTAAGAGTGAATTCTGGACACTTAAGACCTGGTGATGAGTCTTCTTTAACCTTACGCTTAAGTGTTATCTGTCGGATTATATAAAAACACTTTGGCTTGCTGCAAGTAATGTCATGTTAATAAGGGAGACACCACATGGCCGCACACAGAAAAGCTACAAGTGCATATTAACCAGTTTGAGTAACTCTATAAACATATAAAATGAATCTTTGAGGAGTTTATAATCAACATCTTTTTCTGACTTCTTATTAGAACCTCCAGTTCAGGAGAGAAAGAAATCTGCACTAAATCTGAGAAAACAGCAAAGAACAGATAAAGTGGAAGAGGGGGAAAGTAGTAGGCAAGGTAAGTGTGAGGATAACCTCCATGTTGTATGATGTCAGTGAGATAAGTCATGTGGAGCAGATGTCATCTGTCAGTGGTGGAATTGTCACATGTATGATGGCTGACAATGATCAAGCACCTCTGTATGGAGAAGATTCCTCTACCGGCCTCCCACAGAGACACCACAGTAGTGTCCTCTAATATGGAGTCCCATTACTTACATCGGTTTTACATCTTTTTTATAGGTTCTATCTTCCGCCGGATGATATCATCCTGCCGGCGTGGATTATCCAGGGCTGCTCGCACTATCAGACAAAGCTGCATTTTTGCCCACTGTCACCAGGGCACCAGAAACATCTCAAGGGCAGAAAACCCTCACATCTAGTGCCCTGAAGAAAGTACAGCACATCCACCATCAATGCTGTACCTGCATGGAAAGAGTTGTACCATCTACTGTACCTGTGGCCGTCTGACCAGCGAGAAATATCTGCAAAAGTCAAAGGCCTCCAAGAACATCTTTTCAACCTTCCATTTAATTCTTAATTTAAAAAAAATAAATTGATTAATGTCCTTTTGAATTGAATTGAATATTACTGACATTTATGGCATATCAATGCTACACATGTTATATCTGTCCAATGGTTTGGACACCAAACAGAAGATTAGACAAGACTGAAACATACAGTTTGCACAGCAAGTTGTTTTTACATTGCAGTGTTTGTTCAATTAAATTTTATTGAGTGCTTTTCATAAGGGAACCAGGCAGAAACCACCTGAAATAGACATTGTGTGCACAAAAAGTGGCAACCAAGCTAGGGGGAAACATGCCCTGATCCACTGATTTTACAAGAACTCAGATACTTTTACCTTAGTAGCGCTCTATTTCAGATTCAGGCACAAGAACAAGTTGGATTCTGTGCTGTGCATCCTGGAGGTGAGGGTGATCGCGCCCACAATCCAGCTGTCACGCCTCACTTGTCGTGACGTCAGCGCGGGGTCACGTGATGCCTGTGAGCGGCGCTATCCTTGGCTGCAACGTAAGCTAATTACAAAAATTAGCAGCAGCCACAATCCACCAGAAGCGTAGCTAAGACTTCAAGCACAGGGGAGGCGAAACTTCCGAGTGGGTCACTAACCGATATTACCACTATTTGGTGACCATATAGTGGTAGATAACAGCACATATTAAGACTATAGATGAGTGAGCACTAAACTTCTCAGATGCTTGTTACTCGAACCGAACAATTCCTAATGTTCGTGTGCTCATTTCAAGTAACAAGTATAATGGAAGTCAATGAGAAATCTGAGCATTTTTCTGGAAGACCCTACAAGGAGGTCTGGGCGGCAGTGAAAATGTTCAAATGGATGGAAAAAGTGCTGAACGGAAGGAGAACAGCATGGGGAAGACCCCTGGAAGCATCTCTAACTCCCAGTTCGCTGCTGAGAACAATGGTGTGACACTTTTTCTCCACTTTAAGGACTGAGAATAAAACATTCCCAATCAATGAGAAACAAAAATGTTAAAGGGGTTGCCCAGTACTTTAGATTACCCCCACAATGTATCCCCCCTGGGCCCCTAAGGACTTTTGTAATTACCTTACGTTGCAGATAATGCCTGTGAGCGGCGCTATCACTGGCCGCTCACAGGCATCACGTGACCCCCGGCTGCAACCGGCTCTGATATCCCCTGATGTCACGACAAGTGCTGGCAGCAGCCGGGGGTCTCTCTCTTCCACATTCCACGGTGAATGCCAGGCTGTATTCGGGATTACCCCCCGCGTCACACCCGGCATCCATCTCACGCTCTCCCTCTCCCCATTCATTGGGAACGCACGGGGTGAATGCTGGGTGTGACGTGGGGGGTGATCGCGCCCACAATCCAGCTGTCACGCCTCACTTGTCGTGACGTCAGCGCGGGGTCACGTGATGCCTGTGAGCGGCGCTATCCTTGGCTGCAACGTAAGCTAATTACAAAAATTCTTAGGGGCCCCGTGGGGATACATTGGAGGGGTAATCTAAAGTACTGGACAACTTCTTTAAGAATCATTTTTTTCCTGTATAATGACTTAAACCAAAATTTTATTTTTGATTAACAAATAGATAATTTCAGTGTAATTTATGAAGGAAAAAAAGAACTGCCAAAAATTAGGGATTCTGATACATCCTGTATTAGAATAAAGGAGGGTCTCATGCACATTCTGGTCAATTTGACATATAGTAGTACTTCTAGACTCATAAAGGCTATGCACTAAGTGCAAATCCTGCCAAAAAATGCAAGTAGGGTCATCCATACACCATGGAAGGCACCAACTGTAGTGCCTCATTCAAATATTGTGAACAAAGTATACACTGTGTGCAGAATTATTAGGCAAGTTGTATTTTAGAGGATTATTTTTATTATTGATCAACAACTATGTTCTCAATCAACCCAAAAGACTCTTAAATATCCAAGCTTAATATTTTTGGAAGTTGGAGTGGGGTGTTTTTAGATTTGGCTCTCTTAGGAGGATATCTGTTTGTGCAGGTAACTATTACTGTGCAGAATTATTAGGCAACTTACTAAAAACCAAATATAATCCCATGTCACTTGTTTATTTTCACCAGGTAAACCAATATCAGTGCACAAAATACAGAAATAAACATTTCTGACATGCTAAAACAAAAACCAAAAAAATTAGTGATCAATATAGCCGCCTTTCTTTATGATGACACTCAACAGGCTTCCATCCACAGATTGTGGCCAACACACTTTCTGCAACCCTGTTGGCTATTTGACATGTAACGCTTGATTGTTCGGTGATCACGCTTCAAAAGTTTGGAAATTTCAAGACTGCTGCATCCCTCTGCAAGACATCTCACAATTTTGGACTTTTCAGAGCCCGTCAAACCTCTCTTTTGACCCATTTTGCCAAAGGAAAGGAAGTTGCCTAATGATTAAGCACACCTTCTATAGGGTGTTGATGTCATTAGTCAACACCCCGCCTCATAACAGAGATGCACATCACCAGATTTACTTAATTGGTAGTTGGCTCTCAAGCCTATGCAGCTTGGAGTAGGACAACATGTATAAAAAGTATCATGTGATCAAAATACTCATTTGCCTAATAATTCTGCACACAGTGTAGTTGTGGTACACCTACAATAGTGTTCAAACTAATAGCAGTGGGTTAAATAACATGAGTTAAGCACAAAACCTTTATACTAGTTTTTATTTCCATGCATTGGGAACATTGCACACTGTTTTCTAATTCTAAACATGAAGAGAAATGTATATAATTTTTAACTATTTTACAGAAAATAGCAAAAAATGAACAATGGGCTGTTCTAAAAAAATAGCAGTGTCTGCATTTGTCTTTACAAACTCAAAATATGTACTCTTTTTTAGGATTTGGCATTCCTGTGAATCATTAACCTAATACTTAGTTGTATACTCAGTTTTTTAGAACTGCTTCACATGTATGTTGCATAGAGTCAACCAACTTCTGGCACCTGTCAACTGTTATTCCAGCCCAGGATGCTTTGACTACATCCCACAATTTTTTTGCATCTGTTGGCTTTGCCTCAGAAACAGTATTTTTGATGTCACCCCACAAGTGTTCTATCGGATTAAGATCCGGTCATTGGGCTGGTCACTCCATAACCTCAATTATGTTGGACTGCAACCAATAATTTGATCGTTTACTGGTGTGTTTAGGGTAGTTGTCTTGTTGAAACACCCATTTCAAGGGCATATCCTCTTCAGCGTAAGGCAACATGACCTCTTCAAGTATTTTAATATATGCAAACTGGTCCATAATCTCTGGTATGCGGTAAATAGGTCCGGCACCATAGTAAGGGAAACGTGCCCATATCATGATGCTTGCTCCACCATGCTTCACTGTCTTCAGAGTGTACTGTGGCTTGAATGCAGAGTTTAGGGGTCATCTGACAAACTGTCTGTGGCCCTTGGACCCAAAAAGAACAATTTTACTTTCATCAGTCCACAAAATGTTTCTCCACTTTTCTTTAGGCCAGTTGATGTGTTCTTTGACAAATTGTATCCGCTTCAGTACATGTCTTTTTTTAACAGTGGGACTTTGCAGGGACTTCTTGCTAAGAGATTAGCTTCACACAGGCATCTTCTGTCACAGTACTCACAGGTAACTTGAGACTGTCTTTGATCATCCTGGAGCTGATCATTGGCTGAACCTTTTCCATTCTGGGTAATCTTCGATCCATTCGAATGGTATTCCTCTGTTTTTTTCCACGTCTCTCTGGTTTCACTTTCCATTTTAAAGCATTGGAGATCATTATAGCTGAACAGCCTATCATAGTCTGCACTTCTATATAAGTTTTACCCTCTCCAAACAACTTTTTAATCAAAGTACGCTGTTCTTCTGAACAATGTCTCGAATGACCCATATGTCTCAGGCTTTCAAGGAGAAATGCATGTACAACATGTGCTGGCTTCATCCTTAAATAAGGGCCACCTGATTCACACCTGTGTCTTCACAGAATGATTGACCTCACTATTGAACTCCACACTGCTATTATTTTGAACACATCCCCTAACAATTAATTATTCGAATACACAGACTCATAAACATGCAGATCATGAATGCGGAGTTTGTTGGTTTTCTTAGAATCTACTGCACCAACTGGTAAATTGTTTGTCATGTGGTGGTAATATAATATATACCAAAAACAGTGATTAATCTCGTTAGTCATATTGGACTGCTATTATTTGGAATACTACTGTACATACTATGCACCTCCACTATGGCATCCATGCAGCAAAAAGGAGTCAAACAATTCTCCTGTGACTTTTCACACACAACACTAACAAGAATGGCAAATGCCTGAAGTGAATCGACCAACGTTTGTGGTATCAGATGCCTCTTACGCTTTTTCTCTTCCTCTTTTGCGTTGTCATGAGGGAGAAGAGAAAATATCCTGGCATAATGATCCCGCGAATACAGCACATAGCCTATCTAAACATTGTACACTTTTCCATCCTAATCACAACAATCCAATATCCATAACACCCACATATATACCAGAACTTACACAAAACAGATTTAATTCACGCAAAAGAAAAGAAATCTTTTGGATATATAAATTACAAACCATTTGTTCTCTTGGTGTAAATGAAATGACGAAGAAGACCCTATGTTGATAGAAGATGTACAACAATTAACCTCAAAGGACTCTTCAGGATGGACATAATTGTTTCTTTTATTGGAAAAAAAAACTCTCTCCTGAACTGCCCTATTGTGGCCTGTTACGTCATCTACTGGTGGAATACTGAACTGCACCTCATTCATGTGTTTTACTAGAAATTAACAAGGTAATATTAGTAACAGTAACCCCTTTGCGACTTCTCTTTATGACCTCCCCCTCTTTGATGTGGGCTCCGGCGCTGAGCCCGCATCGTTTCAGGCACATGACAGCTGATTTGATCAGATGTGCCCCTAACAACCACAAGTGGAATTGCCCCTGCCACGTGATCGCGAGGTGCTGATTGGTTGACATGACAACCCGGGGTCTGCAGGAGACCCCTATGGTTGTCATTGTCGACCTGCTATGACCATCGCCCTGCGGTCGGTGTTCATAGCAGATGAGCATTTCTGCTACACATAGCAGGGCTGAAGACTTGCTATTAGTGATGATTGAGCATGCTCATTGCTCAAGATTTACGAACATGCTCGGACGAGCACCTATTATTATTATTATTTATTATTATAGCGCCATTTATTCCATGGCGCTTTACATGTGAAAAGGGGTATACATAGCAAAAACAAGTACAATAATCTTGAACACAATGTGACAGCGACTGGTACAGGAGGAGCGAGGACCCTGCCCGCGAGGGCTCACAATCTACAAGGGATGGGTGAGGATACATTAGGTGAGGGTGGAGCTGGTCATGCGGCGGTGGTTACTGCAGGTTGTAGGCTTGTGGGAAGAGGTGGGTCTTCAGGCTCCTTTTGAAGGTTTCCACGGTCGACGAGAGTCTGATGTGTTGGGGTAGAGAGTTCCAGAGTAGGGGGGAAGCACGGGAGAAATCTTGTATGCGATTGTGGGAGGAGGAGATAAGAGGGGAGTAGAGAAGGAGATCTTGTGAGGATCGGAGGTTGCGTGCGGGTATGTAACGGGAGACTAGGTCAGAGATATATGGAGGAGACAGGTTGTGAATGGCTTTGTATGCCATAGTTAGGGTTTTGAACTGGAGTCTCTGGGCACTGGGGAGCCAGTGAAGAGATTGACAGAGAGGAGAGGCCGGGGAATAGCGGGGGGACAGGTGGATTAGTCAGGCAGCAGAGTTTAGGATAGATTGGAGGGGTGCAAGAGTGGTAGAAAGGAGGTCACAGAGCAGGAGGTTGCAGTAGTCGAGGCGGGAGATGATGAGGGCGTGCACTAGTGTTTTTGCAGATTCATGGTTGAGGAATGTGAAGATCCGGGAGCTATTCTTGAGTTGGAGTCAGCAGGAAGTGGAAAGGGCTTGGATATGTGGTTTGAAGAAGAGGTCAGAGTCCAGGGTTACTCCAAGGCAGCGAGCTTGAGGGACTGGGGAGAGTGGACAGCCATTGACATTGATAGATAGGTCAGTTGGGGGGGTGAATGGGATGGCGGAAAGATGATGAATTCTGTTTTGTCCATGTTAAGTTTTAGAAATCTAGCAGAGAAGAAGGATGAAATAGCAGACAGACATTGTGGGATTTTGGTTAGTAGGGAGAAGATATCGGGTCCAGAGAGGTAGATCTGTGTGTTATCAGCATAGAGGTGATAATGAAAGCCATGGGACTCTATGAGCTGTCCCAGGCCTAAGGTGTAGATGGAGAAGAGCAGAGGTCCTAGGACTGAACCTTGGGGGACACCGACAGATAGGGGGCGAGATGAGGAGGTAGTGCATGAGTGGGAGACACTGAATGTCCTGCCTGTTAGGTATGAGCAGTTCCAGGATAGTGTCAAGTCTGTGATGCTGAGAGATGAGAGAGTTTGTAGTAAGAGGGAATGGTCCACTGTGTTGAAGGCAGATGACAGGTCTAGGAGGAGGGGGACGGAGTAGTGTCGGTTAGATTTGGCAGTTAGTAGGTCGTTGGTGACTTTAGTCAGTGCCGTTTCAGTAGAATGGTGCAATCGGAAACCAGATTGTAAGCGGTTGAAGAGGGAGCAGGAGGAGAGGTGGGAGGACAGTTCAGAATGGACATGTTGTTCCAGTAGTTTTGAGGCATAGGGGAGATGTGATATGGGGCGATAGCTAGACAGAGAGGATGGGTCAAGGGAGGGCTTTTTGAGGATGGGTGTGATAGAGGCATGTTTGAAGCATGAGGGGAAGACTCCAGTTGTTAGTGACAGGTTAAAGAGGTGGGCTAGGGTTGGGATGAAGATAGTGGTAAGCTTTGGGATGAGGTGGGACGGGATTGGGTCAAGCTTACAGGTGGTGAGGTGTGATTTTGAGAGTAAAGAGGAAAGTTGATCTTCCGTAATGGTGGAGAAGGTGGTTTTGAAGGAGGAGGGTTGAGTAGGTGTGGGGAGGGGCTGTGGGGGCTTTAGGCAAAAGCTTTGTCTGATGATGTCAACCTTCTGCTTGAAGAATGAGGCAAAGTCTTCGGCTGAAATAAGAGGAGAGGGAGGAGGCACTGGGGGACGGAGGAGAGAATTGAAGGTGTTGAATAGTTGTTTGGGGTTGTGAGACAGGGAGGATATGAGGGATGCGAAGTATGTTTCTTTTGTGAAGTATTATCTTCAGCATGCTCGGGCTTTACGTTTTTGACTTGCCCCCCTGGGCCGTGGGGTACCCAGAACCGCGCCTTCTGGTGTACGCTGCTGATGGGGGTAGTAGTGGCAACCCGATCCCGTGGCTCAGGGTGGTCAGACCAAAAGGTGGCAGTCTATTTATCAGTGTTTTGAATGTCCAACTACGCCACCCATTGATTGCGTTCAGAGATAACCGCCGCTGCAAGGCAGACCACTGCGGCTGGTGTTGGTGTGCAGCACAGGGATAGGATAACTCCCCACGGGAAGAGTGTAGCCTCAGGGCAGTGTAGGTGGATGCTGGGGGTGATGGTGCAGGCGCAGCAAAGATCACACTGAGTCCAATGGTGCAGTCCAGGGTTTTTACTCACAGTTGTTATCCAAGTCACTTCTGTCAGCAATGACTGCCCAAGTTGTGCTGCGTTCACCAGGTGAGAAGCTCGGTCAACCCCCAGGCAATTCAGGAGTATGGCACAGGACCCCCTTCTGTCCTTTCTCTGGCCTCTCGTGCCCCACTAGTGACCAAACTTCTGTCCAGCTACCGCGGACCGTGTCGGGTAAGCATTGGCCTCCGCTTCCCGCTATCCTATATGGCGCCTTCCTAGCAGGTTTGGCGGGGGGTCGCACCAATAAATGATCACGATCTCCGGTTCTTGGCTGAGGGATGATTTACCAACTTGGGAATCCGGTACCCTTCCACAGCCTGACCCTTCACCCGATATAACACGGGTTTGCAACGGTTGCTGTCCGTTCTGCTCTCTTAGGGTCCCTTCTGCCTTCTTGTTTCTGGAGCCTTTCTACTCCTCTGTCTCTTCTCCTTCCTTCCTTCTCCTTCTTCTCTTCTCCTCTCTGGCCCCGGCCTTCTCTCTAGGCCTGCCTCGTGGAGCTGAGCTCAGGCTGAGCTGCGGCTCCCTGTCAGCTCTGACTGAACTACTGTTATGATCTGCTACAGAAACTAAGGAAAGGCAGGAGATCTGTCCCTACAATAGAACTAAACTAGATCCCTACGATGTAACGGGGAACCTGATCCTGCGATCAGACCCGCTAAAGTCCTCGGCTAGTCTGAACGCAGACCTATAGATGTGGGGGAGGGATCCCTACAAGATCTAGGGACTGGGATAAGTTGGACACCTCCTAGCAGAAATAGTAGCAGTCAAAGACAAACACACAACAAAAAGCATAGAGGTCAGAAGACCTAGCAAAACTAACAGAGAACGGCAATAGAGCAACAAGCTAGCTCAACAGTAGTAAATACAAATGAAGTCCAGCAAAGCCAGGAGGGCGGAGCCGGATAAAAAAGGCAAAAATGGTCATGTGACCAGCAAACTAAAAAAAAACTAACAGGAGAGTTGTAACAGTACCCCCTCTTCTAAGAGGATCCTCCGGATCCCCTAGGCCCAGGCTTACCAGGAAACCTCCTGTGAAATGCTCGGACCTGTCTGGGGGCAGAAACATCATCCGCCCTCACCCATGAGTTATCCTCAGGTCTGAAACCCTTCCAAGCGACGAGATACTGCAAACTCCCTCTATACCGTCTAGAATTTAGGATGCGGGAAATCTCATATTCCCCGTCCTCCACCACCGGAGGAACAGTGGCAGAGGCGTCACCATCCGACACATCAGCTTTTTTCAACAGAGAAACATGAAACACCGGATTAATCCTCCAGGACGTAGGAACCTCCAGCCTAACAGCAGATTGGTTAACTATCTGAAGTACCTGAAAGGGCCCTACGAACTTGGGACCCAATTTTTTAGAAGGAATCCTCAATCGCAGATTCTTAGAGGACAACCAAACCATGTCACCAACAGCAAACAAAACCTCTTGCCATTTCCTATCAAAGTACCTCTTAGATTTTTTGTTAGCCTCCTGAAGATTACCACGCACATCCGTCCAAACTCTCTCCAAATCACCGGAAAAACTCTCCTCCTCAGGCACAGCCGAAACTAATTTGGAAAATGACCCAAAAGACGGATGTCTCCCAGAACAACAAAAAAAAGGCGAACACCCAGCAGAAGAGGATGTATGGTTGTTAAGAGCAAATTCAGCAAGTGGCAGAAACTCAGACCACCCCTCTTGATTGTCTGCCACAAAACAACGCAAGAACTGCTCAACATCCTGGTTCTTCCTTTCTGTCTGGCCATTAGACTCAGGATAATATCCGGATGAAAACGACAAATGAACTCCCAACCTGTCACAAAAGGCACGCCAAAAACCAGCCACGAACTGAGGTCCCCTATCAGAAACAGTCAGTAGGAACACCATGTAGTCTGACAATCTCCTTGACAAAGGCCTTAGCGAGTGTCTTAGCGCAAGACAGTTTGATGAAGGGAACCAAGTGACACATCTTGCTAAAACGGTCCACGACCACCCAGATGACCGTGAAACCTTCAGAGGGAGGAAGGTCAGTAATAAAGTCCATAGCCAGATGTGTCCAAGGTGCACTAGGAACCTCCAGAGGGCAAAGCAACCCCGCAGCAGGAGCATGCGAAGACTTGGATCTTGCACACACAGTACATTGGCGCACCCACTTAATGACTTCCTTCTGCCATCCAGGCCACCAAAAACTGCGACCCACAAGTCTCTTGGTCTCAGAAATTCCTGGATGACCTGCCAGCCGAGACTCATGACACTCAACAAACAAATCTCTCCTAAAGGTCCTAGGCACAAACAACCTCCCATGGGGAGTGTTAGATGGGGCATTCTCCTGTGCTTTAAGAATCTCATCCTCCAAAACGGAGTCCAAAGCAGCAATCACAACACCTTCTTGTAAAATGGTCTCCTCCTCCTCCTCAACACCGACCATGGGAGAAAAGCTGCGAGACAAAGCATCCGCTTTAACATTCTTGGTACCCAGGATGTAAGTAACGGAAAAATTAAACCGCGAGAAAAAAAGTGCCCACCTAGCCTGACGGGCATTCAAGCGCTTGGCAGCATCAAGATAGATCAGATTTTTATGATCAGTGAAAACCTGAACGGGAAATTCAGCACCTTCCAAGAGGTGACGCCAGTGTTCAAATGCGAGTTTAATCGCCAGCAATTCCCGATTACCAATATCGTAATTAAGTTCAGTCTCGGAAAATTTTTTTGAAAAAAAGGCACAGGGATGTACTCCATCTTTGTTTTCCTGAGACAACACTGCACCAACCCCCACCGAAGAAGCATCAACCTCAACCAAAAACGGCTTAGTCACATCAGGCTGCATAAGGATGGGAGCAGAGGTGACCTCTCCTTTAAAAACACAAAAGCTTCAATGGCCTCAGAAGTCCACTGAACCGCATTAGCACCTTTCCTGGTGAGATCGGTCAGCGATTTGACAATAATAGAAAAATTTTTTATGAATTTTCTGTAATAATTGGCGAAACCCAAAAACCTCTGTATCGATTTCAAACCAATAGGCCTAGGCCATTCCTGTACAGCCTGAACTTTAACCGGGTCCATCTCAAAACCTTCACTGGAGACAATGTAGCCCAAAAAACTAATTCTCTGTACAGTGAACTCACATTTCTCCAGCTTAGCAAAAAGCGAATTGTCCATTAATAACTGTAATACCTCACGTACGCTCCGCCAATGAGACTCCAGATCCGGCGAATAAATCAAAATGTCATCCAAATACACAACCACATCTTTGCCGATTAAAGGTCTAAGGATATCATTAATAAGATTCTGAAAAAATGCAGGAGCATTGGTGAGACCAAAAGACATAACCAGATTCTCAAAATGACCCACAGGAGTGTTAAAAGCAGTCTTCCATTCATCACCCTCCTTCATGCGCAACAAATTGTATGCCCCCCGGAGATCAATTTTAGAGAACCACTTGGCCCCCATTAACTGGTTAAATAAATCAGGAATCAATGGCAGTGGGTAAGGATTGCGTACAGTAATTTTATTAATCTCACGAAAGTCCAGACAAGGACGTAAACCGCCATCTTTTTTTTTTACAAAAAAAAAACCAACAGCCACAGGAGACTTGGAAGGCCTAATGTGACCAGCGGCCAAGCTTGTCTGTATGCATTCCTCCAAAGCCTTTCTCTCAGGAATAGTAAGATTAAATAAACGACTCTTAGGAAGAGTCGCTCCAGGGACAAATTCAATGGTAGAATCATAGTTTCTATGGGGAGGCAAAACCTGCGACTCCTCCTCAGAAAAAACTCTCCAAAAATCCTGAATAGGTACAGGCAATTCCCCTTTATCCACAGCAGCAATGCGCCCGTTACAACACTTGTCATAACACTTAGGGCTCCAGGACTTAATTTCATTGGTAGACCAATCCAGTACAGGATTGTGCAATTTTAACCAGGGTAACCCCAATATTACTGGAGAAGGCAAATTATCCAATACCACCAAATCCAAATTCTCTTGATGAATACCATTAATAGTGAGGGGAAATTCACAGACCTTGTGAGTAACACTCTTCAAGGGAGAGCCATCGACAGAAACCACAGCAATAGGTGATGACAAAGTTTTAGGTTCTAATCTAAGTTTTTCCAAGAATCCCCCATCAATCACATTCAGAGTAGATCCACAATCCACAAATACCCGAAATTCAATTAATTCATCCTGAGCAGCAGTAGTGGCAGATAGGAATACCCCCTTAGAATTTAAACAGGCAATACGGGCATGACTGACCATTTTTTTTTCTTTCTTCATACAAAGCACACAGCCCTTAATAAGATGACCAGAATTTCCGCAATAGAAACACAAGCCTTCAGAAAGTCGGCGGTCCTTTTCCTGAGAGCGGAGCGCCATTGCCCCAATTTCCATCGGCTCTCCATTGTCAGCACAGAACCTCTCAGGACTCGAAGCTGACATAGCAGAGGATTGGCTCTCATTAACCCTTGCACGCAGTCTCCTGTCCACCCGTATAGCTAATTGCATTGCCTCCTGCAAGTTTCCAGGTGTGGGATAAGCAATCAGTAAATGCTTAACCCTTTCACCTAGCCCTGCAAGAAACAAGCTTTTCAAAGCTGAATCGTTCCACCCCACCTGGGCAGACCACCGACGGAAGTGAGAACAATATTTTTCCACATTACCTGATCCCTGCCTCAAACGTCTTAATTCAGACTCAGCAGATGAGACACGATCAGGATCATCGTACAACAAACCCAAAGCAGAAAAAAAACTATCCACTGAACTAAAGCACGGATCACTAGGTTGGAGAGAGAAGGCCCATCCCTGAGGATCTTTGTGCAAAAGTGACATTATGAACCCTATGCGCTGTGATTCATCACCAGAGGATCCGGGTCTCAAACGAAAATATAATAGACAAGCATTTTTAAAAGAAAAAAAATCTTGTTGTTCGCCAAAAAATAGATCAGGCAGACGTACCTTTGGTTCCACAAAATGCGCTCCAGGGCAGCTACTCATGTGTTGCTGGAGCTTGGTCACCTCAAGAGAGAGTCCCTGCAAGCGTTGAGCCAAATCTTGCACCGAGATCATGTTGGAAAACTGGAGGTCTTTCCCCAGAGAAAATTCTTTCCCTTTTTTTTTTTTTTTTATGGCTGGACTTACTGTTATGATCTGCTACAGAAACTAAGGAAAGGTAGGAGATCTGTCCCTACAATAGAACTAAACTAGATCCCTACGATGTAACGGGGAACCTGATCCTGCGATCAGACCCGCTAAAGTCCTCGGCTAGTCTGAACGCAGACCTATAGATGTGGGGGAGGGATCCCTACAAGATCTAGGGACTGGGATAAGTTGGACACCTCCTAGCAGAAATAGTAGCAGTCAAAGACAAACACACAACAAAAAGTAAAGAGGTCTGAAGACCTAGCAAAACTAACAGAGAACGGCAATAGAGCACCAAGCTAGCTCAACAGTAGTAAATACAAATGAAGTCCAGCAAAGCCAGGAGGGCAGAGCCGGATAAAAAAGGAAAAAATGGTCATGTGACCAGCAAACTAAAAAAAACCTAACAGGAGAGTTGTAACAACTACTCTCTACTTCTTTTCTCTCTACTCTCAACAAGATGGCTCCCACCTTTTATCTGCTTCTCTGTGTCTGAGCTCAGGTGACCTGCACCCAATGAGCTCCTTCCTGTGCTCCAGAAACTGTCCCCTTTTGCTCCCACACCACTGGGTTCTCTCCTCCCTCCCCACTCCAGCCAGGGACATAGTCAGTTGTGCCTGCAATATGGGAGCACCGGCGAGCTGTCCCCCGGAAATGGGGAGTGTATGTGTGTGCAGCTAACTGAGCCCTGGTCCACACTCCATCCTTACCTGGAAGTGGAATATCACACCTCTGGTTGAGGTGCAATACCCCTGAAGCAACTGAACCCTCAGGGCGCTACATTTCCGTAGCTCCGTGAACATGATTTGCGACTGTTTGACAGCTTTAATACATATGTGGAATGCTGAAAAAACAGGCATTCCTCACATGTATTAAAGCTGTCAAACAGTCGCAAATCACGTTCCCAGAGTGACGAAAACTTAAAGCCCGAGCACACAGAAGATAATAGGTGCTCGCCTGAGCATGCTCGTAAATCTCGAGCAATGAGCATGCTCGATCATCACTACTTGCTATGTGTAGCACAAGTGATCAGACGATGGCAGCTTCAACTCTCCCAAGGAGACTATTAAAGCAGGTAAAAAGTAAAAAAAATGTTTTAAAAAATATTTAAAAAATGTAACAGTTCAAATCACCCTCCTTTTGCCCCATTCAAAATAAAACAATTAAAAATAAAAAATACACATATTTGGTATCGGCGAGTTCAGAATCACCCGATCTGTCAAAATATAAAGAGAATTAATCAGATCGGTAATGAGTAAAAAAAACAAAACTGTAGAATTTTGGTTGCTGCAACATTGCAATAAAACGAAATAACGGGCAATAAAACATCGTATCTACCCCAAAATGGCATCAATAAAAACGTCAGCTCAGCGCGCAAGAAATAAGCCCTCACCCGGCCCCAGATCCCAAAAAAGGAGATTCCATGGGTCTTGGAAAATGGCTCCATTATTTTTTTTTTTACAAACTTTGGAATTTTTTTTCACCACTTAAATAAAAAAGAACCTATACATGTTTGGTGTCTACAAACTCGTAATGACACGGAGAATCATAATGGCAGGTCACTTTTAGCATTTACTGAATATGTTAAAAAAAACAATTGTCAAATTGCACTTTTTTTGCAATTTCACCACACTTGGAATTTTTTTCCCGTTTTCCAGTACACAATATGGTAAAATCAATGGTGTCGTTCAAAAGTACAACTCGTCCGCGAGAAACAAGCCCTCACACGGCCATATTGACTGAAAAAAAAATTATGGCTCTGGGTAGAAGGGGATCAAAAAATGAAAATGCAAAAACAAAAAATCCCAGGATGGTAAAGGGGTTAAATGAGCAATGTATATATGTGATTTGTTTTTTGAAATCTATGTCTTAATCCACAGTTTTTAATACACCGTATTTTACAGACCATAAGGTTTTAGAGGAGGAAAATAGAAAAAAAATGTGAAGAAAAAAATGTCATGCCGCATTGTTATGGGGAAGGGTCTCCTGCTGGCACTGTTTATGGCCCCCACACGCCGATGTCAGCTGCCGGAATATTCACTGCTCCCCATGCCCGGGGGTGTGGAGAAAGTTTTAAGAAAATTATACAAACAACCTTTTCACCTATCTAGATTAGTGCCCTTATGGGAAAATCCTAGATTTATTCAGGGTAAACAGAACAAGCTTTGTAAGCAATGGAACCAGAAAGGGATTTATTAAATGTTAATGAAGGAAGACTGCTCACCTGGCAGGAATTCTCAGGGATGTATGATATGGGAGATCATCAATGTCTACAGTACCACCAAACAGTTACTTTCTACAGCTCTATGGTGAGAGATTTCGGGAAGGTGGAAAGGAGGGGTGATTTTGGCATATTGATGTGGTCTAGCTCATGGGTAAATTCCCTATCCACAATATACCAAAGGATTAAGAGACAAATTCTGCACACTGCGGTACCTGATTTATTTATTCATTGGAGTATAGCGCTAAATGACACTTAGAGAGATGGTAAACTTTTGACGGGCTTGGATAAAGTAAAAATAACAATGAACAATGGAGAGAAATGCAGAACAAACTGATTCATAATGCCATTTATGCTTTCAATTTTTCCTACAAAGATGCTTCATCACATTATTTATGAAAATGCCCAAAATGTAACCTAAAACCAATTTATTTGATAGCATCAGGCAATGCCCTTCCACCCAAATGGTGTGGGAAGAGACCCTTCTCTATTTAGATAATGTTTGGAGAATTAAAGTCCCACAGTCTCCTCGGGCATGTTTATTTCATCATATTGTAACAGAACATCGGGAGGATGGGGACAGAGTTCTGTCTATACAGATAATACATGTAGTTCTATTGGTGGTTAAAAAATGTATACTTAGATATTGGTTGAAGAACGAGACACCTCAATTATCTGAAATAATCAAAACTCTGAAAACCTTATTAGTTTATGACAAACTTGAGTAAGAAAGACAAAAAGAAAAGTCGACGACAGCGTTTTTTCACAAACTGAGATCTTTTAATGAATAAAGCAATACACAATCTGATATGTCACAGCTGATGAAAGTATTCTGACACACATCCTGGTATCATACGGAGGAACATAGGGGGACAACAGGATTACTTAAAGTCTAATGGATTCACTTATTTTTACATCTATTCATATAAGGATTTTGGAAAAGTGTTTTTTTGTTGTTTTGCATGCAGAGTTAAAAATTGAATCTGTTAAAATTGTGAAAAAAAAATGATTGGATGGATTTCACACTTATTTATAAAGATGCGGTCTGTGTTGGTAAATGTCATGGAGATTCTAGGATTATAACATGATTTGTTTGTCTATTTTGTCTCATTAAATAAAGTTTGTTTAAAAAAAAAAAAGATGAGAACACTAGATTCCATCATGACATCATAATTAACCATCACTACTTACAGAAGTGTTTACACCCATGTAGTCACTTTGACATTCCGGTGTCATTGCTGTCAGTGAGAAGCTACATAGCTAATCTTATACTGATTGCGCTTGGATTTACTTTGGATTTACTTGAAATGTCTGAAATTCCTTCAGACAGACTTCAGGTGTTAGCACTGCTCCAGGGGATTCTTACCACCTACGCCACTGACATTGTGCTACCACTACCCGATGGCGTCCTCAGATTCACTTACCGGCTGGTTATGAATCTTGTGATAGACTGCCTGACCAAATACCACAAAGGTCGTATTAGCTCAGAATATCTTGAGCATTTACAGCAAAACATCTGGACACTCGTACAGCAGGTAAATAGCAGACAATCTGCACAAATCTTATAATAATAATAAAGAAGAGTTGTAGCTTTGAGTGGCTCCATTCTTTTTACCATAAAATATACAGTAGTTTTTTGGGGGTTTTGTTTTTACGGTGTTTGTTATGCAGTGAAAATGACCTGGAAAAATGATTTTCCAAGTCAGTCCGATTAAGGCGATACCGAATATGCAAAGAAAATTCAGAATATTGCGAAAACATTTTTTTGCTTTGTGTCGCTAAATTCTGAGACCAGTAACATTTCTTATTTTTCTGTTGATGGGGCCCAGTGAAGACTTGTTTTTTTAACGCTGTATGATATGGAGGAGAGGAAGGAGGATTTAAAAGGCGGTGCTTGATAAATAGAGGGTTTGGGGAGATATGATTTTTAATTGTCACAGGCCGATTTACATAAACAGTCATGTGTCTTACTTACACGCCCTAGGTGTGGAGGGTGGACGTGGAGATATAAAGGGAACCTGTCGCCTAAAATAATGCTATTAACCTGCAGGTTAATAGCGTTCTGACACCATGCAGCCGCCACACTGAAATAAACTGTATCCCCCCTGGCAGCCTCGCTCTTTCAGTCATATCGGTGGCGCCGGCAGGCTTTCAGTCACCGTTCTCTGCATAGTGAGCGGCGGCTGTAACCGCACCCGGCACTGACAGACAGCCGGTGCTAATATGGCCGCACAGTGTCAGAATGCTACTAACCTGCATATCAACTCCATATCTGCAGGTTAATAGCATTACTTTACATGACAGGTTCCCTTTAGAGGTTTACAAATGACCGGATCCCTCGTCAGCTGTCATGTAGTATTTGTAGTGCCGATATCAGGAGTAACATGGCGACATAAATGGCTTCCTCCATTCTGCACTTTCTCTCATGATTTTCCTTTCTTGTTTATTTCCATCTCTATAGGCTGAAGAAAAATCCCATAGTGGAGAATTGGCCTTTATTAAACAACTGGCCCAGAATGTCCTGCTTGTACTGGAGTATCCGGCCTACTCCCTGGAGCGCCTGGTAAGGAGCCATCGTCTTCTATATCTCATGTCCTTGTTGTCTGATCTTCTCCAGATTACCGTCATATAGCGGAAACTCAGATTTATGGTGGTAGAGGCCTCCCTGTCTGCTCCAGGCAGACACAGGACATTTTATGGCCGCCTGTCTCTGCAGCTCTATCATCTGTGAGGCCAGTCTGTACTCAGCGGTGCGGAGTTAGTATTTCCGCTTCTGTCTCTCTTGATCATCACAATCTTCCTTCTTATAAATGCTACAGTCCTGATAGAAGATATTAGAGATCAGTTGTAGATACAAGTCCCTTATACAACCCCTGGCAAAAATTATGGAATCACCGGGCTCGGAGGATGTTCATTCAGTTGTTTAATGTTGTTGAAAAAAAAGCAAATAACAGACATGGCACAAAACTAAAGTCATTTCAAATGGCAACTTTAGGGCTTTAAGATACACTAAAAGAAATCAAGATTAAAAATGTGGTACTCAGCAAGGGTAATTTTTTTCATACCAAGCAGAGGGAAAAAAATATAGAATCACTCAATTCTGAGGAAAAAATTATGGAATCATGAAAAACAAACACACAAAAGTACACTACAATACATCACTAGTATTTCGTTGCACCACCTCTGGCTTTAATAACAGCTTGAAGTCTCTGAGGCATGGACTTAATGAGTGACAAACAGTACTCTTCATCAATCTGGCTCCAACTTTCTCTGATTGCTGTTGCCAGATCAGCTTTGCAGGTTGGAGCTTTGTCATGCACCATTTGCTTCAACGTCCACCAAAGATTTTCAATTGGATTCAGATCCGGACTATTTGCAGGCCATGACATTGACCTTATGTGTCTTCTTTCAAGGAATGTTTTCACAGATTTTGCTCTATGGCAGGATGCATTATCATCTTGAAAAATGATGTCATCATCTCCAAACATCGTTTCAATTGATGGGATAAGAAGACTGTCCAAAATATCAATGTAAACTTGCGCATTTATTGAAGATGTAATGACAGCCATCTCCCCAGTGCCTTTACCTGACATGCAGCCTCATATCATCAATGACTGTGGAAATTTGCATGTTCTCTTCATGCAGTCATCTTTATAAATCTCATTGGAACGGCACCAAACAAAAGTTCTAGCATCATCACCTTGCCCAATGCAGATTCGCGATTCATCACTGAATATGACTTTCATCCAGTCATCCACAGTCCGCAATTGCTTTTCCTTAGCCCATTGTAACCTTGTTTTTTTTGTGTTTAGGTGTTAATGATGGCTTATGTTTAGCTTTTCTGTATGTAAATCCCATTTCCTTTAGGCGGTTTCTTACAGACCGGTCACAGATATTGACTCCAGTTTCCTCCAATTCATTCCTCATTTGTTTTGTTGAGCATTTCCTGTTTGAAGACATATTGGATTAAGTTTCCAGTCTTGATGCTTTGATGTCTTCCTTGGGCAACATTGTGTGATGATTTACCTTCTTTTAAGAGTTTGATAATCCTCGAATTTGTTTCAATTGACATCTCTCGTGTTGGAGCCATGAGTCATGTCAGTCCACTTGGTGCAACAGCTCTCCAAGGTGTGATCACTCCTTTTTAGATGCAGACTAACTAGCAGATCTAATTTGATGCAGGTGTTAGTCTGGAAATGGAAATTTACAGTGTGATTCCATAATTTTTTCTTCAGAATTTAGTGATTCCATAATTTTTTTCCCTCTGCTTGGTCTAAAATAAATTACCCTTACTGAGTGCCTCATTTTTAATATTGATTTCTTTTAGTGTTTCTTAAAGCCCTAAAGTTGCCATTGGAAATGACTTTAGTTTTGTGCCATGTCCGTGGTCTGTTTTTTTTCAACAACATTAAACAACTGAATGAACATCCTCCAAGCCCAGTGATTCCATAATTTTTGCCAGGGGTTGTATATTAATGTGGATTTACTGGGGGGGGAGGCTTTGTACAGTTCGTCCAATACTGAAATTATCCAGGAAATCCAATGTTTAGTCCTTCCTGTCTATTGTATGTGGTAATGTAGTATTTGTGAAATGTTATATTAATTGTATATATCATATCCATCAGGAAACATCTGAAGGCGACTCCAAAGAGGGGCAAAACGGAAATATTGCTGACCCTGATATCAGTCAGCCGGGGCCGAACCCTGATCTGATGGAAGGTAAGCCGGTCATCTAATATTCTACATACAAATATCAAGTTATAGAGAACGACAGAGAACATGGAGATTTACTCTTCATCCAATGTATGAGGCCGCTGGCGGCTCATGAGCCCCCATGGACTATAATGGAGGGGGTCACAAATGTACAAAGAGGCTCATTGGTCCCCAATCATGTAATTGTTGAGGATTCGGTCAGATCCTGAGCAATGACACGTTCATAGTACAGTATATATATATAGATATGCCATAAATATATACAGTGTGTCCAGAATATCCTTATATCTAGTATATTCCATGTAAAGCGGTCTTATCATTTCCATTATTATATGGATGTGTTATATAAGTGGTGATATAGACTAATACATGTCGTCTCTTCATTATTTTATCATTATTATAGGTATAACTGTGCCGACAAATACTGATGGTGGAACATCTGAGCCACCAGAAATCATCCAGGAATCTGCCAGTGTAAGTATCATGGGACGTCTGTATATCATCAGATGACGGGTGGGAATTACACATCCCATATGACAATGGGATATCTCTGCTCTTATGTAGATCAGACCTATTATGTGTGACGGTGGTGTTATTATTCTGTCTCCTCCGTGTGATGTCCCTTATCCTCCCCTGCAGTACAATGATTTATGTGTATGGGGAATATCCACTTATAATATAATAGTGTCTGTGGGGGGTCCGGCTTTTATCACGTCCTCTACTTCGGTTGCAGTGTAATCAGGGGGGATATAATATAGACGGGAGATCTGGAGCTTTTATCCTCCTGCAGCTTCGTTGTCTTAATGTCATTTCTTATTCCTTTTAGGCCTTGATCGGATCAGTGAATCCTTGTAAGGACGACTTTAATCCTATCAAACTGATCAGCTGTGGAGGATTTGGGTGAGCTTTACTTGGTATAATATTTATTTCTCAGGGCTCCTTATGACGATGCCTATATCTCTACGTCCTGCCCGTGCAATGCTACCATAGAGAAATTATGGTTCCACATCACTGTCCACATCTAATTGTCTCTCTTCAGGTCAGTTAGGATGTGACGTGGATGAGGACTTTCCATAGGTGATCATTTATGGAGTGTTATTTTATGGATTTCTAGTGATGGCCGCACATCTAGTATTAACCATTAGTACAGGAGATCACTTGATCAGGTCTATGGATGGACTGTTAGTAAGAATTCATAATAAATCATGGATTTTCTTCCTCCTCAGATCCGTCCACCTAGTTCGCCATACAGACACAAACAAGATATGTGCTATGAAGAAAATGGACAAGCAGAACCTGAGAAAGCCAAAGACCCTTAAATGGGCCTTTCAGGAGAGGGACATCTCTACATTCGCTGATTGTCCCTTTGTGGCCTCCATGTTCTGCTCCTTTCCTACTAAACTTCATCTGTGTATGGTCATGGAGTATGCACCAGGTAGGACACATCCATTGTATTTATATCCAGCCCACGTCTGCCTAATCCTAGCACCTTATATATAACCTGAACATGTCCACATGGACGGTTACATGTCCACACCGCATTTACTATAATGTTACTAAGATGCCTTGTGTGTCCTCACTGAGCATGGCGGCAATATCTGCTATGGAGGAAAGGAAGATTTCTCTGTATTTGAACAGTTTTTATAGATGAGAATTTTTCACAGAGAAATAAATGAGAGGCTTGTAGATGAGGCCTGGCTCTGTCTCTATGTACAGGGTTCCTCTGCAGTATACGCTCTACATTACACAGTGTATCTCTATATATACCATCCTGTCCCAATATCTCCGCTTGTTTCATATTCACACTCATCATGTGTAATTTACTCTGTAACAGACCCTCACCTGTCATATTTGCTTTTTCCTGTAGGAGGAGACTGTGGCAATCTTCTACAGCACAGGGGTCCTTTACCTATCACCTTGGCCCGTCTGTACATTGCAGAAACAGTCCTTGCTGTGGAATATCTGCACAGCTATGGTGTGGTGCACAGAGACCTGAAGCCTGTAAAGTAAGTGACCCTTGAGCTATAATAAAGGGGATGAAAGTTAGTTTGTTATACAGTCTATGGGTTATTACTTGGGGCTGACAACATCTTTTCTTTTACAGCCTCCTGATAACATCAACAGGACATATTAAAGTGACCGATTTTGGAGTTTCAAAACTTGGCCTCATGAGACCAACATCAAACATCTATAAGGCTCCAACTAAGGACATCACCAAAGAGTTCCGTGATAAAGAGGTCGGCTTTACTTACAGGATCTTCTACTTTACATATCTCATCTCTTTCTCCTTCTCTGATCATTTCTCATCACATTTCCACTGATGTTATTTGTCTTATGTATTGATCATCATCATCTCATTCTTCTGTTGCTTTCCAGACTGCTGGCACGTCTAGTTACATGGCCCCAGAAGTTATCCTAAGGAAAGGCTATGGAAGACCTGTTGACTGGTGGTCAGTAGGCATCATCCTATATGAATTTCTGTTTGGATATACACCATTTTATAGGGCTTCCCAAAAGGAGAAATTACGCAGTATCCTCAGTGGTAAGTAAAATAATCTGACTGCTTGTCATGTCGCTGTTATTTGGTTTGATTTGTTCCTTGGTTCAGTTTCTAGCTTTTTTAAGGAAAATGCTTTTTTATGTAAATAAATGAAGAGGTTTTATTTCCTGTAATATTTTCTTTTTATATCACAGATGACATTGTTTGGAGATGTAATTCCTTTCCTCCACCAAATGCTCGAGGCATCATCACTCAGCTACTCAGAAAAAATCCAGAACAAAGACTTGGGACAGGTAATATGATAATAGTATTAATAATGACTTATTACACCTCTGGGCAAATGAAGGTGTCCATGAGGATGAGCACTGAAGGTCTCTACCAACGTGTCCATTCCCCATTCTTCATGCTCTAATGTTCAGTACATTTCCTTCATGTTGACTCTTTTAAATCTCCAGTTCAGATTAACATAAACTGTATAGATACGGAGTAGTTTCTCTGACAATAACTGTATCGAATTTTTTCTTGTCTTCCTTTTGCAGGAGGGGCACACGAGATCAAAATTCATCCATTTCTGCGTGCCTTAAACTTTAACAACCTTCTAAGTCAGAAGCCTCTGTTCGTTCCTGATCTAAAATCAGATGAGGACACCCGCTATTTTAGCAGTAAGTAAAATGAGACGTTATCGGCAGAAAACTGCTGAGTGTCTTTTCTTTCATTATGTGTGACAATCAGTTCCCATCATAATGAGTAATAACATGGTGACTGTCTGACCGGCTCTTATACTAATAATTTCTCATAACACTTTTACTTTTCAGATCGCTCTGTGGGTTATAAATTTAGGAATTCAGATGATGGGGACACAAGTGAGGACAATGACTGTCCAGAAATCAAAAACTTTGAATCATCTTCTCAAAGGTTTTCCAAAGTAAGTATGTCTAAAGCATGTAGGTCAATAAAATGAATAAAACCTATGATTAGAAAAAAAGTTTAAAAATATATCTATTTATATTTTATATTTCTTTGTGTTTTTTTAGCTATATACCACCAGTACCAAGATGGTGACCATTGAAGAACCTATGTCACCTCCAGAGTGTACCCCTGAGAACAACAAAAAACACCCAGACTTGTGAGTAGATTATTATTATTATGAGATTTACCTCTGATATATGCTCAGACACGAGTAACACAAATCTAAATCCAGCATCCACCACCCCATGATAACTGATTGCTGTGGATCTGGCTTGTGATTACACAGCAATATCAGTTGATCATTGCAACGAGCCATTCATTCCCAGCTCTTTATAGGCCAATATTACTAGTTAGACTCCATTCTTGCTGGTAGAATGGGGTCCTGAGCAGAGTATCCCCTTTATGATGTCCCAAATGGCCTTACAGGCAGGTGTTCTTCCTTTTTGTATTGTTTTCACTTGTAATTTACTTGACTTTCTTCTACCAAACAGGCAGAAAGAATCTCCCCCTTCCAAAACTGATGATGGTGACAATCAGTGTGTCACTGCTAAAAAGTGTGAGTCATCCTCGCCCTCATTGTCAGGTATGTACAGATTTATAGACCATCCCATTATAGGCTATGATAGAAAAGTGTAATGTGAATCTGCACATGAAGGCTCAGATAATGACATACTTTATTCCCGCTGCCCCTGAGTATTCAATTTTTTGTTTTGGTAAAATCCACCATACGGTTCCAGAGTTACTGGCAGTTTTATTTAGTGCTCATTTTTATGGTCTTTACAAGGGGGTGGTGCTAACAGGATTATCTGGGGGGGGTGTCTTCAGCCTCTTCTTCAGTATTATAGCGTGGTAAAGACCATAAAAATGACCACTAAATAAAAAGGCCCCTGTCTGTGGAACTGTAAGGCGGTGTGCTCACAATGCGTTTTTAATCGTTTCCGCAGCAGCAATTCCGCCGCAGAAACGCTTAAAAAACGCTTGGTAGAAGGCCTGCCATGTTCCCCAATGATAATCCGCATCTGCTGTGCACATGCTGCAGAAATTTCCGCTGCGGATTATCATTGAGGAAAAATCCGCAGCACTACCAATTATTTTGCAGAAGTCCTGCGTTTTCACCGCCATTGACTTGCATTGGAACGCATGGAATCCGCATCACTGCATCTGTACATGCGGAATCCATGTGTTTCAATGTGCGGATGGTACTCGGGTCTGGAGAAGAGGAGACTCTCCTCCAGATCCTCCCCCCCCCTACCATAGAACCTGTAAAAAAAAAAGAATAAAATAAAAAATAAATATTATACTTACCTTCTGATGGCCTCCGGTTCCTTGTCTCGGCTTGCCGGCTGCTCGCGGTAGACTAAAGGACCTGCGCTGATGTCATTTAGTCATGTGACGGGTCATGCGACCAATGATGTCGGCAGGTCCTTAAATCTACCGCGAGCTGCCGGCAAGCCAAGACAAGGACTCCGGGGGCATCAGAAGTTAAGTATATTTATTTTTTATTTTTTACCATTCTTTCGGTCACACTATATAAATCCATGCCGGTTGCATGAATTTATATAGTGTGACCAAGTTGTCAAGCACTTTCCAAGTGATGCTAAAATCGCTTGGAAAGTGCTTGACAATCCGCATGCGAAATCGCATGATCAAAACGCTTCACATCCGCATGTCCCTGGCAGGAAAAACGCATGTACAATCCGCATGTACAATCCGCATGTACAATCCGCATGTACAATCCGCATGCGTTTTTTGTGCCAGGGAGATGCAGAAATGCTCAGGAAAAAATCCGGAGCATTTCTGCATCGTGGGCACATAGCCTAAGGGGGATTTTAATAAAAACCAAAAACAGAGTCCTCAGGGGAGCAGGGGGAATAAAGTAAGAGTGAATTCTGGACACTTAAGACCTGGTGATGAGTCTTCTTTAATCTTACGCTTAAGTGTTATCTGACGGATTATATAAAAACACTTTGGTTGCTGCAAGTAATGTCATGTTAATAAGGGGGACACCACATGGCCGCACACAGAAAAGCTACAAGTGCATATTAACCAGTTTGAGTAACTCTATAAACATATAAAATGAATCTTTGAGGAGTTTATAATCAACATCTTTTTCTGACTTTTTATTAGAACCTCCAGTTCAGGAGAGAAAGAAATCTGCACTAAATCTGAGAAAACAGCAAAGAACAGATAAAGTGGAAGAGGGGGAAAGTAGTAGGCGAGGTAAGTGTGAGGATAATCTCCATGTTGTATGATGTCAGTGAGATAAGTCATGTGGAGCAGATGTCATCTGTCAGTGGTGGCATTGTCACATGTATGATGGCTGACAATGATCAAGCACCTCTGTATGGAGAAGATTCCTCTACCGGCCTCCCACAGAGACACTACAGTAGTGTCCTCTAATATGGAGTCCCATTACTTACATCAGTTTTACATCTTTTTTGTAGGTTCTATCTTCCGCCGGATGATATCATCCTGCCGGCGTGGATTATCCAGGGCTGCTCGCACTATCAGACAAAGCTGCATTTTTGCCCACTGTCACCAGGGCACTAGAAACATCTCAAGGGCAGAAAACCCTCACATCTAGTGCCCTGAAGAAAGTACAGCACATCCACCATCAATGCTGTACCTGCATGGAAAGAGTTGTACCATCTACTGTACCTGTGGCCGTCTGACCAGCAAGAAATATCTGCAAAAGTCAAAGGCCTCCAAGAACATCTTTTCAACCTTCCATGTAATTCTTAATTTAAAAAAAATAAATTGATTAATGTCCTTTTGAATTTAATTGAATATTACTGACATTTATGGCATATCAATGCTACACATGTTATATCCACCTCACGCTCTCCCTCTCCCCATTCATTAGGACCGCACGGGGTGAATGTTGGGTGTGACGCGGGGGGTGATCGCGCCCACAATCCAGCTGTCACGCCTCACTTGTCGTGACGTCAGCGCGGGGTCACGTGAAGCCTGTGAGCGGCGCTATCCTTGGCTGCAACGTAAGCTAATTACAAAAATCCTTAGGGGCCCCGTGGGGATACATTGTGGGGGTGGGGGGTAATCTAAAGTACTGGACAACTTCTTTAAGAAACATTTTTTTCCTGTATAATGACTTAAACCAAAATTTTATATTTTATTAACAAATAGGTAATTTCAGTGTAATTTATGAAGGAAAAAAAGAACTGCCAAAAATTAGGGATTCTGATACATCCTGTATTAGAATAAAGGAGGGTCTCATACACATTCTGGTCAAGTTGACATATAGTAGTACTTCTAGACTCATAAAGGCTATGCACTAAGTGCAAATCCTGCCAAAAAATGCAAGTAGGGTCATCCATACACCATGGAAGGCACCAACTGTAGTGCCTCATTCAAATATTGTGAACAAAGTATACACTGTGTGCAGAATTATTAGGCAAGTTGTATTTTAGAGGATTATTTTTATTATTGATCAACAACTATGTTCTCAATCAACCCAAAAGACTCTTAAATATCCAAGCTTAATATTTTTGGAAGTTGGAGTGGGGTGTTTTTAGATTTGGCTATCTTAGGAGGATATCTGTTTGTGCAGGTAACTATTACTGTGCAGAATTATTAGGCAACTTATTAAAAACCAAATATAATCCCATGTCACTTGTTTATTTTCACCAGGTAAACCAATATCAGTGCACAAAATACAGAAATAAACATTTCTGACATGCTAAAACAAAAACCAAAAAAATTAGTGATCAATATAGCCGCCTTTCTTTATGATGACACTCAGCAGCCTCCATCCACAGATTGCGTCAGTTACTTGACCTGTTTTCGATCAACATTGCGTGCAGCAGCCACCACAGTCTCCCAGACACTGTTCCGAGAGGTGTACTGTTTTCCCTCCCTGTAGATCTCCCATTTGGCCAACACACTTTTTGCAACCCTGTTGGCTATTTGACATGTAACGCTTGATTGTTCGCTGATCACGCTTCAAAAGTTTGGAAATTTCAAGACTGCTGCATCCCTCTGCAAGACATCTCACAATTTTGGACTTTTCAGAGCCCGTCAAACCTCTCTTTTGACCCATTTTGCCAAAGGAAAGGAAGTTGCCTAATGATTAAGCACACCTTCTATAGGGTGTTGATGTCATTAGTCAACACCCCGCCTCATAACAGAGATGCACATCACCAGATTTACTTAATTGGTAGTTGGCTCTCAAGCCTATGCAGCTTGGAGTAGGACAACATGTATAAAAAGTATCATGTGATCAAAATACTCATTTGCCTAATAATTCTGCACACAGTGTAGTTGTGGTACACCTACAATAGTGTTCAAACTAATAGCAGTGGGTTAAATAACATGAGTTAAGCACAAAACCTTTATACTAGTTTTTATTTCCATGCATTGGGAACATTGCACACTGTTTTCTAATTCTAAACATGAAGAGAAATGTATATAATTTTTAACTATTTTACAGAAAATAGCAAAAAATGAACAATGGGCTGTTCTAAAAAAATAGCAGTGTCTGCATTTGTCTTTACAAACTCAAAATATGTACTCTTTTTTAGGATTTGGCATTCCTGTGAATCATTAACCTAATACTTAGTTGTATACTCAGTTTTTAAGAACTGCTTCACATGTATGTTGCATAGAGTCAACCAACTTCTGGCACCTGTCAACTGTTATTCCAGCCCAGGATGCTTTGACTACATCCCACAATTTTTTGGCATCTGTTGGCTTTGCCTCAGAAACAGTATTTTTGATGTCACCCCACAAGTGTTCTATCGGATTAAGATCCGGTCATTGGGCTGGTCACTCCATAACCTCAATTATGTTGGACTGCAACCAATAATTTGATCGTTTACTGGTGTGTTTAGGGCAGTTGTCTTGTTGAAACACCCATTTCAAGGGCATATCCTCTTCAGCGTAAGGCAACATGACCTCTTCAAGTATTTTAATATATGCAAACTGGTCCATAATCTCTGGTATGCGGTAAATAGGTCCGGCACCATAGTAAGAGAAACGTGCCCATATCTTGATGCTTGCTCCACCATGCTTCACTGTCTTCAGAGTGTACTGTGGCTTGAATGCAGAGTTTAGGGGTCATCTGACAAACTGTCTGTGGCCCTTGGACCCGAAAAGAACAATTTTACTTTCATCAGTCCACAAAATGTTTCTCCACTTCTCTTTAGGCCAGTTGATGTGTTCTTTGACAAATTGTATCCGCTTCAGTACATGTCTTTTTTTAACAGTGGGACTTTGCGGGGACTTCTTGCTAAGACATTAGCTTCACACAGGCATCTTCTTCTACAGTACTCACAGGTAACTTGAGACTGTCTTTGATCATCCTGGAGCTGATCATTGGCTGAACCTTTTCCATTCTGGATATTCTTCGATCCATTTGAATGGTAGTCTTCTGTTTTTTTCCACGTCTCTCTGGTTTCACTTTCCATTTTAAAGCATTGGAGATCATTATAGCTGAACAGCCTATCATAGTCTGCACTTCTATATAATTTTACCCTCTCCAAACAACTTTTTAATCAAAGTACGCTGTTCTTCTGAACAATGTCTCGAATGACCCATATTTCTCAGGCTTTCAAGGAGAAATGCATGTACAACATGTGCTGGCTTCATCCTTAAATAAGGGCCACCTGATTCACACCTGTGTCTTCACAGAATGATTGACCTCACTATTGAACTCCACACTGCTATTATTTTGAACACACCCCCTAACAATTAATTATTCGAATACACAGACTCATAAACATGCAGATCATGAATGCGGAATTTGTTGGTTTTCTTAGAATCTACTGCACCAACCGGTAAATTGTTTGACATGTGGTAATATAATCTAAACCAAAAACAGTGATTAATCTAATTAGTCATATTGGACTGCTATTATTTTGAATACTACTGTACATACTATGCACCTCCATTATGGCATCCATGCAGCAAAAAGGAGTCAAACAATTCTCCTGTGACTTTTCACACACAACACTAACAAGAATGGCAAATGCCTGTAGTGAATCGACCAACGTTTGTGGTATCAGACGCCTCTTACGCTTTTTCTCTTCCTCTTTTGCGTTGTCATGAGGGAGAAGAGAAAATATCCCGGCATAATGATCCCGCGAATACAGCACATAGCCTATCTAAACATTGTACACTTTTCCATCCTAATCACAACAATCCAATATCCATAACACCCACATATATACCAGAACTTACACAAAACAGATTTAAAGCCTAGAAAAATTGGAGTAGGACGCCCAACATGTCAAAAAAGGAACAAAAAATGAAGTATTAAAAACACTTTTATTAGTAGAAACATTAAAAAAAAATATATGTCTATATAACAATAGTAGAAAAGGTCGTGCAGGGTAGGAGATACACAAACAGCAGATACAGCAGTTTATACATGGGTCCCCCAGGAGCAGGGTGAAACGAATCCCATCAATAGATAAATAGTTCATAGAGCAGGTAAAATGGTATATACTCAATGTAAACAGCTGTAGGGCATGTATACAAGCTCAGAATCTAGGTGGGAAGAGTACAATGAAATATAAAGGGAAACCACTGCTCAGAGTGGAGGGAAGAAGAATGACCAGAGCAGGAAAAAGGTGCAAAGTCAGAGACTCACCCATGGGGACTAAAGTAACCACGTCACCGTACTGCAGCCCCGATGCGCGTTTCGCGTGGCTTCCTCAGGGGGCTGTGGTTGTGGATAGAGTGGCCGCCTTTAAATATCCTCCCAGATGAATCGCTGATTGATGCAGCGCATGCGAAGCGGCAGCGTCCCCCCGCCCCGCGTCACGTCCGGCCAGTTTCCCGGGGGGACTGTGGGCAGCGACGTAAACGATGACGTCACTACCCATAATCCCCACGTACGGAAGCCCGACGGGACGCGGCCAAAGGAGGACGGCACTGCGCATGCGCGGCTCAGCGACAGCCATACCAAGTGAGGACAAGGGTAAGGGCAAAGATATCTCTTAGACAAAGAGGGTACTAGCTGTCAGAAACCAAGGTGCAGGTAGAGTAAATGCCCCATTCGTGCTACAAGTATAATAGTGTCATCATAGATATATATTAAGGAGTAAATGTAAGTAAGTATGCATTTTTAGAGTCTAACAGGGACACCATTGCATATACATAATGCGATAATGACTACGGCAGCTAGAGAGAGAAGCATATTCAAATGTATGGAACAATACATAAGTTGCCACAGAAAACAAGTGCAAATTATACAGAAGTCCAATGCATGCCCAATTATAAATATTGGGAAGAATAAATATATCCAGGGGCAGAGAGCATTGTAAGTAGCAGAAGGTCAACTCATAGAGATAATTTGTGACATTAGGTATTCATAATAACTGTAAATGTCCGTCCCATATGCGTCCAGAAGTATCCTAGATGGTATGGAGATATAGGTGATGGCGCCTAAATATAGAGGAATAATAGAAGAAACAGAGAAAAAATTAGACAATAAGAAAAATAAAAAATCCACATTAAAAACAAATGAGAAGAAAACCTACAAGAATGAAGAGAAACTATTGTGTTCATTAAGACCACCAGGGGTCACCGTGTCCAGTACTGCAATCCAGCGGCATTCCAGCTGCGCCAAAATGCGCTTATAGTTACCTCCCCTGGTAATACAGCACATAGCCTATCTAAACATTGTACACTTTTCCATCCTAATCACAACAATCCAATATCCATAACACCCACATATATACCAGAACTTACACAAAACAGATTTAATTCACACAAAAGAAAAGAAATCTTTTGGATATATAAATTACAAACCATTTGTTCTCTTGGTTTAAATGAAATGACGAAGAAGACCCTATGTTGATAGAAGATGTACAACAATTAACCTCAAAGGACTCTTCAGGATGGACATAATTGTTTCTTTTATTGGAAAAAAACCCTCTCTCCTGAACTGCCCTATTGTGGCCTGTTACGTCATCTACTGGTGGAATACTGAACTGCACCTCATTCATGTGTTTTACTAGAAATTAACAAGGTAATATTAGTAACAGTAACCCCTTTGCGACTTCTCTTTATGACCTCCCCCTCTTTGATGTGGGCTCCGGCTCTGAGCCCGCATCGTTTCAGGCACATGACAGCTGATTTGATCAGATGTGCCCCTAACAGCCACAAGTGGAATTACCCCTGCCATGTGATCGCGAGGTGCTGATTGGTTGACATGACAACCCGGGGTCTGCAGGAGACCCCTATGGTTGTCATTGTCGACCTGCTATGAGCGTCGCCCTGCGGTCGGTGTTCATAGCAGATGAGCATTTCTGCTACACATAGCAGGGCTGAAGACTTGCTATTAGTGATGATTGAGCATGCTCATTGCTCAAGATTTACGAGCATGCTCGGACGAGCACCTATTATTATTATTATTTATTATTATAGCGCCATTTATTCCATGGCACTTTACATGTGAAAAGGGGTATACATAGCAAAAACAAGTACAATAATCTTGAACACAATGTGACAGCGACTGGTACAGGAGGAGCGAGGACCCTGCCCGCGAGGGCTCACAATCTACAAGGGATGGGTGAGGATACATTAGGTGAGGGTGGAGCTGGTCATGCGGCGGTGGTTACTGCAGGTTGTAGGCTTGTGGGAAGAAGTGGGTCTTCAGGCTCCTTTTGAAGGTTTCCACGGTCGACGAGAGTCTGATGTGTTGGGGTATAGAGTTCCAGAGTAGGGGGGAAGCACGGGAGAAATCTTGTATGCGATTGTGGGAGGAGGAGATAAGAGGGGAGTAGAGAAGGAGATCTTGTGAGGATCGCAGATTGCGTGCGGGTATGTAACGGGAGACTAGGTCACAGATATATGGAGGACACAGGTTGTGAATGGCTTTGTATGCCATGGTTAGGGTTTTGAACTGGAGTCTCTGGGAAATGGGGAACCAGTGAAGAGATTGACAGAGAGGAGAGGCCGGGGAATAGCGGGGGGACAGGTGGATTAGTCAGGCAGCAGAGTTTAGGATAGATTGGAGGGGTGCAAGAGTGGTAGAAGGGAGGTCACAGAGCAGGAGGTTGCAGTAGTCGAGGCGGGAGATGATGAGGGTGTGCACTAGTGTTTTTGCAGATTCATGGTTGAGGAATGTGAAGATCCGGGAGCTATTCTTGAGTTGGAGTCAGCAGGAAGTGGAAAGGGCTTGGATATGTGGTTTGAAGAAGAGATCAGAGTCCGGGGTTACTCCAAGGCAGCGAGCTTGATTGACTGGGGAGAGTGGACAGCCATTGACATTGATAGATAGGTCAGTTGGGGGGGTGAATGGGATGGCGGAAAGATGATGAATTCTTTTTTGTCCATGTTAAGTTTTAGAAATCTAGCAGAGAAGAAGGATGAAATAGCAGACAGACATTGTGGGATTTTGGTTAGTAGGGAGGAGATATCGGGTCCAGAGAGTTAGATCTGTGTGTTATCAGCATAGAGGTGATAATGAAAGCCATGGGACTCTATGAGCTGTCCCAGGCCTAAGGTGTAGATGGAGAAGAGCAGAGGTCCTAGGACTGAACCTTGGGGGACACCGACAGATAGGGGGCGAGATGAGGAGGTGGTGCATGAGTGGGAGACACTGAATGTCCTGCCTGTTAGGTATGAGCAGTTCCAGGATAGGGTCAAGTCTGTGATGCTGAGAGATGAGAGAGTTTGTAGTAAGAGGGAATGGTCCACTGTGTTGAAGGCAGATGACAGGTCTAGGAGGAGGGGGACGGAGTAGTGTCGCTTAGATTTGGCTGTTAGTAGGTCGTTGGTGACTTTAGTTAGTGCCGTTTCAGTAGAATGGTGTGATCTGAAACCAGATTGTAGGCGGTTGAAGAGGGAGCAGTAGGAGAGGTGGGAGGACAGTTCAGAATGGACATGTTGTTCCAGTAGTTTTGAGGCATAGGGGAGATGTGATATGGGGCGATAGCTAGACAGAGAGGATGGGTCAAGGGAGGGCTTTTTGAGGATGGGTGTGTTAGAGGCATGTTTGAAGCATGAGAGGAAGACACCAGTTGTTAGTGACAGGTTAAAGAGGTGGGCTAGGGTTGGGATGAAGATAGTGGTAAGCTTTGGGATGAGGTGGGATGGGATTGGGTCAAGTTTACAGGTGGTGAGGTGTGATTTGGAGAGCAAAGAGGAAAGTTGATCTTCCGTAATGGTGGAGAAGGTGGTTTTGAAGGAGGAGGGTTGAGTAGGTGTGGGGAGGGGCTGTGGGGGCTTTAGGCAAAAGCTTTGTCTGATGGTGTCAACCTTCTGCTTGAAGAATGAGGCAAAGTCTTCGGCTGAAATAAGAGGAGAGGGAGGAGGCACTGGGGGACGGAGGAGAGAATTGAAGGTGTTGAATAGTTGTTTGGGGTTGTGAGACAGGGAGGATATGAGGGATGCGAAGTATGTTTGTTTTGCGAAGTATTATCTTCAGCATGCTCGGGCTTTAAGTTTTTGACTTGCCCCCCTGGGCCGTGGGGTACCCAGAACCGGGCCTTCTGGTGTACGCTGCTGATGGGGGTAGTAGTGGCAACCCGATCCCGTGGCTCAGGGTGGTCAGACCAAAAGGTGGCAGTCTATTTATCAGTGTTTTGAATGTCCAACTACGCCACCCATTGATTGCGGTCAGAGATAACCGCCGCTGCGAGGTTGACCGCTACGGCTGGTGTTGGTGTGCAGCACAGGGATAGGGTAACTCCCCAAGGGAAGAGTGTAACCTCAGGGCAGTGTAGGTGGATGCTGGGGGTGATGGTGCAGGCGCAGCAAAGATCACACTGAGTCCAGTGGTGCAGTCCAGGGTTTTTACTCTCAGTTGTTATCCAAGTCACTTCTGTCAGCAATGACTGCCCAAGTTGTGCTGCGTCCACCAGGTGAGGAGCTCGGTCAACCCCCAGGCAATTCAGGAGTATGGCACAGGACCCCCTTCTGTCCTTTCTCTGGCCTCTCGTGCCCCACCAGTGACCAAACTTCTGTCCAGCTACCGCGGACCGTGTCAGGTAAGCGTTGGCCTCCGCTTCCCGCTATCCTATATGGCGCCTTCCTAGGAGGTTTGGCGGCTTCAACTCTCCCATGGAGGCTATTAAAGCAGGTAAAAAGTAAAAAAAATGTTTTTAAAAATATTTAAAAAATGTAACAGTTCAAATCACCCTCCTTTTGCCCCATTCAAAATAAAACAATTAAAAATAAAAAATACACATATTTGGTATCAGCGAGTTCAGAATCACCCGATCTGTCAAAATATAAAGAGAATTAATCAGATCGGTAATGAGGAAAAAAAACAAAACTAGAATTTTGGTTGCTGCAACATTGCAATAAAACGAAATAACGGGCAATAAAACATCGTATCTACCCCAAAATGGCATCAATAAAAACGTCAGCTCAGCGCGCAAGAAATAAGCCCTCACCCGGCCCCAGATCCCAAAAAAGGAGATTCCATGGGTCTTGGAAAATGGCTCCATTATTTTTTTTTTTACAAACTTTGGAATTTTTTTTCACCACTTAAATAAAAAAGAACCTATACATGTTTGGTGTCTACAAACTCGTAATGACCTGGAGAATAATAATGGCAGGTCACTTTTAGCATTTACTGAATATGTTAAAAAAAACAATTGTCAAATTGCACTTTTTTTGCAATTTCACCACATTTGGAATTTTTTTCCCGTTTTCCAGTACACAATATGGTAAAATCAATGGTGTCGTTCAAAAGTACAACTCGTCCGCGAGAAACAAGCCCTCACACGGCCATATTGACTGAAAAAAAAAAGTTATGGCTCTGGGTAGAAGGGGATCAAAAAATGAAAATGCAAAAACAAAAAATCCCAGGATGGTAAAGGGGTTAAATGAGCAATGTATATATGTGATTTGTTTTTTGAAATCTATGTCTTAATCCACAGTTTTTAATACACCGTATTTTACAGACCATAAGGTTTTAGAGGAGGAAAATAGAAAAAAAATGTGAAGAAAAAAATGTCATGCCGCATTGTTATGGGGAAGGGTCTCCTGCTGGCACTGTTTATGGCCCCCACACGCCGATGTCAGCTGCCGGAATATTCACTGCTCCCCATGCCCGGTGGTGTGGAGAAAGTTTTAAGAAAATTATACAAACAACCTTTTCACCTATCTAGATTAGTGCCCTTATGGGAAAATCCTAGATTTATTCAGGGTAAACAGAACAAGCTTTGTAAGCAATGGAACCAGAAAGGGATTTATTAATTGATAATGAAGGAAGGCTTGTCACCTGGCTGGAATTCTCAGGGATGTATGATATGGGAGATCATCAATGTCTACCGTACCACCAAACAGTTACTTTCTACAGCTCTATGGTGAGAGATTTTGGGAAGGTGGAAAGGAGGGGTGATTTTGACATATTGATTTGGTCTAGCTCATGGGTAAATTCCCTATCCACAATATACCAAAGGATTAGGAGACAAATTCTGCACACTGCGGTACCTGATTTATTTATCCATTGGAGTATAGCGCTAAATGACACTTAGATAGATGGTAAACTTTTGACGGGCTTGGATAAAGTAAAAATAGCAATGAACAATGGAGAGAAATGCAGTACAAACTGATTCATAATGCCATTTATGCTTTCAATTTTTTCTACAAAGATGCTTCATCACATTATTTATGAAAATGCCCAAAATGTAACCTAAAACCAATTTGTTTGATAGCATCAGGCGATGCCCTTCCACCCAAATGGTGTGGGAAGAGACCCTTCTCTATTTAGATAATGTTTGGAGAATTAAAGTCCCACAGTCTCCTCGGGCATGTTTATTTCATCATATTGTAACAGAACATCGGGAGGATGGGGACAGAGTTCTGTCTATACAGATAATACATGTAGTTCTATTGGTGGTTAAAAAATGTATACTTAGATATGGGTTGAAGAAAGAGACACCTCAATTATCTGAAATAATCAAAACTCTGAAAACCTTATTAGTTTATGACAAACTTGAGTAAGAAAGACAAAAAGAAAAGTCGACGACAGCGTTTTTTCACAAACTGAGATCTTTTAATGAATAAAGCAATACACAATCTGATATGTCACAGCTGATGAAAGTATTCTGACACACATCCTGGTATCATACGGAGGAACATAGGGGGACAACAGGATTACTTAAAGTCTAATGGATTCACTTATTTTTACATCTATTCATATAAGGATTTTGGAAAAGTGTTTTTTTGTTGTTTTGCATGCAGAGTTAAAAATTGAATCTGTTAAAATTGTGGAAAAAAATGATTGGATGGATTTCACACTTATTTATAAAGATGCGGTCTGTGTTGGTAAATGTCATGGAGATTCTAGGATTATAACCTGATTTGTTTGTCTATTTTGTCTCATTAAATAAAGTTTGTTTAAAAAAAAAAGATGAGAACACTAGATTCCATCATGACATCATAATTAACCATCACTACTTACAGAAGTGTTTACACCCATGTAGTCACTTTGACATTCCGGTGTCATTGCTGTCAGTGAGAAGCTACATAGCTAATCTTATACTGATTGCGCTTGGATTTACTTTGGATTTACTTGAAATGTCTGAAATTCCTTCAGACAGACTTCAGGTGTTAGCACTGCTCCAGGGGATTCTTACCACCTACGCCCCTGACATTGTGCTACCACTACCCGATGGTGTCCTCAGCTTCACTTACCGGCTGGTTATGAAGCTTGTGATAGACTGCCTGACCAAATACCACAAAGGTCGTATTAGCTCAGAATATCTTGAGCATTTACAGCAAAACATCTGGACACTCGTACAGCAGGTAAATAGCAGGCAATCTGCACAAATCTTATAATAATAATAGAATATGATAAGGGATTACAAGTTTAAGTTTAACCTGTTCCAAATACTAAGATAAAAATAGCCGGGGCCAAAAATGGGGCATGCAGGCTACATGACAAGGGAAATTGAGGTATCTAAAGGGTTAATTGAAATAGGGACAGGAAGGTTGTTACCGTGGGGTGAATGGGATTGGTTAACCTTGTAAGGACCAGGAAATTTGACATTTTTTGCTGTCATTTTTTCATCACTTTCTTTTAAGAGCCATAACTTTCTTATTTTTCTGTTGGCGTTTGTGAGAAGAGTTGTAGCTTTGAGTGGATCCATTCTTTTTACCATAAAATATACAGTAGTTTTTTGGGGGTTTTGTTTTTACGGCGTTTGTTATGCATTAAAAATGAATTGGAAATATGATTTTCCACGTCATTTCGATTAAGGCGATACCGAATATGCAAAGAAAATTCAGAATATTGCTTTGAGTCGCTAAATTCTGAGACTCATAACATTTCTTATTTTTCTGTTGATGGGGCCCAGTGAAGACTTGTTTTTTCACGCTGTAAGATATGGAGGAGAGGAAGGAGGATTTAAAAGGCGGTACTTGATAAATAGAGGGTTTGGGGAAATGTGATTTTTAATTGTCACAGGCCGATTTACACAAGTCGTAAGCAGTCATGTGTCTTACTTACATGCCTTAGGTGTGGAGGGTGGATGTGGAGATATAAAGGGAACCTGTCGCCTAAAATAATGCTATTAACCTGCACCTCAATTTGCAGGTTAATAGCGTTCTGACATCATGCAGCCGCCACACTGAAATAAACTGTATCCCCCCTGGCAGCCTCGCTCTTTCAGTCATATCGGTGGCGCCGGCAGGCTTTCAGTCACCGTTCTCTGCATAGTGAGCGGCGGCTGTAACCGCACCCGGCACTGACTGACAGCCGGTGCTAATATGGCCGCACAATGTCAGAATGCTACTAACCTGCATATCAACTCCATATCTGCAGGTTAATAGCATTACTTTACATGACAGGTTCCCTTTAGAGGTTTACAAATGATCGGATCCCTCGTTAGCTGTCATGTAGTATATGTAGTGCCGATATCAGGAGTAACATGGCGACATAAATGGTGTCCTCCATTCTGCACTTTCTCTCATGATTTTCCTTTCTTGTTTATTTCCATCTCTATAGGCTGAAGAAAAATCCCATAGTGGAGAATTGGCATTTATTAAACAACTGGCCCAGAATGTCCTGCTTGTACTGGAGTATCCGGCCTACTCCCTGGAGCGCCTGGTAAGGAGCCATCGTCTTCTATATCTCATGTCCTTGTTGTCTGATCTTCTCCAGATTACCGTCATATAGCAGAAACTCAGATTTATGGTGGTAGAGGCCTCCCTGTCCGCTCCAGGCAGACACAGGACATTTTATGCCCGCCTGTCTCTGCGGCTCCATCATATGTGAGGACAGTCTGTACTCAGCGGTGCGGAGTTAGTATTTCCGCTTCTGTCTCTCTCGATCATCACAATCTTCCTTCTTATAAATGTTGCAGTCCTGATAGAAGATATTGTAGATCAGTTGTAGATACAGGTCCCTTATACAACCCCTGGCAAAAATTATGGAATCACCGGGCTCGGAGGATGTTCATTCAGTTGTTTAATGTTGTTGAAAAAAAAGCAGATCACAGACATGGCACAAAACTAAAGTCATTTCAAATGGCAACTTTAGGGCTTTAAGATACACTAAAAGAAATCAAGATTAAAATGTGGTACTCAGTAAGGGTAATTTTTTTCATACCAAGCAGAGGGAAAAAAATATGGAATCACTCAATTCTGAGGAAAAAATTATGGAATCATGAAAAACAAACACACAAAAGAACACTACAATACATCACTAGTATTTCGTTGCACCACCTCTGGCTTTAATAACAGCTTGAAGTCTCTGAGGCATGGACTTAATGAGTGACAAACAGTACTCTTCATCAATCTGGCTCCAACTTTCTCTGATTGCTGTTGCCAGATCAGCTTTGCAGGTTGGAGCTTTGTCATGCACCATTTTCTTCAACTTCCACCAAAGATTTTCAATTGGATTCAGATCCGGACTATTTGCAGGCCATGACATTGACCTTATGTGTCTTCTTTCAAGGAATGTTTTCACAGTTTTTGCTCTATGGCAGGATGCATTATCATCTTGAAGAATGATGTCATCATCCCCAAACATCGTTTCAATTGATGGGATAAGAAGACTGTCCAAAATATCAATGTAAACTTGCGCATTTATTGAAGATGTAATGACAGCCATCTCCCCAGTGCCTTTACCTGACATGCAGCCTCATATCATCAATGACTGTGAAAATTTGCATGTTCTCTTCATGCAGTCATCTTTATAAATCTCATTGGAACGGCACCAAACAAAAGTTCCAGCATCATCACCTTGCCCAATGCAGATTCGCGATTCATCACTGAATATGACTTTCATCCAGTCATCCACAGTCCACAATTGCTTTTCCTTAGCCCATTGTAACCTTGTTTTTTTGTGTTTATGTGTTAATGATGGCTTATGTTTAGCTTTTCTGTATGTAAATCCCATTTCCTTTAGGCGGTTTCTTACAGTTCGGCCACAGACATTGACTCCAGTTTCCTCCAAATCATTCCTCATTTGTTTTGTTGTGCATTTCCTGTTTTGAAGACATATTGGATTAAGTTTCCGGTCTTGACGCTTTGATGTCTTCCTTGGGCAACATTGTGTGATGATTTACCTTCTTTTAAGAGTTTGATAATCCTCGAATTTGTTTCAATTGACATCTGTCGTGTTGGAGCCATGAGTCATGTCAGTCCACTTGGTGCAACAGCTCTCCAAGGTGTGATCACTCCTTTTTAGATGCAGATTAACTAGCAGATCTAATTTGATGCAGGTGTTAGATTGGAAATGAAAATTTACAGTGTGATTCCATAATTTTTTCTTCAGAATTTAGTGATTCCATAATTTTTTTCCCTCTGCTTGGTCCAAAATAAATTACCTTTACTGAGTACCTCATTTTTAATATTGATTTCTTTTAGTGTTTCTTAAAGCCCTAAAGTTGCCATTGGAAATTACTTTAGTTTTGTGCCATGTCTGTGATCTGCTTTTTTTTCAACAACATTAAACAACTGAATGAACATCCTCCGAGCCCGGTGATTCCATAATTTTTGCCAGGGGTTGTATATTAATGTGGATTTACTGGGGGAGCGGCTTTGTATAGTTCGTCCAATACTGAAATTATCCAGGAAATCCAATGATTAGTCCTTCCTGTCTATTGTATGTGGTAATGTAGTATTTGTGAAATGTTATATTAATTGTATATATTATATCCATCAGGAAACATCCGAAGGCGACTCCAAAGAGGGGCAAAACGGAAATATTGCTGACCCTGATATCAGTCAGCCGGGGCCGAACCCTGATCTGATGGAAGGTAAGCCGGTCATCTAATATTTTACATACAAATATCAAGTTATAGAGAACGACAGAGAACATGGAGATTTACTCTTCATCCAATGTATGAGGAAGCTGGTGGCTCATGAGCCCCCATGGACTATAATGGAGGGGGTCACAAATGTACAAAGAGGCTCATTGGTCCCCAATCATGTAATTGTTGAGGATTCGGTCAGATCCTGAGCAATGACACGTTCATAGTACAGTATATATATATATATATAGAT
Source organism: Phyllobates terribilis (assembly GCF_046119375.1). Lineage (NCBI taxonomy): Eukaryota > Metazoa > Chordata > Amphibia > Anura > Dendrobatidae > Phyllobates > Phyllobates terribilis. Next base: position 743,358 of record NW_027363375.1, read on the forward strand.
ATGCCATAAATATATACAGTGTGTGCAGAATATCCTTATATCTAGTATATTCCATGTACAGGGGTCTTATCATTTCCATTATTATATGGATGTGTTATATAAGTGGTGATATAGACTAATACATGTCGTCTCTTCATTATTTTATCATTATTATAGGAATAACTGTGCCGACAAATACTGATGGTGGAACATCTGAGCCACCAGAGATCATCCAGGAATCTGCCAGTGTAAGTATCATGGGACGTCTGTATATCATCAGATGACGGGTGGGAATTACACATCCAATATGATAATGGGATATCTCTGCTCTTATGTAGATCAGACCTATTATGTGTGACGTTGGTGTTATTATTCTGTCTCCTCCATGTGATGTCCCTTATCCTCCCCTGCAGTACAATGATTTATGTGTATGGGGAATATCCACTTATAATATAATAGTGTCAGTGGGGGGTCCGGCTTTTATCACGTCCTCTACTTCGGTTGCAGTGTAATCAGGGGGGATATAATATAGACGGGAGATCTGGAGCTTTTATCCTCCTGCAGCTTCGTTGTCTTAATGTCATTTCTTATTCCTTTTTAGGCCTTGATCGGATCAGTGAATCCTTGTAAGGACGACTTTAATCCTATCAAACTGATCAGCTGTGGAGGATTTGGGTGAGCTTTACTTGGTATAATATTTATTTCTCAGAGCTCCTTATAGTGATGCCTATGTCTCTATGTCCTGCCCGCGCAATGCTACCATAGAGAAATTATGGTTCCACATCACTGTCCACATCTAATTGTCTCTCTTCAGGTCAGTTAGGATGTGATGTGGAAGAGGACTTTCCATAGGTGATCATTTATGGAGTGTTATGTTATGGATTTCTAGTGATGGCCACACATCTAGTATTAACCATTAGTACAGGAGATCACTTGATCAGGTCTATGGATGGACTGTTAGTAAGAATTCATAATAAATCATGGATTTTCTTCCTCCTCAGATCCGTCCACCTAGTTCGCCATACAGACACAAACAAGATATGTGCTATGAAGAAAATGGACAAGCAGAATCTGAGAAAGCCAAAGACCCTTAAATGGGCCTTTCAGGAGAGGGACATCTCTACATTCGCTGATTGTCCCTTTGTGGCCTCCATGTTCTGCTCCTTTCCTACTAAACTTCATCTGTGTATGGTCATGGAGTATGCACCAGGTAGGACACATCCATTGTATTTATATCCAGCCCACGTCTGCCTAATCCTAGCACCTTATATATAACCTGAACATGTCCACATGGACGGTTACATGTCCACACCGCATTTACTATAATGTTACTAAGATGCCTTGTGTGTCCTCACTGAGTATGGCGGCAATATCTGCTATGGAGGAAAGGAAGATTTCTCTGTATTTGAACAGTTTTTATAGATGAGAAGTTTCACAGAGAAATAAATGAGAGGCTTGTAGATGAGGCCTGGCTCTGTCTCTATGTACAGGGTTCCTCTGCAGTATACGCTCTACATTACACAGTGTATCTCTATATATACCATCCTGTCCCAATATCTCCGCTTGTTTCACATTCACACTCATCATGTGTAATTTACTCTGTAACAGACCCTCACCTGTCATATTTGCTTTTTCCTGTAGGAGGAGACTGTGGCAATCTTCTACAGCACAGGGGTCCTTTACCTATCACCTTGGCCCGTCTGTACATTGCAGAAACAGTCCTTGCTGTGGAATATCTGCACAGCTATGGTGTGGTGCACAGAGACCTGAAGCCTGTAAAGTAAGTGACCCTTGAGCTATAATAAAGGGGATGAAAGTTAGTTTGTTATACAGTCTATGGGTTATTACTTGGGGCTGACACCATCTTTTCTTTTACAGCCTCCTGATAACATCAACAGGACATATTAAAGTGACCGATTTTGGAGTTTCAAAACTTGGCCTCATGAGACCAACATCAAACATCTATAAGGCTCAAACTATGGACATCACCAAAGAGTTCTGTGATAAAGAGGTCGGCTTTACTTACAGGATTTTCTACTTTACATATCTCATCTCTTTCTCCTTCTCTGATCATTTCTCATCACATTTCCACTGATGTTATTTGTCGTATGTATTGATCATCATCTCATTCTTCTGTTGTTTTCCAGACTGCTGGCACGTCTAGTTACATGGCCCCAGAAGTTATCCTAAGGAAAGGCTATGGAAGACCTGTTGACTGGTGGTCAGTAGGCATCATCCTATATGAATTTCTCTTTGGATATACACCATTTTATAGGGCTTCCCAAAAGGAGAAATTACGCAGTATCCTCAGTGGTAAGTAAAATAATCTGACTGCTTGTCATGTCGCTGTTATTTGGTTTGATTTGTTCCTTGGTTCAGTTTCTAGCTTTTTTAAGGAAAATGCTTTTTTATGTAAATAAATGAAGAGGTTTTATTTCCTGTAATATTTTCTTTTTATATCACAGATGACATTGTTTGGAGATGTAATTCCTTTCCTCCACCAAATGCTCGGGGCATCATCACTCAGCTACTCAGAAAAAATCCAGAACAAAGACTTGGGACAGGTAATATGATAATAGTATTAATAATGACTTATTACACCTCTGGGCAAATGAAGGTGTCCATGAGGATGAGCACTGAAGGTCTCTACCAACGTGTCCATTCCCCATTCTTCATGCTCTAATGTTCAGTACATTTCCTTCATGTTGACTCTTTTAAATCTCCAGTTCAGATTAACATAAACTGTATAGATACGGAGTAGTTTCTCTGACAATAACTGTATCGAATTTTTTCTTGTCTTCCTTTTGCAGGAGGGGCACACGAGATCAAAATTCATCCATTTCTGCGTGCCTTAAACTTTAACAACCTTCTAAGTCAGAAGCCTCTGTTCGTTCCTGATCTAAAATCAGATGAGGACACCCGCTATTTTAGCAGTAAGTAAAATGAGACGTTATCGGCAGAAAACTGCTGAGTGTCTTTTCTTTCATTATGTGTGACAATCAGTTCCCATCATAATGAGTAATAACATGGTGACTGTCTGACCGGCTCTTATACTAATAATTTCTCATAACACTTTTACTTTTCAGATCGCTCTGTGGGTTATAAATTTAGGAATTCAGATGATGGGGACACAAGTGAGGACAATGACTGTCCAGAAATCAAAAACTTTGAATCATCTTCTCAAAGGTTTTCCAAAGTAAGTATGTCTAAAGCATGTAGGTCAATAAAATGAATAAAACCTATGATTAGAAAAAAAGTTTAAAAATATATCTATTTATATTTTATATTTCTTTGTGTTTTTTTAGCTATATACCACCAGTACCAAGATGGTGACCATTGAAGAACCTATGTCACCTCCAGAGTGTACCCCTGAGAACAGCAAAAAACACCCAGACTTGTGAGTAGATTATTATTATTATGAGATTTACCTCTGATATATGCTCAGACACGAGTAACACAAATCTAAATCCAGCATCCACCACCCCATGATAACTGATTGCTGTGGATCTGGCTTGTGATTACACAGCAATATCAGTTGATCATTGCAACGAGCCATTCATTCCCAGCTCTTTATAGGCCAATATTACTAGTTAGACTCCATTCTTGCTGGTAGAATGGGGTCCTGAGCAGAGTATCCCCTTTATGATGTCCCAAATGGCCTTACAGGCAGGTGTTCTTCCTTTTTGTATTGTTTTCACTTGTAATTTACTTGACTTTCTTCTACCAAACAGGCATAAAGAATCTCCCCCTTCCAAAACTGATGATGGTGAAAATCAGTGTGTCACTGCTAAAAAGTGTGAGTCATCCTCGCCCTCATTGTCAGGTATGTACAGATTTATAGACCATCCCATTATAGGCTATGATAGAAAAGTGTAATGTGAATCTGCACATGAAGGCTCAGATAATGACTTACTTTATTCCCGCTGCCCCTGAGTATTCAATTTTTTGTTTTGGTAAAATCCACCATACGGTTCCAGAGTTACTGGCAGTTTTATTTAGTGCTCATTTTTATGGTCTTTACAAGGGGGTGGTGCTAACAGGATTATCTGGGGGGGGTGTCTTCAGCCTCTTCTTCAGTATTATAGCGTGGTAAAGACCATAAAAATGACCACTAAATAAAAAGGCCCCTGTCTGTGGAACTGTAAGGCGGTGTGCTCACAATGCGTTTTTAATCGTTTCCGCAGCAGCAATTCCGCCGCAGAAACGCTTAAAAAACGCTTGGTAGAAGGCCTGCCATGTTCCCCAATGATAATCCGCATCTGCTGTGCACATGCTGCAGAAATTTCCGCTGCGGATTATCATTGAGGAAAAATCCGCAGCACTACCAATTATTTTGCAGAAGTCCTGAGTTTTCACCGCCATTGACTTGCATTGGAACGCATGGAATCCGCATCACTGCATCTGTACATGCGGAATCCATGTGTTTCAATGTGCGGATGGTACTCGGGTCTGGAGAAGAGGAGACTCTCCTCCAGACCCTCCCCCCCCTACCATAGAACCTGTAAAAAAAAAAGAATAAAATAAAAAATAAATATTATACTTACCTTCTGATGGCCTCCGGTTCCTTGTCTCGGCTTGCCGGCTGCTCGCGGTAGACTAAAGGACCTGCGCTGACGTCATTTAGTCATGTGACGGGTCATGCGACCAATGATGTCGGCAGGTCCTTAAATCTACCGCGAGCTGCCGGCAAGCCAAGACAAGGACTTCGTGGGCATCAGAAGGTAAGTATATTTATTTTTTATTTTTTACCATTCTTTCGGTCACACTATATAAATCCATGCCGGTTGCATGAATTTATATAGTGTGACCAAGTTGTCAAGCACTTTCCAAGTGATGCTAAAATCGCTTGGAAAGTGCTTGACAATCGGCATGCGAAATCGCATGATCAAAACGCTTCACATCCGCATGTCCCTGGCAGGAAAAACGCATGTACAATCCGCATGTACAATCCGCATGTACAATCCGCATGTACAATCCGCATGTACAATCCGCATGCGTTTTTTGTGCCAGGGAGATGCAGAAATGCTCAGGAAAAAATCCGGAGCATTTCTGCATCGTGGGCACATAGCCTAAGGGGGATTTTAATAAAAACCAAAAACAGAGTCCTCAGGGGAGCAGGGGAATAAAGTAAGAGTGAATTCTGGACACTTAAGACCTGGTGATGAGTCTTCTTTAATCTTACGCTTAAGTGTTATCTGACGGATTATATAAAAACACTTTGGCTTGCTGCAAGTAATGTCATGTTAATAAGGGAGACACCACATGGACGCACACAGAAAAGCTACAAGTGCAGATTAACCAGTTTGAGTAACTCTATAAACATATAAAATGAATCTTTGAGGAGTTTATAATCAACATCTTTTTCTGACTTTTTATTAGAACCTCCAGTTCAGGAGAGAAAGAAATCTGCACTAAATCTGAGAAAACAGCAAAGAACAGATAAAGTGGAAGAGGGGGAAAGTAGTAGGCGAGGTAAGTGTGAGGATAATCTCCATGTTGTATGATGTCAGTGAGATAAGTCATGTGGAGCAGATGTCATCTGTCAGTGGTGGCATTGTCACATGTATGATGGCTGACAATGATCAAGCACCTCTGTATGGAGAAGATTCCTCTACCGGCCTCCCACAGAGACACCACAGTAGTGTCCTCTAATATGGAGTCCCATTACTTACATCAGTTTTACATCTTTTTTATAGGTTCTATCTTCCGCCGGATGATATCATCCTGCCGGCGTGGATTATCCAGGGCTGCTCGCACTATCAGACAAAGCTGCATTTTTGCCCACTGTCACCAGGGCACCAGAAACATCTCAAGGGCAGAAAACCCTCACATCTAGTGCCCTGAAGAAAGTACAGCACATCCACCATCAATGCTGTACCTGCATGGAAAGAGTTGTACCATCTACTGTACCTGTGGCCGTCTGACCAGCAAGAAATATATGCAAAAGTCAAAGGCCTCCAAGAACATCTTTTCAACCTTCCATGTAATTCTTAATTTAAAAAAAATAAATTGATTAATGTCCTTTTGAATTTAATTGAATATTACTGACATTTATGGCATATCAATGCTACACATGTTATATCCACCTCATGCTCTCCCTCTCCCCATTCATTGGGACCGCACGGGGTGAATGCTGGGTGTGACGCGGGGGGTGATCGCGCCCACAATCCAGCTGTCACGCCTCACTTGTCGTGACATCAGCGCGGGGTCACGTGATCCCTGTGAGCGGCGCTATCCTTGGCTGCAACGTAAGCTAATTACAAAAATCCTTAGGGGCCCCGTGGGGATACATTGGGGGGGGGGGGGGGTAATCTAAAGTACTGGACAACTTCTTTAAGAAACATTTTTTTCCTGTATAATGACTTAAACCAAAATTTTATATCTTATTAACAAATACGTAATTTCAGTGTAATTTATGAAGGAAAAAAAGAACTGCCAAAAATTAGGGATTCTGATACATCCTGTATTAGAATAAAGGAGGGTCTCATACACATTCTGTTCAATTTGACATATAGTAGTACTTCTAGACTCATAAAGGCTATGCACTAAGTGCAAATCCTGCCAAAAAATGCAAGTAGGGTCATCCATACACCATGGAAGGCACCAACTGTAGTGCCTCATTCAAATATTGTGAACAAAGTATACACTGTGTGCAGAATTATTAGGCAAGTTGTATTTTAGAGGATTATTTTTATTATTGATCAACAACTATGTTCTCAATCAACCCAAAAGACTCTTAAATATCCAAGCTTAATATTTTTGGAAGTTGGAGTGGGGTGTTTTTAGATTTGGCTATCTTAGGAGGATATCTGTTTGTGCAGGTAACTATTACTGTGCAGAATTATTAGGCAACTTATTAAAAAACAAATATAATCCCATGTCACTTGTTTATTTTCACCAGGTAAACCAATCAGTGCACAAAATACAGAAATAAACATTTCTGACATGCTAAAACAAAAACCAAAAAAATTAGTGATCAATATAGATGCCTTTCTTTATGATGACACTCAGCAGCCTCCATCCACAGATTGCGTCAGTTACTTGACCTGTTTTCGATCAACATTGCGTGCAGCAGCCACCACAGTCTCCCAGACACTGTTCCGAGAGGTGTACAGTTTTCCCTCTCTGTAGATCTCACATTTGGCCAACACACTTTTTGCAACCCTGTTGGCTATTTGACATGTAACGCTTGATTGTTCGGTGATCACGCTTCAAAAGTTTGGAAATTTCAAGACTGCTGCATCCCTCTGCAAGACATCTCACAATTTTGGACTTTTCAGAGCCCGTCAAACCTCTCTTTTGACCCATTTTGCCAAAGGAAAGGAAGTTGCCTAATGATTAAGCACACCTTCTATAGGGTGTTGATGTCATTAGTCAACACCCCGCCTCATAACAGAGATGCACATCACCAGATTTACTTAATTGGTAGTTGGCTCTCAAGCCTATGCAGCTTGGAGTAGGACAACACGTATAAAAAGTATCATGTGATCAAAATAGTCATTTGCCTAATAATTCTGCACACAGTGTAGTTGTGGTACACCTACAATAGTGTTCAAACTAATAGCAGTGGGTTAAATAACATGAGTTAAGCACAAAACCTTTATACTAGTTTTTATTTCCATGCATTGGGAACATTGCACACTGTTTTCTAATTCTAAACATGAAGAGAAATGTATATAATTTTTAACTATTTTACAGAAAATAGCAAAAAATGAACAATGGGCTGTTCTAAAAAAATAGCAGTGTCTGCATTTGTCTTTACAAACTCAAAATATGTACTCTTTTTTAGGATTTGGCATTCCTGTAAATCATTAACCTAATACTTAGTTGTATACTCAGTTTTTAAGAACTGCTTCACATGTATGTTGCATAGAGTCAACCAACTTCTGGCACCTGTCAACTGTTATTCCAGCCCAGGATGCTTTGACTACATCCCACAATTTTTTGGCATCTGTTGGCTTTGCCTCAGAAACAGTATTTTTGATGTCACCTCACAAGTGTTCTATCGGATTAAGATCCGGTCATTGCGCTGGTCACTCCATAACCTCAATTATGTTGGACTGCAACCAATAATTTGATCGTTTACTGGTGTGTTTAGGGCAGTTGTCTTGTTGAAACACCCATTTCAAGGGCATATCCTCTTCAGCGTAAGGCAACATGACCTCTTCAAGTATTTTAATATATGCAAACTGGTACATAATCTCTGGTGTGCGGTAAATAGGTCCGGCACCATAGTAAGAGAAACGTGCCCATATCATCATGCTTGCTCCACCATGCTTCACTGTCTTCAGAGTGTACTGTGGCTTGAATGCAGAGTTTAGGGGTCATCTGACAAACTGTCTGTGGCCCTTGGACCCGAAAAGAACAATTTTACTTTCATCAGTCCACAAAATGTTTCTCCACTTCTCTTTAGGCCAGTTGATGTGTTCTTTGACAAATTGTATCCGCTTCAGTACATGTCTTTTTTTAACAGTGGGACTTTACGGGGACTTCTTGCTAAGAGATTAGCTTCACACAGGCATCTTCTTCTACAGTACTCACAGGTAACTTGAGACTGTCTTTGATCATCCTGGAGCTGATCATTGGCTGAACCTTTTCCATTCTGGATATTCTTCGATCCATTCGAATGGTAGTCTTCTGTTTTTTTCCAAGTCTCTCTGGTTTCACTTTCCATTTTAAAGCATTGGAGATCATTATAGCTGAACAGCCTATCATAGTCTGCACTTCTATATAAGTTTTACCCTCTCCAAACAACTTTTTAATCAAAGTACGCTGTTCTTCTGAACAATGTCTCGAATGACCCATATTTCTCAGGCTTTCAAGGAGAAATGCATGTACAACATGTGCTGGCTTCATCCTTAAATAAGGGCCACCTGATTCACACCTGTGTCTTCACAGAATGATTGACCTCACTATTGAACTCCACATTGCAATTATTTTGAACACACCCCCTAACAATTAATTATTCGAATACACAGACTAATAAACATGCAGATCATGAATGCGGAATTTGTTGGTTTTCTTAGAATCTACTGCACCAACCGGTAAATTGTTTGTCATGTGGTGGTAATATAATATATACCAAAAACAGTGATTAATCTGGTTAGTCATATTGGACTGCTATTATTTTGAATACTACTGTACATACTATGCACCTCCACTATGCCATCCATGCAGCAAAAAGGAGTCAAACAATTCTCCTGTGACTTTTCACACACAACACTAACAAGAATGGCAAATGCCTGTAGTGAATCGACCAACGTTTGTGGTATCAGACGCCTCTTACGCTTTTTCTCTTCCTCTTTTGCGTTGTCATGAGGGAGAAGAGAAAATATCCCGGCATAATGATCCCGCGAATACAGCACATAGCCTATCTAAACATTGTACACTTTTCCATCCTAATCACAACAATCCAATATCCATAACACCCACATATATACCAGAACTTACACAAAACAGATTTAAAGCCTAGAAAAATTGGAGTAGGACGCCCAACATGTCAAAAAAGGAACAAAAAATGAAGTATTAAAAACACTTTTATTAGTAGAAACATTAAAAAAAAATATATGTCTATATAACAATAGTAGAAAAGGTCGTGCAGGGTAGGAGATACACAAACAGCAGATACAGCAGTTTATACATGGGTCCCCCGGGAGCAGGGTGAAACAAATCCCATCAATAGATAAATAGTTCATAGAGCAGGTAAAATGGTATGTACTCAATGTAAACAGCTGTAGGGCATGTATACAAGCTCAGAATCTAGGTGGGAAGAGTACAATGAAATATAAAGGGAAACCACTGCTCAGAGTGGAGGGAAGAAGAATGACCAGAGCAGGAAAAAGGTGCAAAGTCAGAGACTCACCCATTGGGACTAAAGTAACCACGTCACAGTACTGCAGCCCCGACGCGCGTTTCGCGTGGCTTCCTCAGGGGGCTGTGGTTGTGGATAGAGTGGGCGCCTTTAAATATCCTCCCAGATGAATCGCTGATTGATGCAGCGCATGCGAAGCGGCAGCGTCCCCCCGCCCCGCGTCACGTCCGGCCAGTTTCCCGGGGGGACTGTGGGCAGCGACGTACACGATGACGTCACTACCCATAATCCCCACGTAGGGAAGCCCGACGGGACGCGGCCAAAGGAGGACGGCACTGTGAATGTGAGGACAAGGGTAAGGGCAAATATATCTCTTAGAGAAAGAGGGTACTAGCTGTCAGAAACCAAGGTGCAGGTAGAGTACATGCCCCATTCGTGCTACAAGTATAATAGTGTCATCATAGATATATATTAAGGAGTAAATGTAAGTAAGTATGCATTTTTAGAGTCTAACAGGGACACCATTGCATATACATAATGCGATAATGACTACGGCAGCTAGAGAGAGAAGCATATTCAAATGTATGGAACAATACATAAGTTGCCACAGAAAACAAGTGCAAATTATACAGAAGTCCAATGCATGCCCAATTATAAATATTGGGAAGAATAAATATATCCAGGGGCAGAGAGCATTGTAAGTAGCAGTAGGTCGACTCATAGAGATAATTCGTGACATTAGGTATTCATAATAACTGTAAATGTCCGTCCCATATGCGTTCAGAAGTATCCTAGATGGTATGGAGATATAGGTGATGGCGCCTAAATATAGAGGAATAATAGAAGAAACAGAGAAAAAATTAGACAATAAGAAAAATAAAAAATCCACATTAAAAACAAAGGAGAAGAAAACCTACAAGAATGAAGAGAAACTATTGTGTTCATTAAGACCACCAGGGGTCACCGTGTCCAGTACTGCAATCCAGCGGCATTCCAGCTGCGCCAAAATGCGCTTATAGTTACCTCCCCTGGTAATACAGCACATAGCCTATCTAAACATTGTACACTTTTCCATCCTAATCACAACAATCCAATATCCATAACACCCACATATATACCAGAACTTACACAAAACAGATTTAATTCACGCAAAAGAAAAGAAATCTTTTGGATATATAAATTACAAACCATTTGTTCTCTTGGTGTAAATGAAATGACGAAGAAGACCCTATGTTGATAGAAGATGTACAACAATTAACCTCAAAGGACTCTTCAGGATGGACGTAATTGTTTCTTTTATTGGAAAAAAAACCTCTCTCCTGAACTGCCCTATTGTGGCCTGTTACGTCATCTACTGGTGGAATACTGAACTGCACCTCATTCATGTGTTTTACTAGAAATTAACAAGGTAATATTAGTAACAGTAACCCCTTTGCGACTTCTCTTTATGACCTCCCCCTCTTTGATGTGGGCTCCGGCGCTGAGCCCGCATCGTTTCAGGCACATGACAGCTGATTTGATCAGATGTGCCCCTAACAGCCACAAGTGGAATTACCCCTGCCATGTGATCGCGAGGTGCTGATTGGTTGACATGACAACTCTGCAGGAGACCCCTATGGTTGTCATTGTCGACCTGCTATGAGCGTCGCCCTGCGGTCGGTGTTCATAGCAGATGAGCATTTCTGCTACACATAGCAGGGCTGAAGACTTGCTATTAGTGATGATTGAGCATGCTCATTGCTCAAGATTTACGAGCATGCTCGGACGAGCACCTATTATTATTATTATTATTTATTATTATAGCGCCATTTATTCCATGGCACTTTACATGTGAAAAGGGGTATACATAGCAAAAACAAGTACAATAATCTTGAACACAATGTGACAGCGACTGGTACAGGAGGAGCGAGGACCCTGCCCGCGAGGGCTCACAATCTACAAGGGATGGGTGAGGATACATTAGGTGAGGGTGGAGCTGGTCATGCGGCGGTGGTTACTGCAGGTTGTAGGCTTGTGGGAAGAGGTGGGTCTTCAGGCTCCTTTTGAAGGTTTCCACGGTCGACGAGAGTCTGATGTGTTGGGGTAGAGAGTTCCAGAGTAGGGGGGAAGCACGGGAGAAATCTTGTATGCGATTGTGGGAGGAGGAGATAAGAGGGGAGTAGAGAAGGAGATCTTGTGAGGATCGGAGGTTGCGTGCAGGTATGTAACGGGAGACTAGGTCAGAGATATATGGAGGAGACAGGTTGTGAATGGCTTTGTATGCCATGGTTAGGGTTTTGAACTGGAGTCTCTGGGCAATGGGGAACCAGTGAAGAGATTGACAGAGAGGAGAGGCCGGGGAATAGCGGGGGGACAGGTGGATTAGTCAGGCAGCAGAGTTTAGGATAGATTGGAGGGGTGCAAGAGTGGTAGAAGGGAGGTCACAGAGCAGGAGGTTGCAGTAGTCGAGGCGGGAGATAATGAGGGCGTGCACTAGTGTTTTTGCAGATTCATGGTTGAGGAATGTGAAGATCCGGGAGCTATTCTTGAGTTGGAGTCAGCAGGAAGTGGAAAGGGCTTGGATATGTGGTTTGAAGAAGAGATCAGAGTCCAGGGTTACTCTAAGGCAGCGAGCTTGAGGGACTGGGGAGAGTGGACAGCCATTGACATTGATAGATAGGTCAGTTGGGGGGGTGAATGGGATGGTGGAAAGATGATGAATTCTGTTTTGTCCATGTTAAGTTTTAGAAATCTAGCAGAGAAGAAGGATGAAATAGCAGACAGACATTGTGGGATTTTGGTTAGTAGGGAGGAGATATCGGGTCCAGAGAGGTAGATCTGTGTGTTATCAGCATAGAGGTGATAATGAAAGCCATGGGACTCTATGAGCTGTCCCAGGCCTAAGGTGTAGATGGAGAAGAGCAGAGGTCCTAGGACTGAACCTTGGGGGACACCGACAGATAGGGGGCGAGATGAGGAGGTGGTGCATGAGTGGGAGACACTGAATGTCCTGCCTGTTAGGTATGAGCAGTTCCAGGATAGGGTCAAGTCTGTGATGCTGAGAGATGAGAGAGTTTGTAGTAAGAGGGAATGGTCCACTGTGTTGAAGGCAGATGACAGGTCTAGGAGGAGGAGGACGGAGTAGTGTCGCTTAGATTTGGCCGTTAGTAGGTCGTTGGTGACTTTAGTCAGTGCCGTTTCAGTAGAATGGTGCGATCGGAAACCAGATTGTAGGCGGTTGAAGAGGGAGCAGGAGGAGAGGTGGGAGGACAGTTCAGAATGGACATGTTGTTCCAGTAGTTTTGAGGCATAGGGGAGATGTGATATGGGGCGATAGCTAGACAGAGAGGATGGGTCAAGGGAGGGCTTTTTGAGGATGGGTGTGTTAGAGGCATGTTTGAAGCATGAGGGGAAGACACCAGTTGTTAGTGACAGGTTAAAGAGGTGGGCTAGGGTTGGGATGAAGATAGTGGTAAGCTTTGAGATGAGGTGGGATGGGATTGGGCCAAGTTTACAGGTGGTGAGGTGTGATTTGGAGAGTAAAGAGGAAAGTTGATCTTCCGTAATGGTGGAGAAGGTGGTTTTGAAGGAGGAGGGTTGAGTAGGTGTGGGGAGGGGCTGTGGGGGCTTTAGGCAAAAGCTTTGTCTGATGGTGTCAACTAGTGTTGAGCCACCCCCGTAGTGTTCGAGTTCGGTTCGGTTCGTCGAACACCCGTGTGTTCGCCGAACTGTTCGTCGAACTGTTCGTCGAACACCTTCGAACACCGTTAAAACCAATGGCAGGCAAACAAAAACACATAGAAACACATAGAAAACACCTTCAAAGGTGTCCAAAAGCTGACAAACTGCTCAGAAGACACAACTAACACATGGAAAAGTGACAAGTACATATAGTCATGCGAAAAGAAAAGAGGTGGAGGAGTAAAAGGAGGGGGAGACACAAATATAGGCATGTCATGCCCTTCTAAAATCCAAAAAGTGAGAAGCCGACACGTTCAGTCCGCTCCTGCCCGTGCCACCTCCGTGTCGCCGGGTTTGTGCCAGAGCCGCGGTGAACCCTGACGGCCAGCCCCCCTCTCCCAATACTGGTGCCTGTCCGCTGGTGGGTCGAGCGAGCCCCCCTGTGGTGGAGGCAGCTCTAAGCTTTTTAATTTAAATTGTCTCTCTAATTTGAATGAATACACTTTAAATCCATTTACAAGGATCTATTGGAGGGCAAGTCTCATGCCAGCAGTCGCGTAATTCCAGCTCCAGTAGCGTCCACTAAAGCTGCTGCAGTTAAAAAGCTTTTATAAGGATCGAGCTCGGCTGTCCACCGCAAGGCATCCTACTGCCAGTCCCAGCCCCTATGCCTTGGGGTGCCTCCTGATGCTCTTCACTGAGTATCCCATGGTCCCGAAGCATTTCCTTTGAAAAAATTAAGTGTCCAAACTACAGGTGGTGTAGCTTGCTTAAAAGCCGGGATAATCCGCTGACTAGCAGACACTGCTACTAGGCACAAAGTATTTCTTGGGCTAGATGCAGTTAAAAATTTGTAATTAGATACTCTCGTTGGATGCTGAGTAGAGATGAGCGTTGTTCTACTCGAACTGTTCGCCAATCTCAAATTCGAGCTGTTTTGGGCGGTGTTCGAGCCGGTCGGCGAACACGAACAATTTGAGAAAAATTCGGCTGTTCGAGGTTATGTTCGATAACTGTTCGTGCACCAAAATCATAACTGGATTTTTTCTCAGTAATGATGAAAATTAATGTTAATACGCAGTTTGAGTGTACAGCGGGGCGGGGGGAGGGGCAGGGGATGGATCTCTGCAGGAACAATGAAGATCTCCATTTTTTTTTCTCTTTCCCGCATTTGCAGTGGGGAGGTGCAATCTGTCAGCCTATCAGCAGCGCACACACGGAGCGAAGTGCTTTTTTTCACACAAGCAAGGGCATGTGTGATTGGCAGTGTATGTCACATGTCCTTGCCCTATAAGACCAAGCCATTTTCCACGTCGCCACCATTTTCTCACTGCTGCAGCTGCGTGTTAGACGGCACCGCTGTTGCTGTGTGCGCTATACCTTGTTAATTTCAAGCCAATTTTCGCACAAATATACAGATAGCTTGGGAGTAGGGAATAGTTGTGATTGCAGTCCTTTTAAGGACTAGGTTACAGCATTTCCTACGACTTTTATCAAGCAGGTCTGTGCTCTTAAATAGATAGATTGTGGGAGTAAAGACTAATTGTAATTGGAGTCCTTTTCAGGACTAGGTTACATCAGTTCCTATCAGTTTTTGCCAGGCAGGTCTGTGCCAGTGCTGTGCAAGTTTTTTTCACAGCATTTGGCTGAATCTAGCAAAGCTAATCCTTTTTGGCCTATTGCAGAGTGTGTTAGTCAGTGGAGTAGCCTATCTGTGTTGCAAGATATACCACCTGTGTATAGAATACCAATTTTTTTACTGCACCTAGTGAAGTAAAATTTTTGGGCATAGCATCATTCTATTAGTCCATCTATACTGACCTCCATCAGGTTGCAAATTAAAAATAATTTTTTTCTGCATCTAGCTCTGAAAAAATATTTGGGCTTCTAGCAGTGTGTGGGACTTGGTCTATTAGTCCATCTATACTGACCTCCATCAGGTTGCAAATTAAAAATAATTTTTTTCTTCATTTATCTCTGAAAAAATATTTGGGCTTCTAGCAGCGTGTGGGACTTGTTCTATTAGTCCATCTATACTGACCTCCATCAGGTTGCAAATTAAAAATAATTTTTTTCTGCATCTAGCTCTGAAAAAATATTTGGGCTTCTAGCAGTGTGTGGGACTTGGTCTATTAGTCCATCTATACTGACCTCCATCAGGTTGCAAATTGAATAAAAAAATTTTCTGCATCTAGCTCTGAAAAAATATTTGGGCTTCTAGCGGTGTGTGGGACTTGGTCTATTAGTCCATCTATACTGACCTCCATCAGGTTGCAAATTAAAAATAATTTTTTTCTGCATCTAGCTCTGAAAAAATATTTGGGCTTCTAGCAGTGCGTGGGACTTGGTCTATTAGTCCATCTATACTGACCTCCATCAGGTTGCAAATTAAAAATAATTTTTTTCTTCATTTAGCTCTGAAAAAATATTTGGGCTTCTAGCAGTGTGTGGGACTTGTTCTATTAGTCCTTCTATACTGACCTCCAGCAGGTTGCAAATTGAATATAATTTTTTTCTGCATCTAGCTCTGAAAAAATATTTGGGCTTCTAGCGGTGTGTGGGACTTGGTCTATTAGTCCATCTATACTGACCTCCATCAGGTTGCAAATTAAAAATAATTTTTTTCTGCATCTAGCTCTGAAAAAATATTTGGGCTTCTAGCAGTGTGTGGGACTTGGTCTATTAGTCCATCTATACTGACCTCCATCAGGTTGCAAATTAAAAATAATTTTTTTCTTCATTTATCTCTGAAAAAATATTTGGGCTTCTAGCAGCGTGTGGGACTTGTTCTATTAGTCCATCTATACTGACCTCCATCAGGTTGCAAATTAAAAATATTTTTTTTCTGCATCTAGCTCTGAAAAAATATTTGGGCTTCTAGCAGTGTGTGGGACTTGGTCTATTAGTCCATCTATACTGACCTCCATCAGGTTGCAAATTAAAAATAATTTTTTTCTTCATTTATCTCTGAAAAAATATTTGGGCTTCTAGCAGCGTGTGGGACTTGTTCTATTAGTCCATCTATACTGACCTCCATCAGGTTGCAAATTAAAAATAATTTGTTTCTGCATCTAGCTCTGAAAAAATATTTGGGCTTCTAGCAGTGTGTGGGACTTGGTCTATTAGTCCATCTATACTGACCTCCATCAGGTTGCAAATTAAAAATAATTTTTTTCTTCATTTAGCTCTGAAAAAATATTTGGGCTTCTAGCAGTGTGTGGGACTTGTTCTATTAGTCCTTCTATACTGACCTCCAGCAGGTTGCAAATTGAATATAATTTTTTTCTGCATCTAGCTCTGAAAAAATATTTGGGCTTCTAGCGGTGTGTGGGACTTGGTCTATTAGTCCATCTATACTGACCTCCATCAGGTTGCAAATTAAAAATAATTTTTTTCTGCATCTAGCTCTGAAAAAATATTTGGGCTTCTCGCAGTGTGTGGGACTTGGTCTATTAGTCCATCTATACTGACCTCCATCAGGTTGCAAATTGAATAAAAAAATTTTCTGCATCTAGCTCTGAAAAAATATTTGGGCTTCTAGCGGTGTGTGGGACTTGGTCTATTAGTCCATCTATACTGACCTCCATCAGGTTGCAAATTAAAAATAATTTTTTTCTGCATCTAACCCAGCCAATAGTTTTGGCCTAATACCACAGTTTGGCCACTCAGCTCTGCTCGGTTACCATCCATTGTTTTTTTGTGCAACAACTCCAGAGTTGTGAATTAGTTAACCACCAAAATGAGTGGAAAAAGGCCTGCTGCTGGTGGAAAGGGGAATAGGCGTGTTGGGAAGGGGAAAAAAGGTTGTGTCCGTGGGGTAGGTGCAGAAGAAAGACCATCTTCCAGCCAAACTAAAATGTCTACTTCTTTTAGCGGACAATGTGATAAGATCCCTTTCTTACGGCCACGCCAATCGCTACAAATTCCAGATGAGGCACAAAAACAGCAGGTGCTTCAACGGATATCAAGTGCTCCTTTAAGTGGGCTCTCCTCCACATCAACTTCAACATCACAAATACTCCAGTCCTCAAAGGTGTCACCCAAATCGCACTTGCTTCCTCACAGCTCCCAAATCTCCAGCTGCCCGTCTGAGTATGAGGTAGAACAGATGGTTGAGTCTGCAGAGCTGTTTACTCATACTATAGCCTGGGAATCAGAGGTCGACTCCAGCGCTTCTGTGAATCCAGACGAGGAAATGATCTGCACTGATGCCCAGAATCTTTATGAGTCGGATCCAGGACCAGACGCAGAAGGTTCTGACCATAATGTAGACCCTCATTCCCAAACTGTAACTCCTGTTGGTGGAGACAATGAGGAAGACGATGATAAGACTCAAATACCTGATTGGAGCGACAACTTTAGTTTTTTGTCAGGGCAGGAACAGGTTGGCTCTGAGGACGACGGGTGTGATAACGCACAGGGTGATGATGATGAGGTCGGAGATCCCACTTACTGTCAACCCACAGTCAGCCAAGAGATGAGGTCAGCAGAGGAGGTGGAGGAAGATGCTAGTGACGACGAGGTCAGGTTGCGCCTTCCTGGACAGAGACGTAGTACTGGAAGCACGTCAACAACTGCATCCTCAAACACAACTCTGCCTCTCACCACAAGTCGTGGTGGCTCTTCAGGTTGCATGGGTGCTAAGCCTTGCATAGCCTGGGCATTTTTTCAGATCGATAAAGATGACCCAACTCGTGTTATCTGTAACATTTGTCAGCAAAAGCTAAGTAGAGGCCAAAAAATACATAGTTTGAGTACTTCATGCATGAACCGGCACATGGACATGAAGCATAAGTTGCAGTGGGAAGCTCAGTGTGCTACAATGCGGCCTAGCCGGCCGGGCCAACCACCGTCTGCCATATCTTGTGCATCCGCGGCCTCTTCATCCTCTGTGACTGGGGGGACAGCAGTCACACCTGTTTTGGGGCGCAGACCTGCCACCTCTTTACCCGCAACAGCCAGCGTGATTGGCAGGTCATCATTTTCTTTGGAGGTGGTAACACCAGCTGGTCTTGAGCGCTGTCCGACATCGATAGCACCACCTTTGGATCAAGGCAACCTAACATGTCCGCCTGCATCTTCCACACAGACCGGCAGTTTGCCGGGGACACCCTTATCAACCCCGTCTAAGCACAATAGCCAGCCCTCGGTCCCTCAGATGTGGACAAGTAAAAGACCATTTCCTCCTAGCCATGAGAAAGCTAAGAGGTTGAATTTCACCATCTGCAAGCTCTTGGCTACAGAAATGCTGCCTTTCCGCCTGGTGGACACAGAGGATTTTCGAGACCTTATGTCCGTCGCAGTGCCCCAGTACCAGATGCCCAGTCGGCACTACTTCTCAAAGAAAGGTGTGCCTGCGCTCCACCAGCATGTCGCACACAACATCACCGCTTCTTTGAGAAACTCTGTGTGTGACAGGGTGCATTTCACCACAGACACTTGGACGAGTAGGCATGGACAGGGGCGTTACATGTCGCTGACTGGGCACTGGGTAACTATGGTGACAGCAGGACAAGGGGCTGCTGTCCAAGTCTTGCCGTCCCCACGAGTTGTGTGTCAATCCTCTTTATGTCAAAGTTCCTCCACTGCTTCTGCCTCCTCAACCTCCTCTCGGTCTTCCACCTGCACCCAAAGCCTGTCTGGTCATGCCACAAGCTTTCTAACTGCGCAGAAGGGATCCTGCACACCTCCTTACTATGCTGGCAGTAGGGCTCAACGTCATCAGGCGGTTTTTACATTGAAATGTCTGGGAAATGTGAGTCACACAGCTGAGGAGTTGTGGTCAGCTCTGGAGAACCAATTTCATGAATGGTTGTCTCCACTGGACCTGAAACCAGGGAAGGCCGTGTGCGACAATGCTGCAAACCTGGGTGCGGCCCTTCGCCGGGGCAATGTCACACACGTGCCTTGTATGGCTCACGTGTTGAACCTGGTTGTCCAGCAATTTTTAGCCCACTATCCCAGACTAGATGGCCTTCTGCAGAGGGCACGGTCGCTGTGTGCTCACTTCCGCCGTTCGCATCCCGCAGCTCAGCGACTTACATCTCTACAGAAGTCGTTGGGCCTGCCACTTCACCGGCTAAAATGCGATGTGCCTACCCGGTGGAATTCAACTCTGCACATGTTGCAGCGACTGTGGCAGCACCGACAAGCCCTGGTGCAATACGTTCTGACGTATAGCCTGGGCCAACGAGATTCAGAGGTGGGGCAAATCACGCTGGAGGAGTGGTCTCAGATCAGGGACCTATGCACCCTTCTGCACAGTTTTGAAATGGCGACGAAGATGTTTAGTGCTGACGATGCCATTATCAGCATGACTATTCCGGTGATTTACATGCTGGAGCACATGTTAAACAGAATTCGGAGTCAGGTGGTGGCACAAGAGGAGGTGGAGGAAGTAGAGGA
Source organism: Phyllobates terribilis (assembly GCF_046119375.1). Lineage (NCBI taxonomy): Eukaryota > Metazoa > Chordata > Amphibia > Anura > Dendrobatidae > Phyllobates > Phyllobates terribilis. The sequence goes on from NW_027363375.1 coordinate 763,213, forward strand.
GGAGGAGTTGTATGCGGAAGGGCTAACATCTGCAAGGTCCAGACGGTCGGCAGCACCAAGGCGGCAGGCATGTGAGGGTGGGGAAGATGATTTTACCAGGGCGCATGGTAGCAGCCAAACTAGTGAGGAAGGTGCAGGAGCCCAGGAAGAAGTGGAGGACGAACTGATGGAAGACTCATCAGATGAGGGAGACCTTGATCACATTTCTGTTGTGCGAGGTTGGGGGGAGAGGACAGAGGAAGGAAGCATGATTGTTACCTCGCCACCAACACAACAGGGACTTGGTGCTCCTGGATGCGCAACACACATGAGTGCCTTCTTGCTGCACTACCTGCAACATGACCCTCGAATTGTGAGAATTAGAAATAATCCTGACTACTGGGTTGCCACACTGTTAGATCCCCGGTACAAAAGTAAATTTGCAGAAATTATTCCTGCCATAGAAAGGGATGCACGCATGCAGGAGTATCAGCAGAGACTGTTGCAGAATCTTACATGTGCTTTTCCACAAAATACCAGTGGTGCACGTAGTGAATCTCACAGTTCCAACTTGCCAACCGTGGGACCGTCAAGTGTTCAGCACTCAAACCGTAACAGAACCACAGTATCTGCTGGTAACATCAATTTTGCGGAATCATTTCACCACTTTTTTAGCCCATCCTTTGCAAGGCCACAGGAGACAAGAAGTCTAACACATAGTCAACGCCTAGAGACGATGGTACAGGAGTATCTCCAAGTAAACATTGAAGCCACGACTGTGTCACTGGACCCTTGCTCTTTTTGGGCTTCCAATCTGGATAAATGGCCGGAGCTAGCCACTTACGCCTTGGAGATCTTGTCATGCCCCGCAGCCAGCGTTCTGTCTGAACGTGTGTTCAGCGCTGCTGGTGGTGTGCTGACAGATAAGCGCACGCGGCTCTCCACTGATAATGTAGACAGACTCACGTTCATAAAGATGAACAAATCATGGATCCGAAACGACTTTTCTACCCCTGTGTCATCCTGGGGAGAGTAAAAGCTTGATGATTGGTTAAAATCACCCTACCAACCGTTTTAAGCTTTCAAATTACTAATCATGTTTATCTGTATCTTGACTGGAAAATAATTTGGGCTTTGTAGCAGTGTGCAGCACTGATCCTATTAGGCCATCTATAATAAGCTTCACCAGATTTAAAATTAAAAATAATTTTTAGCTGCATCTAGCCCGGAAAATAATTTTGGGGCTCCGAGATGCGCAAGACACATAAGTGCCTTCTTGCTGCACTACCTGCAGCATGACCCTCATATTGTCAGAATTCGAAGTAATCATGACTACTGGGTTGCCACACTCTTAGATCCCCCAAACTTTTCGATCAATCTTTTCATTTTAATAAAGACCAAAAAAATGGTCATTTTTGAAATTATAAGCATTAGCAGGTTGTTAGAAACTGAAATCAAACAGTTTTCAACTCAAAACTTTATTCTAGGTGATGTTACATTTTCACATAGGACCCCTTGTTCGAAAGGAGCTTCTGAACTCTCTCGTCCATTGAATTTGTCAGGTTTTGGATGGTTTCTGCTTCAATTGTTTTGCATGAGGACAGAATACCCTCCCAGAGCTGTTGCTTAGATGTGAACTGCCTCCCGCCATCATAGACACTCCTTTTAATGATGCTCCAAAGGTTCTGAATGGGGTAGAGGTCAGGGGAGCATGGGGGTCACACCATAAGTTTGTCCCCTTTTATGCCCATATCAGCCAGAGATGCAGATGTTTTATGTGCAGCATGAGATGGTGCATTATCATGCAGAAAAATGATCTTGCTGTGAAATACACGGTTCTTCTTCTTGAACCATGGCAGGAAGTGCTGTTTGAGAAAATCCACATACATTATGGAGTTCATCTTTAGCGCCTTCAGGGATCCTAAAGGGGCCGACAATCTCTCTCCCCATGATTCCAGCCCAAAACATTACTCCACCTCCTCCTTGTTGGCGCTGTAGCCATGTTTGCGTGGGGTGTCCATCAACCAGCCATCCTCCACTCCATTCATCTGGACCATCGAGCGCTGCACGGCACTCATCCGTGAACAAAACAGTTTTGAAATCAGTCTTCATGTAATGTTTGGCCCACTGGAGCCGTTTCTGCTTGTGTGAAGTGGATAGAGGAGGTCGACAGGATGGCGTATGCACAGCTGCAAACCTCTGAAGGACCCTGCATCTTGTTGTTCGGGGGACGTTGGAGGCACAAGCAGCTTCAAAAACTTGTCTGCTGCTATGACAAGGCTTTTTTGCCGCTGCTCTTTCAACCTGACGTAATTGCCTGTAGGAAAGAGTCCTCAATTTGCCCTTATCAGCACGCACACGTGTGTACTGTGAATCAGCTACATACTTCTTGATTGCCAAGACACTTCATCCTGATCATCGCACAATGTTGATTGTAGTCATGCCTTGACCTAAACACTCCACAATTTGTTGCTTCTCAGCAGCCGACACATCCTTTTTCTTTCCCATTTTGGCAGAAAATGTAGGCTGCTTAATAATGTGAGAGAGCCTTCTTAAGTAGTCTTGCCTTTCATTGGACACACCTGCCAAACTAATTAGAACAGGTGTCTGCAATTGCTTACAGTGATATAAAGAGCCCTGACACACATCACCATCAATGAGTTTAACTGACAAACAAACAAATTCTTCCCTTATCACTCCTAAACACTTTTTGCATAATAATTTCGAACGCGGTGTACATGTGCTTTTCCACAAAACACCAGTGGTTCATGTAGTGAATCTTACAGTTCTAACTTGCCAACCGTGGTCTGTATGGAATTGTTCAATAAAGGGCCCAAAATTAAGATAACATAGATGGGAGAGGTCTCTATGAATAGGAATTCCTAAGTATTTGATACCCTGTGAGGGCCAGGAAAAGGGAAAATTGGACTGGATGGAATCCTATATGGATTTAGGGAGGGAGACATCGAGGGCCTCAGACTTCGCTGCATTGATTTTAAAATTTTACCATGTAACAAAGTGATCTATTTCAGCCATAACAGCAGGGATGGATATATGTGATTGAGTGATATATACTAGGACATCATCAGCAAATAGAGAGCACTTGTACTCGGTGCCTCCCACCTCAATCCACCTAATATTGGGGTTATGGCGAATTGATGAGAGCAGGTGCTCCGTCACTAGGATGTATAAGAGAGGGGACAGAGGACATCCCTGCCTTGTCCCATTGGTGATTGTGAAAGGTGATGAAAATGTTCTGACGCACCCCCTGGGCCTTGGGACACCCGGAGCCGGACCCTTTTTGGTGGATGCTGGTGGTTGTAGTCTTCGTGGCGGCGATCCGGTTCCGTGGCTCAGGGCGGTCAAACCAGTGGCGGAACTATTTATGTGGTTTTGATGTTTAAATGTCCGACTACGCCAACCGTGGATTGCGGTCAGAGTGAACCGCCGCTACAGGGCAGACCGCTAAGGCTGGTGTTGTGGGTGCAGCAGAGCGTAGCATAACTCCCCACGGGAGGAGTATAGCCTCAGGGCAGTGTATGCGGAGGATGAGGGTGATGGTGCAGGGCAGCAGCAGTAACGACACGGAGTCAGTGATGCAGTTCAGGGCCTTTACTCACAGTTCTTATTATCCAGACCACGTCTGCAGGTAACGGCTGCCCACGTCGTACTGTGCTCACCAGGTGAGGGGCTCAGACAACTCCCAGATAACTTTGGAGCGCTTCACAGGACCCCCTTTGTGTGTCCTTTGTCTGGCCTTTCTTACCAACACTTCTGTCCGGCTGCCTCGGGCCTCCTCTTGGTAAACTTGGCGCCAGTTTCCCTGACCCTATGTGGTGCCTTCCTAGCGGGTGGAGCAAGGGGCTGCGCCACATAAAATGTCAGAGACTCCGGTTTCTAGCTGAGGGTCGTTTCCTGCCTCCACTAGTTCGGGGACCGGTCTCCCCCTTTGGCCTGACCCCTCCACGCAGGTGGATTCGGGCGTGCGGTGGCGACTCGCCCGTCCGCACCCCTGGGATCCCTTCATTCCTTGTTCCTGGAGCCTTCTCCGCTCCTCTTCCTTCCTTCTCCCTCTTGCAGGCCTGGGCCTCTGTTACTAGGCCCGCCTCCGGAGCAGAGCTCATGCAGAGCCCCTGCTCCCTGCCACTTCTGCTCAGACTTCTCTGCACTGAACTAAGATGGTGCCCACCTTTTATACTCCCTTCTCAATGCACCCAGGAACTGCTTCCTCCCTGCTCCTGCACTGCAGGGTTCCCCTTCCTCAGTGTTCCCTCCCCCCACTCCAGCCAGGGACAGGGACTGTCGTGCCCATCTCAGGGGCATATTGGTCGCCCTGCCCCACGGCAATGTGGTGTAATGCATGCAGGTGTCGGGTCCTGATCCACACTCCATCCTTATCTGAGAGTGAGATATCACACCTCTGGGTGAGGTGCAATACGTCTGTAGCAACCGAGCCCTCGGTGCTACAGTTCCATTTATCTTCAGCCTAGGTGACGTATTGTGATACAGGGCCGTGATTTTGGCTATAAAAGGGTCCCCTAGACCCCTACCCCAAGCTTTTTAAGAGAATCATATATGGCGTGCCAGGAGACTCTATGGAATGCTTTCTCAGCATCCAACGAGAGTATCTACTTACAAATTTTTAACTGCATCTAGCCCAGGAAATACTTTGTGCCTAGTAGCAGTGTCTGCTAGTCAGCGGATTATCCCGGCTGTTAAGCAAGCTACACCACCTGTAGTTTGGACACTTAATTTTTTCAAAGGAAATGCTTCGGGACCACGGGATACTCAGTGAAGAGCATCAGGAGGCACCCCAAGGCATAGGGGCTGGGACTGGCACTAGGATGCCTTGCGGTGGACAGCCGAGCTCGATCCTTATGAAAGCTTTTTAACTGCAGCAGCTTTAGTGGACGCTACTGGAGCTGGAATTACGCGGCTGCTGGCATGAGACTTGCCCTCCAATAGATCCTTGTAAATGGATTTAAAGTGTATTCATTCAAATTAGAGAGACAATTTAAATTAAAAAGCTTAGAGCTGCCTCCACCACAGGGGGGCTCTCTCGACCCACCAGCGGACAGGCACCAGTATTGGGAGAGGGGGGCTGGCCGTCAGGGTTCACCGCGGCTCTGGCACAAACCCGGCGACACGGAGGTGGCACGGGCAGGAGCGGACTGGCCGTCTCGGCTTCTCACTTTTTGGATTTTAGAAGGGCATGACATGCCTATATCTGTGTCTCCCCCTCCTTTTACTCCTCCACCTCTTTTCTTTTCGCATGACTATATGTACTTGTCACTTTTCCATGTGTTAGTTGTGTCTTCTGAGCAGTTTGTCAGCTTTTGGACACCTTTGAAGGTGTTTTCTATGTGTTTCTATGTGTTTTTGTTTGCCTGCCATTGGTTTTAACGGTGTTCGAAGGTGTTCGACGAACAGTTCGACGAACAGTTCGGCGAACACACGGGTGTTCGACGAACCGAACCGAACTCGAACACTACGGGGGTGGCTCAACACTAATGCTGAGAAAGCATTCCATAGAGTCTCCTGGCACGCCATATATGATTCTCTTAAAAAGCTTGGGGTAGGGGTCTAGGGGACCCTTTTATAGCCAAAATCACGGCCCTGTATCACAATACGTCACCTAGGCTGAAGATAAATGGAACTGTAGCACCCTGAGGGCTCGGTTGCTACAGAGGTATTGCACCTGACCCAGAGGTGTGATATCTCACTCTCAGGTAAGGATGGAGTGTGGATCAGGACCCGACACCTGCATGCATTACACCACATTGCCGTGGGGCAGGGCGACCAATATGCCTCTGAGATGGGCACGACAGTCCCTGTCCCTGGCTGGAGTGGGGGGAGGGAACACTGAGGAAGGGGAACCCTGTAGTGCAGGAGCAGGGAGGAAGCAATTGCTGGGTGCATTGAGAAGGGAGTATAAAAGGTGGGCACCATCTTAGTTCAGTGCAGAGAAGTCTGAGCAGAAGTGGCAGGGAGCAGGGGCTCTGCATGAGCTCTGCTCCGGAGGCGGGCCTAGTAACAGAGGCCCAGGCCTGGAAGAGGGAGAAGGAAGGAAGAGGAGCGGAGAAGGCTCCAGGAACGAGGAATGAAGGGATCCCAGGGGTGCGGACGGGCGAGTCGCCACCGCACGCCCGAATCCACCTGCGTGGAGGGGTCAGGCCAAAGGGGGAGACCGGTCCCCGAAACTAGTTCAGGCAGGAAACGACCCTCAGCTAGAAACCGGAGGCTCTGACATTTTATGTGGCACAGCCCCTCGCTACACCCGCTAGGAAGGCACCACATAGGGTCAGGGAAACTGGCGCCAAGTTTACCAAGAGGAGGCCCGAGGCAGCCGGACAGAAGGGTTGGTAAGAAAGGCCAAACAAAGGACACACAAAGGGGGTCCTGTGAAGCGCTCCAAAGTTATCTGGGAGTTGTCTGAGCCCTTCACCTGGTGAGCACAGTACGACGTGGGCAGCCGTTACCTGCAGACGTGGTCTGGATAATAAGAACTGTGAGTAAAGGCCCTGGACTGCATCACTGACTCCGTGTCGTTACTGCTGCTGCCCTGCACCATCACCCCCATCCTCCGCATACACTGCCCTGAGGATATACTCCTCCCGTGAGGAGTTATGCTACGCTCTGCTGCACCCACAACACCAGCCTCAGCGGTCTGCCCTGCAGCGGCGGTTCACTCTGACCGCAATCCACGGGTGGCGTAGTCGGACATTTAAACATCAAAACCACATAAATAGTTCCGCCACTGGTTTGACCACCCTGAGCCACGGAACCGGGTCGCCGCCACGAAGACTACAACCACCAGCATCCACCAAAAAGGGTCCGGCTCCGGGTGTCCCAAGGCCCAGGGGGTGCATCAGAACATTTTCATCACCTTTCACAATCACCAATGGGACAAGGCAGGGATGTCCTCTGTCCCCTCTCTTATACATCCTAGTGACGGAGCACCTGCTCTCATCAATTCGCCATAACCCCAATATTAGGTGGATTGAGGTGGGAGGCACCGAGTACAAGTGCTCTCTATTTGCTGATGATGTCCTAGTATATATCACTCAATCACATATATCCATCCATGCTGTTATGGCTGAAATAGATCACTTTGTTACATGGTCAAATTTTAAAATCAATGCAGCGAAGTCTGAGGCCCTCGATGTCTCCCTCCCCAAATCCATATAGGATTCCATCCAGTCCAACTTTCCCTTTGCCTGGCCCTCACAGGGTATCAAATACTTAGGAATTCCTATTCATAGAGACCTCTCCCATCTATGTTATCTTAATTTTGGGCCCTTTATTGAACAACTCCATACAGACCACGGTTGGCAAGTTAGAACTGTAAGATTCACTACGTGAACCACTGGTGTTTTGTGGAAAAGCACATGTACACTGTGTTCCAAATTATTATGCAAAAAGTGTTTAGGAGTGATAAGGGAAGAATTTGTTTGTTTGTCAGTTAAACTCAATGATGGTGATGTGTGTCAGGGCTCTTTATATCACTGTAAGCAATTGCAGACACCTGTGCTAATTAGTTTGGCAGGTGTGTCCAATGAAAGGCAAGACTACTTAAGAAGGCTGTCTCACATTATTAAGCAGCCTACATTTTCTGCCAAAATGGGAAAGAAAAAGGATGTGTCGGCTGCTGAGAAGCAACAAATTGTGGAGTGTTTAGGTCAAGGCATGACTACAATCAACATTGTGCGATGATCAGGATGAAGTGTCTTGGCAATCAAGAAGTATGTAGCTGATTCACAGTACACACGTGTGCGTGCTGATAAGGGCAAATTGAGGACTCTTTCCTACAGGCAATTACGTTAGGTTAAAAGAGCAGCGGGAAAAAAGCCTTGTCATAGCAGCAGACAAGTTTTTGAAGCTGCTGGTGCCTCCAACGTCCCCCGAACAACAAGATGCAGGGTCCTTCAGAGGTTTGCAGCTGTGCATACGCCATCCTGTCGACCTCCTCTATCCACTTCACACAAGCAGAAACGGCTCCAGTGGGCTAAACATTACATGAAGACTGATTTCAAAACTGTTTTGTTCACGGATGAGTGCCGTGCAGCGCTCGATGGTCCAGATGGATGGAGTGGAGGATGGCTGGTTGATGGACACCCCACGCAAACACGGCTACAGCGCGAACAAGGAGGAGGTGGAGTAATGTTTTGGGCTGGAATCATGGAGAGAGAGATTGTCGGCCCCTTTAGGATCCCTGAAGGCGCTAAAGATGAACTCCATAATGTATGTGGATTTTCTCAAACAGCACTTCCTGCCATGGTTCAAGAAGAAGAACCGTGTATTTCACAGCAAGATCATTTTTTTGCATGATAATGCACCATCTCATGCTGCACATAAAACATCTGCATCTCTGGCTGATATGGGCATAAAAGGGGACAAACTTATGGTGTGACCCCCATGCTCCCCTGACCTCTACCCCATTCAGAACCTCTGGAGCATCATCAAAAGGAGTGTCTATGATGGCGGGAGGCAGTTCACATCTAAGCAACACCTCTGGGAGGGTATTCTGTCCTCATGCAAAACAATTGAAGCAGAAACCATCCAAAACCTGACAAATTCAATGGACGAGAGAGTTCAGAAGCTCATTTCGAACAAGGGGTCCTATGTGAAAATGTAACATCACCTAGAATAAAGTTTTGAGTTGAAAACTGTTTGATTTCAGTTTCTAATAACCTGCTAATGCTTATAATTTCAAAAATGACCATTTTTTTGGTCTTTATTAAAATGAAAAGGTTGATCGAAAAGTTTGGGGGATCTAAGAGTGTGGCAACCCAGTAGTCATAATTACTTCGAATTCTGACAATATGAGGGTCATGTTGCAGGTAGTGCAGCAAGAAGGCACTTATGTGTCTTGCGCATCTCGGAGCCCCAAAATTATTTTCCGGGCTAGATGCAGCTAAAAATTATTATTAATTTTAAATCTGGTGGAGCTTAGTATAGATGGCCTAATAGGATCAGTGCTGCACACTGCTACAAAGCCCAAATTATTTTCCAGCCAAGATACAGATAAACATGATTAGTAATTTTAAATCTGGTGGAGCTTATTATAGATGGCCTAATAGAATCAGTGCTGCACACTGCTACAAAGCCCAAATTATTTTCCAGCCAAGATACAGATAAACATGATTAGTAATTTGAAAGCTTAAAACGGTTGGTAGGGTGATTTTAACCAATCATCAAGCTTTTACTCTCCCCAGGATGACAAAGGGGTAGAAAAGTTGTTTCGGATCCATGATTTATTCATCTTTATGAACGTGAGTCTGTCTACATTATCAGTGGAGAGCCGCGTGCGCTTATCTGTCAGCACACCACCAGCAGCGCTGAACACACGTTCAGACAGAACGCTGGCTGCGGGGCATGACAAGATCTCCAAGGCGTAAGTGGCTAGCTCCGGCCATTTATCCAGATTGGAAGCCCAAAAAGAGCAAGGGTCCAGTGACACAGTCGTGGCTTCAATGTTTACTTGGAGATACTCCTGTACCATCGTCTCTAGGCGTTGACTATGTGTCAGACTTCTTGTCTCCTGTGGCCTTGCAAAGGATGGGCTAAAAAAGTGGTGAAATGATTCCGCAAAATTGATGTTACCAGCAGATACTGTGGTTCTGTTACGGTTTGAGTGCTGAACACTTGACGGTCCCACGGTTGGCAAGTTGGAACTGTGAGATTCACTACGTGCACCACTGGTGTTTTGTGGAAAAGCACATGTAAGGTTCTGCAACAGTCTCTGCTGATACTCCTGCATGCGTGCATCCCTTTCTATGGCAGGAATAATTTCGGCAAATTTACTTTTGTACCAGGGATCTAACAGTGTGGCAACCCAGTAGTCAGGATTATTTCTAATTCTCACAATTCGAGGGTCATGTTGCAGGTAGTGCAGCAAGAAGGCACTCATGTGTGTTGCGCATCCAGGAGCACCAAGTCCCTGTTGTGTTGGTGGCGAGGTAACAATCATGCTTCCTTCCTCTGTCCTCTCCCCCCAACCTCGCACAACAGAAATGTGATCAAGGTCTCCCTCATCTGATGAGTCTTCCATCAGTTCGTCCTCCACTTCTTCCTGGGCTCCTGCACCTTCCTCACTAGTTTGTCTGCTACCATGCACCCTGGAAAAACCATCTCCCCCACCCTCACATGCCTGCCGCCTTGGTGCTGCCGACCGTCTGGACCTTGCAGATGTTAGCCCTTCCGCATACAACTCCTCCTCCTCTACTTCCTCCACCTCCTCTTGTGCCACCACCTGACTCCGAATTCTGTTTAACATGTGCTCCAGCATGTAAATCACCGGAATAGTCATGCTGATAATGGCATCGTCAGCACTAAACATCTTCGTCGCCATTTCAAAACTGTGCAGAAGGGTGCATAGGTCCCTGATCTGAGACCACTCCTCCAGCGTGATTTGCCCCACCTCTGGATCTGGTTGGCCCAGGCTATACGTCAGAACGTATTGCACCAGGGCTTGTCGGTGCTGCCACAGTCGCTGCAACATGTGCAGAGTTGAATTCCACCGGGTAGGCACATCGCATTTTAGCTGGTGAAGTGGCAGGCCCAACAACTTCTGTAGAGATGTAAGTCGCTGAGCTGCGGTATGCGAACGGCGGAAGTGAGCACACAGCGACCGTGCCCTCTGCAGAAGGCCATCTAGTCAGGGATAGTGGGCTAAAAATTGCTGGACAACCAGGTACAACACGTGAGCCATACAAGGCACGTGTGTGACATTGCCCCGGCGAAGGGCCGCACCCAGGTATGCAGCATTGTCGCACACGGCCTTCCCTGGTTTCAGGTCCAGTGGAGACAACCATTCATGAAATTGGTTCTCCAGAGCTGACCACAACTCCTCAGCTGTGTGACTCACATTTCCCAGACATTTCAAAGTAAAAACCGCCTGATGACGTTGAGCCCTACTGCCAGCATAGTAAGGAGGTGTGCAGGATCCCTTATGCGCAGTTAGAAAGCTTGTGGCATGACCAGACAGGCTTTGGGTGCAGGTGGAAGACCGAGAGGAGGTTGAGGAGGCAGAAGCAGTGGAGGAACTTTGACATAAAGAGGATTGACGCACAACTCGTGGGGACGGCAAGACTTGGACAGCAGCCCCTTGTCCTGCTGTCACCATAGTTACCCAGTGCCCAGTCAGCGACATGTAACGCCCCTGTCCATGCCTACTCGTCCAAGTGTCTGTGGTGAAATGCACCCTGTCACACACAGAGTTTCTCAAAGAAGCGGTGATGTTGTGTGCGACATGCTGGTGGAGCGCAGGCACACCTTTCTTTGAGAAGTAGTGCCGACTGGGCATCTGGTACTGGGGCACTGCGACGGACATAAGGTCTCGAAAATCCTCTGTGTCCACCAGGCGGAAAGGCAGCAATTCTGTAGCCAAGAGCTTGCAGATGGTGAAATTCAACCTCTTAGCTTTCTCATGGCTAGGAGGAAATGGTCTTTTACTTGTCCACATCTGAGGGACCGAGGGCCATCTATTGTGCTTAGACGGGGTTGATAAGGGTGTCCCCGGCAAACTGCCAGTCTGTGAGGAAGATGCAGGCGGACATGTTAGGTTGCCTTGATCCAAAGGTGGTGCTATCGATGTCGGACAGCGCTCAACACCAGCTGGTGTTACCACCTCCAAAGAAAATGATGACCTGCCAATCACGCTGGCTGTTGCGGGTAAAGAGGTGGCAGGTCTGCGCCCCAAAACAGGTGTGACTGCTGTCCCCCCAGTCACAGAGGATGAAGAGGCCGCGGATGCACAAGATATGGCAGACGGTGGTTGGCCCGGCCGGCTAGGCCGCATTGTAGCACACTGAGCTTCCCACTGCAACTTATGCTTCATGTCCATGTGCCGGTTCATGCATGAAGTACTCAAACTATGTATTTTTTGGCCTCTTCTTAGCTTTTGCTGACAAATGTTACAGATAACACGAGTTGGGTCATCTTTATCGATCTGAAAAAATGCCCAGGCTATGCAAGGCTTAGCACCCATGCGACCTGAAGAGCCACCACGACTTGTGGTGAGAGGCAGAGTTGTGTTTGAGGATGCAGTTGTTGACGTGCTTCCAGTACTACGTCTCTGTCCAGGAAGGCGCAACCTGACCTCGTCGTCACTAGCATCTTCCTCCACCTCCTCTGCTGACCTCATCTCTTGGCTGACTGTGGGTTGACAGTAAGTGGGATCTCCAACCTCATCATCATCACCCTGTGCGTTATCACACCCGTCGTCCTCAGAGCCAACCTGTTCCTGCCCTGACAAAAAACTAAAGTTGTCGCTCCAATCAGGTATTTGAGTCTTATCATCGTCTTCCTCATTGTCTCCACCAACAGGAGTTACAGTTTGGGAATGAGGGTCTACATTATGGTCAGAACCTTCTGCGTCTGGTCCTGGATCCGACTCATAAAGATTCTGGGCATCAGTGCAGATCATTTCCTCGTCTGGATTCACAGAAGCGCTGGAGTCGACCTCTGATTCCCAGGCTATAGTATGAGTAAACAGCTCTGCAGACTCAACCATCTGTTCTACCTCATACTCAGACGGGCAGCTGGAGATTTGGGAGCTGTGAGGAAGCAAGTGCGATTTGGGTGACACCTTTGAGGACTGGAGTATTTGTGATGTTGAAGTTGATGTGGAGGAGAGCCCACTTAAAGGAGCACTTGATATCCGTTGAAGCACCTGCTGTTTTTGTGCCTCATCTGGAATTTGTAGCGATTGGCGTGGCCGTAAGAAAGGGATCTTATCACATTGTCCGCTAAAAGAAGTAGACATTTTAGTTTGGCTGGAAGATGGTCTTTCTTCTGCAGATGTTACTGTTGCTTTAACACCTACCCCACGGACACAACCTTTTTTCCCCTTCCCAACACACCTATTCCCCTTTCCACCAGCAGCAGGCCTTTTTCCACTCATTTTGGTGGTTAACTAATTCACAACTCTGGAGTTGTTTGCACAAAAAAACAATGGATGGGAACCGAGCAGAGCTGAGTGGCCAAACTGTGGTATTGGGCCAAAACTATTGGCTGGGTTAGATGGAGAAAAAAATTATATTCGATTTGCAACCTGATGGAGGTCAGTATAGATGGACTAATAGAACAAGTCCCACACACAGCTAGAAGCCCAAATATTTTTTCAGAGGTAGATGCAGAAAAAAAATATATTCAGTTTGCAACCTGATGGAGGTCAGTATAGATGGACTAATAGAGAAAGTCCCACACACTGCTAGAAGGCCAAATATTTTTTCAGAGCTAGATGCAGACAAAAAATTATTTTGAATTTGCAACCTGATGGAGGTCAGTATAGGTGGACTAATAGAACAAGTCCCACACACTGCTAGAAGGCCAAATATTTTTTCAGAGGTAGATGCAGAAAAAAATTATATTCAGTTTGCAACCTGATGGAGGTCTGTATAGATGGATTAATAGAACAAGTCCCACACACAGCTAGAAGCCCAATATTTTTTCAGAGGTAGATGCAGAAAAAAAATTATTTTTAATTTGCAACGTGATGGAGGTCAGTATAGATGGACTAATAGAGAAAGTCCTACACACTGCTAGAAGGCCAAATATTTTTTCAGAGCTAGATGCAGAAAAAAATTATATTCAGTTTGCAACCTGATGGAGGTCAGTATAGATGGACTAATAGAACAAGTCCCACACACAGCTAGAAGCCCAAATATTTTTTCAGAGGTAGATGCAAATAAAAATTATTTTTAATTTGCAACCTGATGGAGGTCAGTATAGATGGACTAATAGAGAAAGTCCCACACACTGCTAGAAGGCCAAATATTTTTTCAGAGGTAGATGCAGAAAAAAAATATATTCAGTTTGCAACCTGATGGAGGTCAGTATAGATGGACTAATAGAGAAAGTCCCACACACTGCTAGAAGGCCAAATATTTTTTCAGAGCTAGATGCAGACAAAAAATTATTTTGAATTTGCAACCTGATGGAGGTCAGTATAGGTGGACTAATAGAACAAGTCCCACACACTGCTAGAAGGCCAAATATTTTTTCAGAGGTAGATGCAGAAAAAAATTATATTCAGTTTGCAACCTGATGGAGGTCTGTATAGATGGATTAATAGAACAAGTCCCACACACAGCTAGAAGCCCAATATTTTTTCAGAGGTAGATGCAGAAAAAAAATTATTTTTAATTTGCAACGTGATGGAGGTCAGTATAGATGGACTAATAGAGAAAGTCCTACACACTGCTAGAAGGCCAAATATTTTTTCAGAGCTAGATGCAGAAAAAAATTATATTCAGTTTGCAACCTGATGGAGGTCAGTATAGATGGACTAATAGAACAAGTCCCACACACAGCTAGAAGCCCAAATATTTTTTCAGAGGTAGATGCAAATAAAAATTATTTTTAATTTGCAACCTGATGGAGGTCAGTATAGATGGACTAATAGAGAAAGTCCCACACACTGCTAGAAGGCCAAATATTTTTTCAGAGCTAGATGCAGATAAAAATTATTTTTAATTTGCAACCTGATGGAGGTCAGTATAGATGGACTAATAGAGAAAGTCCCACACACTGCTAGAAGGCCAAATATTTTTTCAGAGCTAGATGCAGATAAAAATTATTTTTAATTTGCAACCTGATGGAGGTCAGTATAGATGGACTAATAGAGAAAGTCCCACACACTGCTAGAATGCCAAATATTTTTTCAGAGCTAGATGCAGATAAAAATTATTTTTAATTTGCAACCTGATGGAGGTCAGTATAGATGGACTAATAGAGAAAGTCCCACACACTACTAGAAGGCCAAATATTTTTTCAGAGCTAGATGCAGAAAAAAATTATATTCAGTTTGCAACCTGATGGAGGTCAGTATAGATTGACTAATAGAACAAGTCCCACACACAGCTAGAAGCCCAAATATTTTTTCAGAGGTAGATGCAGATAAAAATTATTTTTAATTTGCAACCTGATGGAGGTCAGTATAGATGGACTAATAGAGAAAGTCCCACACACTGCTAGAAGGCCAAATATTTTTTCAGAGCTAGATGCAGATAAAAATTATTTTTAATTTGCAACCTGATGGAGGTCAGTATAGATGGACTAATAGAGAAAGTCCCACACACTGCTAGAAGGCCAACTATTTTTTCAGAGCTAGATGCAGAAAAAAATTATATTCAGTTTGCAACCTGATGGAGGTCTGTATAGATGGATTAATAGAACAAGTCCCACACACAGCTAGAAGCCCAATATTTTTTCAGAGGTAGATGCAGAAAAAAATATATTCAGTTTGCAACCTGATGGAGGTCTGTATAGATGTATTAATAGAACAAGTCCCACACACAGCTAGAAGCCCAAATATTTTTTCAGAGGTATATGCAGATAAAAATTATTTTTAATTTGCAACCTGATGGAGGTCAGTATAGATGGACTAATAGAGAAAGTCCCACACACTGCTAGAAGGCCAAATATTTTTTCAGATCTAGATGCAGATAAAAATTATTTTTAATTTGCAACCTGATGGAGGTCAGTATAGATGGACTAATAGAGAAAGTCCCACACACTGCTAGAAGGCCAAATATTTTTTCAGAGCTAGATGCAGAAAAAAATTATATTCAGTTTGCAACCTGATGGAGGTCAGTATAGATGGACTAATAGAACAAGTCCCACACACTGCTAGAAGCCCAAATATTTTTTCAGAGCTAGATGCAGAAAAAAATTATATTCAATTTGCAACCTGATGGAGGTCAGTATAGATGGACTAATAGAATGATGCTATGCCCAAAAGATTTTACTTCACTAGGTGCAGTAAAAAAATTGGTATTCTATACACAGGTGGTATATCTTGCAACACAGATAGGCTACTCCACTGACTAACACACTCTGCAATAGGCCAAAAAGGATTAGCTTTGCTAGATTCAGCCAAATGCTGTGAAAAAAACTTGCACAGCACTGGCACAGACCTGCCTGGCAAAAACTGATAGGAACTGATGTAACCTAGTCCTGAAAAGGACTGCAATTACAATTAGTCTTTACTCCCACAATCAATCTATTTAAGAGCACAGACCTGCCTGATAAAAGTTGTAGGAAATGCTGTAACCTAGTCCTTAAAAGGACTGCAATCACAACTATTCCCTACTCCCAAGCTATCTGTAGATTTGTGCGAAAATTGGCTTGAAATTAACAAGGTATAGCGCACACAGCAACAGCGGTGCCGTCTAACACGCAGCTGCAGCAGTGAGAAAATGGTGGCGATGGGGAAAATGGCTTGGTCTTATAGGGCAAGGACATGTGACATACACTGCCAATGACACATGCTCTTGCTTGTGTGAAAAACAGCAGTTCGCTCCGTGTGTGCGCTGCTGATAGGCTGACAGACTGCACCTCCCCACTGCAAATGCGGGAAAGAGAAAAAAAATGGAGATCTTCATTATTCCTGCAGAGATCCATCCCCTGCCCCTCCCCCCACCCCGCTGTACACTCAAACTGCGTATTAACATTAATTTTCATCATTACTGAGAAAAAATCCAGTTATGATTTTGGTGCACGAACAGTTATCGAACATAACCTCGAACAGCCGAATTTTTCTCAAATCGTTCGTGTTCGCCGAACGGCTCGAACACCGCCCAAAACAGCTCGAATTTGAGATTGGCGAACAGATCGAGTAGAACAACGCTCATCTCTAGTGTCAACCTTCTGCTTGAAGAATGAGGCAAAGTCTTCGGCTGAAATAAGAGGAGAGGGAGGAGGCACTGGGGGACGGAGGAGAGAATTGAAGGTGTTGAATAGTTGTTTGGGGTTGTGAGACAGGGAGGATATGAGGGATGCGAAGTATGTTTGTTTTGCGAAGTATTATCTTCAGCATGCTCGGGCTTTAAGTTTTTGACTTGCCCCCCTGGGCCGTGGGGTACCCAGAACCGGGCCTTCTGGTGTACGCTGCTGATGGGGGTAGTAGTGGCAACCCGATCCCGTGGCTCAGGGTGGTGAGACCAAAAGGTGGCAGTCTATTTATCATTGTTTTGAATGTTCAACTACGCCACCCATTGATTGCGGTCAGAGATAACCGCCGCTGCGAGGCAGACCGCTACGGCTGGTGTTGGTGTGCAGCACAGGGATAGGATTACTCCCCACGGGAAGAGTGTAACCTCAGGGCAGTGTAGGTGGATGCTGGGGGTGATGGTGCAGGCGCAGCAAAGATCACACTGAGTCCAATGGTGCAGTCCAGGGTTTTTACTCACAGTTGTTATCCAAGTCACTTCTGTCAGCAATGACTGCCCAAGTTGTGCTGCGTCCACCAGGTGAGGAGCTCGGTCAACCCCCAGGCAATTCAGGAGTATGGCACAGGACCCCCTTCTGTCCTTTCTCTGGCCTCTCGTGCCCCACCAGTGACCAAACTTCTGTCCAGCTACCGCGGACCGTGTCGGGTAAGCGTTGGCCTCCGCTTCCCGCTATCCTATATGGCGCCTTCCTAGCAGGTTTGGCGGGGGGTCGCACCAATAAATGATCACGACCTCCGGTTCTTGGCTGAGGGATGATTTACCTCCACCAACTTGGGAATCCGGTACCCTTCCACAGCCTGACCCTTCACCCGATATAATGCGGGTTTGCAACGGTTGCTGTCCGTTCTGCTCTCTTAGGGTCCCTTCTGCCTTCTTGTTTCTGGAGCCTTTCTACTCCTCTGTCTCTTCTCCTTCCTTCCTTCTCCTTCTTCTCTTCTCGTCTCTGGCCCCGACCTTCTCTCTAGGCCTGCCTCGTGGAGCTGAGCTCAGGCTGAGCCGCGGCTCCCTGTCAGCTCTGACTGAACTACTCTCTACTCCTTTTCTCTCTACTCTCAACAAGATGGCTCCCACCTTTTATCTGCTTCTCTGTGTCTGAGCTCAGGTGACCTGCACCCAATGAGCTCCTTCCTATGCTCCAGAAACTGTCCCCTTTTGCTCCCACACCACTGGGCTCTCTCTTCCCTCCCCACTCCAGCCAGGGACATGGTCAGTTGTGCCTGCAATATGGGAGCACCGGCGAGCTGTCCCCCGGAAATGGGGAGTGTATGTGTGTGCAGCTAACTGAGCCCTGGTCCACACTCCATCTGTTAGAACCTTGCTCTTAGGTTTTTTCCTTTGCTGGTCACATGACCTTGTTGGCCTATTTAATCCTGCTCCGCCCTTCTGGCTTTGCTGGACTTCATTGTATAACTACTTTCTAGCTAGCCTGTGCTCTGTATCTAACTCTGTTAGTTTGCTTGGTCTACGGACCTCTATGTTCTATATATTTTGTTTGTTCGTCTGTCTGCTACTATTTCTGTTAGGAGGTGTCCCATTTTCCTCCCAGTCCTTAGTACTTGTAGGGATTCCTTCCCCACATCTATAGGTCTCCGTACAGACTAGCTTAGGACTTTAGCAGGTCTGATCGCAGGATCAGGTTCCCTGTTACATCGTAGGGATTCAGCTGAGTTCTATCGTAGGGACAGATCTCCTCTCTTTCCTTAGCTCTGGTAGCAGAACATAACAGTAAGTCCAGCCTGCAAATTCTCTAAGGAAAGATTTTTCTGTTCCATCATGGTGTCGGTTCAGGATTTGGCTCATCGCCTGCAGGGACTCTCTCTGGAGGTGGCCGAGCTCCGTCAGCACGTGAGTAACTGTCCTGGAGCACATTTCTTGGAGCCTAAGGTATGTTTGCCGGATTTATTTTTTGGTGAACACCGAGAATTTTTTTCATTTAAAAATGCTTGCTTATTGTATTTTCGTTTGAGACCCAAGTCCCCTGGGGATGAATCCCAGCGCATAGGGTTCATAATGTCACTTTTGCGCAAAGAGCCTCAGGAGTGGGCCTTTTCTTTGCAACCTAGTGATACATGCTTCAGATCAGTGGATAGTTTTTTTTCTGCTTTGGGACTATTATATGATGATCCTGACCGTGTCGCATCAGCTGAGACTGAGTTGAGACGTTTGAAACAGGGATCAGTTAATGTGGAAAAATATTGTACTCATTTCCGTCGTTGGTCTACTCAAACAGGGTGGAACGATTCTGCTCTGAAAAGTCTATTTCTTGCTGGGCTCAATGAAAGGGTTAAAGACCTGCTAATTGCTTATCCTACACCTGAAGATTTGCAACAGGCTATGCAATTAGCTATACGGGTGGATAGGAGACTGCGTGCAAGGGTTAATGAGAGCAAATCCTCTGCTATGTCAGTTTCTGGTTATGAGAATGTGTGTACTAACAGTGGTGAACCGATGGAGATTGGATCGGTGGCACCTCGCTCTCAAGAAAAAGACCGTAGATTTTCTGAAGGCTTGTGTTTCTATTGCGGAAAATCTGGTCATTTGATTAAAGGCTGTGAGCTTCGTATGAAGAAAGAAAAAAAAATGGTCAGTCATGCCCGTATTGCCTGTTTAAATTCCAAGGGTGTATTTTTAGCTGCTTCCACGATTGCTCAGAAAAAATTAATGGAATTTCGGGTGTTTGTTGATTGTGGGTCTACTCTGAATGTAATTGATGGGGGATTCTTGGAAAGACTCAATTTAAAACCCGAACCTTTATCATCCCCCATTGCTGTGGTTTCTGTGGATGGTTCCCCTTTGAAGAATATTACTCTCAAGGTCTGTGAATTTCCTCTCACTATTAATGGTGTTCACCATGAGAAATTGGATTTGGTAGTTTTGAATAACTTGCCTTCTCCAGTAATATTGGGATTGCCCTGGTTAAAATTTCACAATCCTGTACTGGATTGGTCTACCAGTGAAATTAAATCCTGGAGCCATAAATGTTATGACAAGTGTTGTAACGGGCGTATTGCAGCTTTGGATAGGGGAGAATTGCCTGTTCCTATTCAGGATTTTTGGAGAGTTTTTTCTGAGAAGGAATCGCAGGTTTTGCCTCCCCATAGAGACTATGATTGTTCTATTGAATTTGTCCCTGGAGCGACTCTTCCTAAAAGTCGTTTATTTAACCTTACTATTCCTGAGAGGAAGGCTTTGGAGGAATACAAGTTTGGCCGCCGGTCACATTAGGCCCTCTAAGTCTCCTGTGGCGGTTGGATTTTTTTTGGTAAAAAAAAAGGACGGCGGTTTACGTCCTTGTCTGGATTTTCGTGAGATTAACAAAATTACTGTACGCAATCCTTACCCACTGCCATTGATTCCTGATCTGTTTAACCAGTTAATGGGGGCCAAGTGGTTCTCTAAAATTGACCTTAGGGGGGCATACAATCTGTTGCGCATGAAGGAGGGTGACGAATGGAAGACTGCTTTTAACACTCCTGTGGGTCATTTTGAGAATCTGGTTATGCCTTTTGGTCTTACTAATGCTCCTGCATTTTTTCAGAATCTTATTAATGACATCCTTAGACCTTTGATCAGCAAAAATGTGGTTGTGTATTTGGATGACATTTTGATTTATTCGCCGGATCTGGAGTCTCATTGGCGGAGCGTACGTGAGGTATTACAGTTATTAATGGACAATTCGCTTTTTGCTAAGCTGGAGAAATGTGAGTTCGCTGTACAGAGAATTAGTTTTTTGGGTTACATTATCTCCAGCGAAGATTTTGAGATGGACCCGGTTAAAGTTCAAGCTGTACAGGAATGGCCTAGGCCTATTGGTTTGAAATCGATACAGAGGTTTTTAGGTTTCGCCAATTATTACAGAAAATTCATAAAAATTTTTTCTAGTATTGTCAAACCTCTGACTGATCTCACCAGGAAAGGTGCTGATGCGGTTCAGTGGACTTCTGAGGCCATTGAAGCTTTTGTGTATCTCAAGGAGAGGTTCACCTCTGCTCCCATCCTTATGCAGCCTGATGTGACTAAGCCGTTTTTGGTTGAGGTTGATGCTTCCTCTGTGGGGGTTGGCGCAGTATTGTCTCAGGATAACGGGGATGGATTACATCCCTGTGCCTTTTTTTCAAAAAAATTTTCGGAGACTGAACTGAATTACGATATTGGTAATCGGGAATTATTGGCTATTAAACTCGCATTTGAACACTGGCGCCACTTCTTGGAAGGTGCGGAATTTCCCGTTCAGGTTCTTACGGATCATAAAAATCTGATATATCTTGATGCTGCCAAGCGCCTGAATGTCCGTCAGGCTAGGTGGGCACTGTTTTTCTCGCGGTTTAATTTCTCCGTTACTTACATCCCTGGTACTAAGAATGTTAAGGCGGATGCCTTGTCTCGCAGTTTTTCTCCCATAGTCGGTGCTGAGAAAGAGGAGAACATTTTACAAGAAGGTGTTGTGATAGCTGCTTTGGACTCCGTTTTTGAAGATGAGATTCTTAAAGCACAGGAGAATGCCCCATCTAACACTCCTCATGGGAGGTTGTTTGTGCCTGGGACCTTTAGGAGAGATTTGTTTGTTGAGTGTCACGAATCTCGGTTGACAGGTCATCCCGGAATCTCTGAGACCAAGAGACTGGTGGGTCGCAGTTTTTGGTGGCCTGGATGGCAGAAGGAAGTCATTAAGTGGGTGCGTCAATGTACTATATGTGCTAGATCTAAGTCCTCACATACTCCTGCTGCGGGGTTGCTTTGTCCTTTGGAGGTTCCCAGTGCTCCTTGGACACATTTGGCTATGGACTTTATAACTGACCTTCCCCCCTCTGAGGGTTTTACTGTCATCTGGGTGGTCGTGGACCGTTTTAGCAAGATGTGTCACTTGGTTCCCTTCGTCAAACTGCCCTGCGCTAAAACTCTCGCTAAGGCCTTTGTCAAGGAAATTGTCAGACTTCATGGCGTTCCTACTGACATTGTTTCTGATAGGGGTCCTCAGTTCGTGGCTTGTTTTTGGCGTGCCTTTTGTGACAGGTTGGGAGTTCATTTGTCGTTCTCGTCCGGATATCATCCTGAATCTAATGGCCAGACAGAAAGGAAAAACCAGGATGTTGAGCAGTTCTTGCGTTGTTTTGTGGCAGACAATCAAGAGGGGTGGTCTGAGTTTCTGCCACTTGCTGAATTTGCTCTGAACAATCATACATCTTCTTCTGCTGGTTGTTCGCCTTTTTTTTGTTGTTCTGGGAGACATCCGTCGTTTGGGTCGTTCTCCAAGTTGGGATCTGCCGTGCCTGAGGAGGAGAATTTTTCCGGTGATTTGGAGAGAGTTTGGACGGATGTGCGTGGTAATCTTCAGGAGGCCAACAGAAAATCTAAAGACTACTTTGATAGGAAACGACAGGAGGTTTTGTTCGCTGTTGGTGACATGGTTTGGTTGTCCTCTAGGAATCTGCGGTTGAGGATTCCTTCTAAGAAATTGGGTCCCAAGTTTGTAGGGCCCTTTAAGGTGCTTCAGGTTGTCAACCAATCTGCTGTTAGGTTGGAGGTTCCTACCTCCTGGAGAATTAATCCGGTATTTCATGTCTCTCTGTTAAAAAAAGCTGTTGTGTCGGATGGTGACGCCTCTGCCTCTGTTCCTCCGGTGGTGGAGGATGGGGAATATGAAATTTCTAGCATCCTTAACTCTAGACGGTATAGAGGTAGTTTGCAGTATCTTGTGGCCTGGAAAGGTTTCGGACCCGAGGATAACTCTTGGGTGAGGTCAGATGATGTTTCCGCGTCCAGACTTATCAGAGCGTTTCAGAGGAGATTTCCTGATAAGCCTGGTCCTAGGGGATCCGGAGGATCCTCTTAGAAGGGGGGGTACTGTTAGAGCCTTGCTCTTAGGTTTTTTCCTTTGCTGGTCACATGACCTTGTTGGCCTATTTAATCCTGCTCCGCCCTTCTGGCTTTGTTGGACTTCATTGTATAACTACTTTCTAGCTAGCCTGTGCTCTGTATCTAACTCTGTTAGTTTGCTTGGTCTACGGACCTCTATGTTCTATATATTTTGTTTGTTCGTCTGTCTGCTACTATTTCTGTTAGGAGGTGTCCCATTTTCCTCCCAGTCCTTAGTACTTGTAGGGATTCCTTCCCCACATCTATAGGTCTCCGTACAGACTAGCTTAGGACTTTAGCAGGTCTGATCGCAGGATCAGGTTCCCTGTTACATCGTAGGGATTCAGCTGAGTTCTATCGTAGGGACAGATCTCCTCTCTTTCCTTAGCACTGGTAGCAGAACATAACACCATCCTTACCTGGAAGTGGAATATCACACCTCTGGTTGAGGTGCAATACCCCTGAAGCAACTGAACCCTCGGGGCGCTACATTTCCGTAGCTCCGTGAACATGATTTGCGACTGTTTGACAGCTTTAATACATGTGTGGAATGCTGGAAAAACAGGCATTCCTCACATGTATTAAAGCTGTCAAACAGTCGCAAATCACGTTCCCGGAGTGACGAAAACTTAAAGCCCGAGCACACTGAAGATAATAGGTGCTCACCTGAGCATGCTCGTAAATCTTGAGCAATGAGCATGCTCGATCATCACTACTTGCTATGTGTAGCACAAGTGATCAGACGATGGCAGCTTCAACTCTCCCATGGAGGCTATTAAAGCAGGTAAAAAGTAAAAAAAATGTCTTTAAAAAAATATTTAAAAATGTAACAGTTCAAATCACCCGCCTTTTGCCCCATTCAAAATAAAACAATTAAAAATAAAAAATACACATACTTGGTATCGGCGAGTTCAGAATCACCCGATCTGTCAAAATATAAAGAGAATTAATCAGATCGGTAATGAGGAAAAAAAACAAAACTGTAGAATTTTGGTTGCTGCAACATTGCAATAAAACAAAATAACGGGCAATAAAACATCGTATCTACCCCAAAATGGCATCAATAAAAACGTCAACTCAGCGCGCAAGAAATAAGCCCTCACCCGGCCCCAGATCCCAAAAAAGGAGTTTCCATGGGTCTTGGAAAATGGCTCCATTATTTTTTTTTTTTACAAACTTTGGAATTTTTTTTCACCACTTAAATAAAAAAGAACCTATACATGTTTGGTGTCTACAAACTCGTAATGACCTGGAGAATAATAATGGCAGGTCACTTTTAGCATTTACTGAATATGTTAAAAAAAACAATTGTCAAATTGCACTTTTTTTGCAATTTCACCACACTTGGAATTTTTTTCCCGTTTTCCAGTACACAATATGGTAAAATCAATGGCGTCGTTCAAAAGTACAACTCGTCTGCGAGAAACAAGCCCTCACACGGCCATATTGACTGAAAAAAAAAAGTTATGGCTCTGGGTAGAAGGGGATCAAAAAATGAAAATGCAAAAACAAAAAATCCCAGGATGGTAAAGGGGTTAAATGAGCAATGTATATATGTGATTTGTTTTTTGAAATCTATGTCTTAATCCACAGTTTTTAATACACCATATTTTACAGACCATAAGGTTTTAGAGGAGGAAAATAGAAAAAAAATGTGAAGAAAAAAATGTCATGCCGCATTGTTATGGGGAAGGGTCTCCTGCTGGCACTGTTTATGGCCCCCACACGCCGATGTCAGCTGCCGGAATATTCACTGCTCCCCATGCCCGGGGGTGTGGAGAAAGTTTTAAGAAAATTATACAAACAACCTTTTCACCTATCTAGATTAGTGCCCTTATGGGAAAATCCTAGATTTATTCAGGGTAAACAGAACAAGCTTTGTAAGCAATGGAACCAGAAAGGGATTTATTAAATGTTAATGAAGGAAGGCTGCTCACCTGGCAGGAATTCTCAGGGATGTATGATATGGGAGATCATCAATGTCTACAGTACCACCAAACAGTTACTTTCCACAGCTCTATGGTGAGAGATTTCGGGAAGGTGGAAAGGAGGGATGATTTTGATATATTGATGTGGTCTAGCTCATGGGTAAATTCCCTATCCACAATATACAAAAGGATTAGGAGACAAATTCTGCACACTGCGGTACCTGATTTATTTATCCATTGGAGTATAGCGCTAAATGACACTTAGATAGATGGTAAACTTTTGACGGGCTTGGATAAAGTAAAAATAGCAATGAACAATGGAGAGAAATGCAGTACAAACTGATTCATAATGCCATTTATGCTTTCAATTTTTCCTACAAAGATGCTTCATCACATTATTTATGAAAATGCCCAAAATGTAACCTAAAACCAATTTGTTTGATAGCATCAGACGATGCCCTTCCACCCAAATGGTGTGGGAAGAGACCCTTCTCTATTTAGATAATGTTTGGAGAATTAAAGTCCCACAGTCTCCTCGGGCATGTTTATTTCATCATATTGTAACAGAACATCGGGAGGATGGGGACAGAGTTCTGTCTATACAGATAATACATGTAGTTCTATTGGTGGTTAAAAAATGTATACTTAGATATTGGTTGAAGAAAGAGACACCTCAATTATCTGAAATAATCAAAACTCTGAAAACCTTATTAGTTTATGACAAACTTGAGTCAGAAAAACAAAAAGAAAAGTCGACGACAGAGTTTTTTCACAAACTGAGATCTTTTAATGAATATAGCAATACACAATCTGATATGTCACAGCTGATGAAAGTATTCTGACACACATCCTGGTATCATATGGAGGAACATAGGGGGACAACAGGATTACTTAAAGTCTAATGGATTCACTTATTTTTACATCTATTCATATAAGGATTTTAGAAAAGTGTTTTTTTTGTTGTTTTGCATGCGGAGTTAAAAATTGAATCTGTTAAAATTGTGGAAAAAAAATGATTGGATGGATTTCACACTTATTTATAAAGATGTGGTCTGTGTTGGTAAATGTCATGGAGATTCTAGGATTATAACCCGATTTGTTTGTCTATTTTGTCTCATTAAATAAAGTTTGTTTAAAAAAAATAGATGAGAACACTAGATTCCATCATGACATCATAATTAACCATCACTACTTACAGAAGTGTTTACACCCATATAGTCACTTTGACATTCCGGTGTCATTGCTGTCAGTGAGAAGCTACATAGCTAATCATATACTGATTGCGCTTGGATTTACTTTGGATTTACTTGAAATGTCTGAAATTCCTTCAGACAGACTTCAGGTGTTAGCACTGCTCCAGGGGATTCTTACCACCTACGCCCCTGACATTGTGCTACCACTACCCGATGGCGTCCTCAGCTTCACTTACCGGCTGGTTATGAAGCTTGTGATAGACTGCCTGACCAAATACCACAAAGGTCGTATTAGCTCAGAATATCTTGAGCATTTACAGCAAAACATCTGGACACTCGTACAGCAGGTAAATAGCAGGCAATCTGCACAAATCTTATAATAATAATAATAATAATAATAGAATATGGTAAGGGATTACAAGTTTAAGTTTAACCTGTTCCAAATACTAAGATAAGAATAGCCGGGGCCAAAAATGGGGCATACAGGCTACATGACAAGGGAAATTGAGGTATCTAAAGGGTTAATTGAAATAGGGACAGGAAGGTTGTTACCGTGGGGTGAATGGGATTGGTTAACCTTGTAAGGACCAGGAAATTTGACATTTTTTGCTGTCATTTTTTCATCACTTTCTTTTAAGAGCCATAACTTTCTTATTTTTCTGTTGGCGTTTGTGAGAAGAGTTGTAGCTTTGAGTGGCTCCATTCTTTTTACCATAAAATATACAGTAGTTTTTTGGGGGTTTTGTTTTTACGGCGTTTGTTATACATTAAAAATGACCTGGAAATATGATTTTCCACGTCATTTCGATTAAGGCGATACCGAATATGCAAAGAAAATTCAGAATATTGCGAAAACATTTTTTTGCTTTGAGTCGCTAAATTCTGAGACCCGTAACATTTCTTATTTTTCTGTTGATGGGGCCCAGTGAAGACTTGATTTTTTACGCTGTAAGATATGGAGGAGAGGAAGAAGGATTTAAAAGGCGGTGCTTGATAAATAGAGGGTTTGGGGAGATGTGATTTTTAATTGTCACAGGCCGATTTACACAAGTCGTAAGCAGTCATGTGTCTTACTTACATGCCTTAGGTGTGGAGGGTGGATGTGGAGATATAAAGGGAACCTGTCGCCTAAAATAATGCTATTAACCTGCACCTCAATTTGCAGGTTAATAGCGTTCTGACATCATGCAGCCGCCACACTGAAATAAACTGTATCTCCCCTGGCAGCCTCGCTCTTTCAGTCATATCGGTGGCGCCGGCAGGCTTTCAGTCACCGTTCTCTGCATAGTGAGCGGCGGCTGTAACCGCACCCGGCACTGACTGACAGCCGGTGCTAATATGGCCGCACAATGTCAGAATGCTACTAACCTGCATATCAACTCCATATCTGCAGGTTAATAGCATTACTTTACATGACAGGTTCCCTTTAGAGGTTTACAAATGACCGGATCCCTCGTCAGCTGTCATGTAGTATTTGTAGTGCCAATATCAGGAGTAACACGGCGACATAAATGGCATCCTCCATTCTGCACTTTCTCTCATGATTTTCCTTTCTTGTTTATTTCCATCTCTATAGGCTGAAGAAAAATCCCATAGTGGAGAATTGGCCTTTATTAAACAACTGGCCCAGAATGTCCTGCTTGTACTGGAGTATCCGGCCTACTCCCTGGAGCGCCTGGTAAGGAGCCATCGTCTTCTATATCTCATGTCCTTGTTGTCTGATCTTCTCCAGATTACCGTCATATAGCAGAAACTCAGATTTATGGTGGTAGAGGCCTCCCTGTCCGCTCCAGGCAGACACAGGACATTTTATGCCCGCCTGTCTCTGCGGCTCCATCATATGTGAGGACAGTCTGTACTCAGCGGTGCGGAGTTAGTATTTCCGCTTCTGTCTCTCTCGATCATCACAATCTTCCTTCTTATAAATGCTGCAGTCCTGATAGAAGATATTGTAGATCAGTTGTAGATACAAGTCCCTTATACAACCCCTGGCAAAAATTATGGAATCACCGGGCTCGGAGGATGTTCATTCAGTTGTTTAATGTTGTTGAAAAAAAAGCAGATCACAGACATGGCACAAAACTAAAGTCATTTCAAATGGCAACTTTAGGGCTTTAAGATACACTAAAAGAAATCAAGATTAAAAATGTGGTACTCAGTAAGGGTAATTTTTTTCATACCAAGCAGAGGGAAAAAAATATGGAATCACTCAATTCTGAGGAAAAAATTATGGAATCATGAAAAACAAACACACAAAAGAACACTACAATACATCACTAGTATTTCGTTGCACCACCTCTGGCTTTAATAACAGCTTGAAGTCTCTGAGGCATGGACTTAATGAGTGACAAACAGTACTCTTCATCAATCTGGCTCCAACTTTCTCTGATTGCTGTTGCCAGATCAGCTTTGCAGGTTGGAGCTTTGTCATGCACCATTTTCTTCAACTTCCACCAAAGATTTTCAATTGGATTCAGATCCGGACTATTTGCAGGCCATGACATTGACCTTATGTGTCTTCTTTCAAGGAATGTTTTCACAGTTTTTGCTCTATGGCAGGATGCATTATCATCTTGAAGAATGATGTCATCATCCCCAAACATCGTTTTAATTGATGGGATAAGAAGACTGTCCAAAATATCAATGTAAACTTGCGCATTTATTGAAGATGTAATGACAGCCATCTCCCCAGTGCCTTTACCTGACATGCAGCCTCATATCATCAATGACTGTGAAAATTTGCATGTTCTCTTCATGCAGTCATCTTTATAAATCTCATTGGAACGGCACCAAACAAAAGTTCCAGCATCATCACCTTGCCCAATGCAGATTCGCGATTCATCACTGAATATAACTTTCATCCAGTCATCCACAGTCCACAATTGCTTTTCCTTAGCCCATTGTAACCTTGTTTTTTTGTGTTTATGTGTTAATGATGGCTTATGTTTAGCTTTTCTGTATGTAAATCCCATTTCCTTTAGGCGGTTTCTTACAGTTCGGCCACAGACATTGACTCCAGTTTCCTCCAATTCATTCCTCATTTGTTTTGTTGTGCATTTCCTGTTTTGAAAACATATTGGATTAAGTTTCCGGTCTTGACGCTTTCATGTCTTCCTTGGGCAACATTGTGTGATGATTTACCTTCTTTTAAGAGTTTGATAATCCTCTAATTTGTTTCAATTGACATCTCTCGTGTTGGAGCCATGAGTCATGTCAGTCCACTTGGTGCAACAGCTCTCCAAGGTGTGATCACTCCTTTTTAGATGCAGATTAACTAGCAGATCTAATTTGATGCAGGTGTTAGATTGGAAATGAAAATTTACAGTGTGATTCCATAATTTTTTCTTCAGAATTTAGTGATTCCATAATTTTTTTCCCTCTGCTTGGTCTAAAATAAATTACCTTTACTGAGTACCTCATTTTTAATATTGATTTCTTTTAGTGTTTCTTAAAGCCCTAAAGTTGCCATTGGAAATTACTTTAGTTTTGTGCCATGTCTGTGATCTGCTTTTTTTTCAACAACATTAAACAACTGAATGAACATCCTCCGAGCCCGGTGATTCCATAATTTTTGCCAGGGGTTGTATATTAATGTGGATTTACTGGGGGAGCGGCTTTGTATAGTTCGTCCAATACTGAAATTATCCAGGAAATCCAATGATTAGTCCTTCCTGTCTATTGTATGTGGTAATGTAGTATTTGTGAAATGTTATATTAATTGTATATATTATATCCATCAGGAAACATCCGAAGGCGACTCCAAAGAGGGTCAAAACGGAAATATTGCTGACCCTGATATCAGTCAGCCGGGGCCGAACCCTGATCTGATGGAAGGTAAGCCGGTCATCTAACATTTTACATACAAATATCAAGTTATAGAGAATGACAGAGAACATGGAGATTTACTCTTCATCCAATGTATGAGGAAGCTGGTGGCTCATGAGCCCCCATGGACTATAATGAGGGGGTCACAAATGTACAAAGAGGCTCATTGGTCCCCAATCATGTAATTGTTGAGGATTCGGTCAGATCCTGAGAAATGACACGTTCATAGTACAGTATATATATATAGATATGCCATAAATATATACAGTGTGTGCAGAATATCCTTATATCTAGTATATTCCATGTATAGGGGTCTTATCATTTCCATTATTATATGGATGTGTTATATAAGTGGTGATATAGACTAATACATGTCGTCTCTTCATTATTTTATCATTATTATAGGAATAACTGTGCCGACAAATACTGATGGTGGAACATCTGAGCCACCAGAGATCATCCAGGAATCTGCCAGTGTAAGTATCATGGGACGTCTGTATATCATCAGATGACGGGTGGGAATTACACATCCCATATGACAATGGGATATCTCTGCTCTTATGTAGATCAGACCTATTATGTGTGACGGTGGTGTTATTATTCTGTCTCCTCCGTGTGATGTCCCTTATCCTCCCCTGCAGTACAATGATTTATGTGTATGGGGAATTTCCACTTATAATATAATAGTGTCTGTGGGGGGTCCGGCTTTTATCACGTCCTCTACTTCGGTTGCAGTGTAATCAGGGGGGATATAATATAGACGGGAGATCTGGAGCTTTTATACTCCTGCAGCTTCGTTGTCTTAATGTCATTTCTTATTCCTTTTTAGGCCTTGATCAGATCAGTGAATCCTTGTAAGGACGACTTTAATCCTATCAAACTGATCAGCTGTGGAGGATTTGGGTGAGCTTTACTTGGTATAATATTTATTTCTCAGGGCTCCTTATAGTGATGCCTATGTCTCTATGTCCTGCCCGCGCAATGCTACCATAGAGAAATTATGGTTCCACATCACTGTCCACATCTAATTGTCTCTCTTCAGGTCAGTTAGGATGTGACGTGATTGAGGACTTTCCATAGGTGATCATTTATGGAGTGTTATTTTATGGATTTCTAGTGATGGCCACACATCTAGTATTAACCATTAGTACAGGAGATCAATTGATCAGGTCTATGGATGGACTGTTAGTAAGAATTCATAATAAATCATGGCTTTTCTTCCTCCTCAGATCCGTCCACCTAGTTCGCCATACAGACACAAACAAGATATGTGCTATGAAGAAAATGGACAAGCAGAACCTGAGAAAGCCAAAGACCCTTAAATGGGCCTTTCAGGAGAGGGACATCTCTACATTCGCTGATTGTCCCTTTGTGGCCTCCATGTTCTGCTCCTTTCCTACTAAATTTCATCTGTGTATGGTCATGGAGTATGCACCAGGTAGGACACATCCATTGTATTTATATCCAGCCCACGTCTGCCTAATCCTAGCACCTTATATATAACCTGAACATGTCCACATGGACGGTTACATGTCCACACCGCATTTACTATAATGTTACTAAGATGCCTTGTGTGTCCTCACTGAGCATGGCGGCAATATCTGCTATGGAGGAAAGGAAGATTTCTCTGTATTTGAACAGTTTTTATAGATGAGAAGTTTCACAGAGAAATAAATGAGAGGCTTGTAGATGATTCCTGGCTCTGTCTCTATGTACAGGGTTCCTCTGCAGTATACGCTCTACATTACACAGTGTATCTCTATATATACCATCCTGTCCCAATATCTCCGCTTGTTTCACATTCACACTCATCATGTGTAATTTACTCTGTAACAGACCCTCACCTGTCATATTTGCTTTTTCCTGTAGGAGGAGACTGTGGCAATCTTCTACAGCACAGGGGTCCTTTACCTATCACCTTGGCCCGTCTGTACATTGCAGAAACAGTCCTTGCTGTGGAATATCTGCACAGCTATGGTGTGGTGCACAGAGACCTGAAGCCTGTAAAGTAAGTGACCCTTGAGCTATAATAAAGGGGATGAAAGTTAGTTTGTTATACAGTCTATGGGTTATTACTTTTGGCTGACAACATCTTTTCTTTTACAGCCTCCTGATAACATCAACAGGACATATTAAAGTGACCGATTTTGGAGTTTCAAAACTTGGCCTCATGAGACCAACATCAAACATCTATAAGGCTCAAACTATGGACATCACCAAAGAGTTCTGTGATAAAGAGGTCGGCTTTACTTACAGGATTTTCTACTTTACATATCTCATCTCTTTCTCCTTCTCTGATCATTTCTCATCACATTTCCACTGATGTTATTTGTCGTATGTATTGATCATCATCTCATTCTTCTGTTGTTTTCCAGACTGCTGGCACGTCTAGTTACATGGCCCCAGAAGTTATCCTAAGGAAAGGCTATGGAAGACCTGTTGACTGGTGGTCAGTAGGCATCATCCTATATGAATTTCTCTTTGGATATACACCATTTTATAGGGCTTCCCAAAAGGAGAAATTGCGCAGTATCCTCAGTGGTAAGTAAAATAATCTGACTGCTTGTCATGTCGCTGTTATTTGGTTTGATTTGTTCCTTGGTTCAGTTTCTAGCTTTTTTAAGGAAAATGCTTTTTTATGTAAATAAATGAAGAGGTTTTATTTCCTGTAATATTTTCTTTTTATATCACAGATGACATTGTTTGGAGATGTAATTCCTTTCCTCCACCAAATGCTCGGGGCATCATCACTCAGCTACTCAGAAAAAATCCAGAACAAAGACTTGGGACAGGTAATATGATTATAGTATTAATAATGACTTATTACACCTCTGGGCAAATGAAGGTGTCCATGAGGATGAGCACTGAAGGTCTCTACCAACGTGTCCATTCCCCATTATTCATGCTATAATGTTCAGTTCAGTTCCTTCATGTTGGCTCTTTTAAATCTCCAGTTCAGATTAACATAAACTGTATATGTACGGAGTAGTTTCTCTGACAATAACTGTATCGATTTTTTTCTTGACTTCCTTTTCCAGGAGGGGCACACGAGATCAAAATTCATCCATTTCTGCGTGCCTTAAACTTTAACAACCTTCTAAGTCAGAAGCCTCTGTTCGTTCCTGATCTAAAATCAGATGAGGACACCCGCTATTTTAGCAGTAAGTAAAATGAGACGTTATCGGCAGAAAACTGCTGAGTGTCTTTTCTTTCATTATGTGTGACAATCAGTTCCCATCATAATGAGTAATAACATGGTGACTGTCTGACTGGCTCTTATACTAATAATTTCTCATAACACTTTTACTTTTCAGATCGCTCTGTGGGTTATAAATTTAGGAATTCAGATGATGGGGACACAAGTGAGGACAATGACTGTCCAGAAATCAAAAACTTTGAATCATCTTCTCAAAGGTTTTCCAAAGTAAGTATATCTAAATCATGTAGGTCAATAAAATGAATAAAACCTATGATTAGAAAAAAAGTTTCAAAATATATCTATTTATATTTTATATTTCTTTGTGTTTTTTTAGCTATATACCACCAGTACCAAGATGGTGACCATTGAAGAACCTATGTCACCTCCAGAGTGTACCCCTGAGAACAGCAAAAAACACCAAGACTTGTGAGTAGATTATTATTATTATTATGAGATTTAGCTCTGATATATGCTCGGACACGAGTAACACAAATCTAAATCCAGCATCCACCACCCCATGATAACTGATTGCTGTGGATCTGGCTTGTGATTACACAGCAATATCAGTTGATCATTGCAACGAGCCATTCATTCCCAGCTCTTTATAGGCCAATATTACTAGTTAGACTCCATTCTTGCTGGTAGAATGGGGTCCTGAGCAGAGTATCCCCTTTATGATGTCCCAAATGGCCTTACAGGCAGGTGTTCTTCCTTTTTGTATTGTTTTCCCTTGTAATTTACTTGACTTTCTTCTACCAAACTGCTAAAAAGTGTGAGTCATCCTCGCCCTCATTGTCAGGTATGTACAGATTTATAGACCATCCCATTATAGGCTATGATACAAAAGTGTAATGTGAATCTGCACATGAAGGCTCAGATAATTACTTACTTTATTCCCGCTGCCCCTGAGTATTCAATTTTTTGTTTTGGTAAAATCCACCATACGGTTCCAGAGTTATTGGCAGTTTTATTTAGTGCTCATTTTTATGGTCTTTACAAGGGGGTGGTGCTAACAGGATTATCTGGGGGGGGGGGTGTCTTCAGCCTCTTCTTCAGTATTATAGTGTGGTAAAGACCATAAAAATGACCACTAAATAAAAAGGCCCCTGTCTGTGGAACTGTAAGGCGGTGTGCTCACAATGCGTTTTTAATCGTTTCCGCAGCAGCAATTCCGCCGCAGAAACGCTTAAAAAACGCTTGGTAGAAGGCCTGCCATGTTCCCCAATGATAATCCCCATGTGCTGTGCACATGCTGCAGAAATTTCCGCTGCGGATTATCATTGCGGAAAAATCCGCAGCACTACCAATTATTTTGCAGAAGTCCTGCGTTTTCACCGCCATTGACTTGCATTGGAACGCATGGAATCCGCATCACTGCATCTGTACATGCGGAATCCATGTGTTTCAATGTACGGATGGTACTCGGGTGTGGAGAAGAGGAGACTCTCCTCCAGACCCTCCCCCCCTACCATAGAACCTGTAAAAAAAAAAGAATAAAATAAAAAATAAATATGATACTTACCTTCTGATGGCCTCCGGTTCCTTGTCTCGGCTTGCCGGCAGCTCGCGGTAGACTAAAGGACCTGCGCTGACGTCATTTAGTCATGTGACGGGTCATGCGACCAATGATGTCGGCAGGTCCTTAAATCTACCGCGAGCTGCCGGCAAGCCAAGAAAAGGACTCCGGGGGCATCAGAAAGTAAGTATATTTATTTTTTACCATTCTTTCGGTCACACTATATAAATCCATGCCGGCTGCCGGTTGCATGGATTTATATAGTGTGACCAAGTTGTCAAGCACTTTCCAAGTGATGCTAAAATCGCTTGGAAAGTGCTTGACAACCCGCATGCGAAATCGCATGATCCGCATGTCCCTGGCAGGAAAAACACATGTACAATCCGCATGTACAATCCCCATGTACAATCCGCATGTACAATCCGCATGTTCAATCCGCATGCCTTTTTTGTGCCAGGGAGATGCAGAAACGCTCAGGAAAAAATCCGGAGCATTTCTGCATCGTGGGCACATAGCCTAAGGGGGATTTTAATAAAAACCAAAAACAGAGTCCTCAGGGGAGCAGGGGAATAAAGTAAGAGTGAATTCTGGACACTTAAGACCTGGTGATGAGTCTTCTTTAAACTTACGCTTAAGTGTTATCTGACGGATTATATAAAAACACTTTGGCTTGCTGCAAGTAATGTCATGTTAATAAGGGAGACACCACACGGCCGCACACAGAAAAGCTACAAGTGCATATTAACCAGTTTGAGTAACTCTATAAACATATAAAATTAATCTTTGAGGAGTTTATAATCAACATCTTTTTCTGACTTCTTATTAGAACCTCCAGTTAAGGAGAGAAAGAAATCTGCACTAAATCTGAGAAAACAGCAAAGAACAGATAAAGTGGAAGAGGGGGAAAGTAGTAGGCGAGGTAAGTGTGAGGATAACCTCCATGTTGTATGATGTCAGTGAGATAAGTCATGTGGAGCAGATGTCATCTGTCAGTGGTGGGATTGTCACATGTATGATGGCTGACAATGATCCCGCACCTATGTATGGAGAAGATTCCTCTACCGGCCTCCCACAGAGACACCACAGTACTGTCCTCTAATATGGAGTCCCATTACTTACATCGGTTTTCATCTTTTTTATAGGTTCTATCTTCCGCCGGATGATATCATCCTGCCGGCGTGGATTATCCAGGGCTGCTCGCACTATCAGACAAAGCTGCATTTTTGCCTACTGTCACCAGGGCACCAGAAACATCTCAAGGGCAGAAAACCCTCACATCTAGTGCCCTGAAGAAAGTACAGCACATCCACCATCAATGCTGTACCTGCATGGAAAGAGTTGTACCATCTACTGTACCTGTGGCCATCTGACCAGCGAGAAATATCTGCAAAAGTCAAAGGCCTCCAAGAACATCTTTTCAACCTTCCATTTAATTCTTAATTAAAAAAAAATAAATTGGTTAATGTCCTTTTGAATTGAATTGAATATTACTGACATTTATGGCATATCAATGCTACACATGTTATATCTGTCCAATGGTTTGGACACCAAACAGAAGATTAGACAAGACTGAAACATACAGTTTGCACAGCAAGTTGTTTTTACATTGCAGTGTTTGTTCAATTAAATTTTATTGAGTGCTTTTCATAAGGGAACCAGGCAGAAACCACCTGAAATAGACATTGTGTGCACAAAAAGTGGCAACCAAGCTAGGGGGAAACATGCCCTGATCCACTGATTTTACAAGAACTCAGATACTTTTACCTTAGTAGCGCTCTATTTCAGATTCAGGCACAAGAACAAGTTGGATTCTGTGCTGTGCATCCTGGAGGTGAGGGTGATCGCGCCCACAATCCAGCTGTCACGCCTCACTTGTCGTGACGTCAGCGCGGGGTCACGTGATGCCTGTGAGCGGCGCTATCCTTGGCTGCAACGTAAGCTAATTACAAAAATTCTTAGGGGCCCCGTGGGGATACATTGGAGGGGTAATCTAAAGTACTGGACAACTTCTTTAAGAATCATTTTTTTCCTGTATAATGACTTAAACCAAAATTTTATTTTTGATTAACAAATAGATAATTTCAGTGTAATTTATGAAGGAAAAAAAGAACTGCCAAAAATTAGGGATTCTGATACATCCTGTATTAGAATAAAGGAGGGTCTCATGCACATTCTGGTCAATTTGACATATAGTAGTACTTCTAGACTCATAAAGGCTATGCACTAAGTGCAAATCCTGCCAAAAAATGCAAGTAGGGTCATCCATACACCATGGAAGGCACCAACTGTAGTGCCTCATTCAAATATTGTGAACAAAGTATACACTGTGTGCAGAATTATTAGGCAAGTTGTATTTTAGAGGATTATTTTTATTATTGATCAACAACTATGTTCTCAATCAACCCAAAAGACTCTTAAATATCCAAGCTTAATATTTTTGGAAGTTGGAGTGGGGTGTTTTTAGATTTGGCTCTGTTAGGAGGATATCTGTTTGTGCAGGTAACTATTACTGTGCAGAATTATTAGGCAACTTATTAAAAACCAAATATAATCCCATGTCACTTGTTTATTTTCACCAGGTAAACCAATATCAGTGCACAAAATACAGAAATAAACATTTCTGACATGCTAAAACAAAAACCAAAAAAATTAGTGATCAATATAGCCGCCTTTCTTTATGATGACACTCAACAGGCTTCCATCCACAGATTGTGGCCAACACACTTTCTGCAACCCTGTTGGCTATTTGACATGTAACGCTTGATTGTTCGGTGATCACGCTTCAAAAGTTTGGAAATTTCAAGACTGCTGCATCCCTCTGCAAGACATCTCACAATTTTGGACTTTTCAGAGCCCGTCAAACCTCTCTTTTGACCCATTTTGCCAAAGGAAAGGAAGTTGCCTAATAATTAAGCACACCTTCTATAGGGTGTTGATGTCATTAGTCAACACCCCGCCTCATAACAGAGATGCACATCACCAGATTTACTTAATTGGTAGTTGGCTCTCAAGCCTATGCAGCTTGGAGTAGGACAACATGTATAAAAAGTATCATGTGATCAAAATACTCATTTGCCTAATAATTCTGCACACAGTGTAGTTGTGGTACACCTACAATAGTGTTCAAACTAATAGCAGTGGGTTAAATAACATGAGTTAAGCACAAAACCTTTATACTAGTTTTTATTTCCATGCATTGGGAACATTGCACACTGTTTTCTAATTCTAAACATGAAGAGAAATGTATATAATTTTTAACTATTTTACAGAAAATAGCAAAAAATGAACAATGGGCTGTTCTAAAAAAATAGCAGTGTCTGCATTTGTCTTTACAAACTCAAAATATGTACTCTTTTTTAGGATTTGGCATTCCTGTGAATCATTAACCTAATACTTAGTTGTATACTCAGTTTTTTAGAACTGCTTCACATGTATGTTGCATAGAGTCAACCAACTTCTGGCACCTGTCAACTGTTATTCCAGCCCAGGATGCTTTGACTACATCCCACAATTTTTTGGCATCTGTTGGCTTTGCCTCAGAAACAGTATTTTTGATGTCACCCCACAAGTGTTCTATCGGATTAAGATCCGGTCATTGGGCTGGTCACTCCATAACCTCAATTATGTTGGACTGCAACCAATAATTTGATCGTTTACTGGTGTGTTTAGGGTAGTTGTCTTGTTGAAACACCCATTTCAAGGGCATATCCTCTTCAGCGTAAGGCAACATGACCTCTTCAAGTATTTTAATATATGCAAACTGGTCCATAATCTCTGGTATGCGGTAAATAGGTCCGGCACCATAGTAAGAGAAACGTGCCCATATCATGATGCTTGCTCCACCATGCTTCACTGTCTTCAGAGTGTACTGTGGCTTGAATGCAGAGTTTAGGGGTCATCTGACAAACTGTCTGTTGCCCTTGTACCCAAAAAGAACAATTTTACTTTCATCAGTCCACAAAATGTTTCTCCACTTTTCTTTAGGCCAGTTGATGTGTTCTTTGACAAATTGTATCCGCTTCAGTACATGTCTTTTTTTAACAGTGGGACTTTGCAGGGACTTCTTGCTAAGAGATTAGCTTCACACAGGCATCTTCTGTCACAGCACTCACAGGTAACTTGAGACTGTCTTTGATCATCCTGGAGCTGATCATTGGCTGAACCTTTTCCATTCTGGATAATCTTCGATCCATTCGAATGGTATTCCTCTGTTTTTTTCCACGTCTCTCTGGTTTCACTTTCCATTTTAAAGCATTGGAGATCATTATAGCTGAACAGCCTATCATAGTCTGCACTTCTATATAAGTTTTACCCTCTCCAAACAACTTTTTAATCAAAGTACGCTGTTCTTCTGAACAATGTCTCGAATGACCCATATTTCTCAGGCTTTCAAGGAGAAATGCATGTACAACATGTGCTGGCTTCATCCTTAAATAAGGGCCACCTGATTCACACCTGTGTCTTCACAGAATGATTGACCTCACTATTGAACTCCACACTGCTATTATTTTGAACACATCCCCTAACAATTAATTATTAGAATACACAGACTCATAAACATGCAGATCATGAATGCGGAGTTTGTTGGTTTTCTTAGAATCTACTGCACCAACTGGTAAATTGTTTGTCATGTGGTGGTAATATAATATATACCAAAAACAGTGATTAATCTCGTTAGTCATATTGGACTGCTATTATTTTGAATACTACTGTACATACTATGCACCTCCACTATGGCATCCATGCAGCAAAAAGGAGTCAAACAATTCTCCTGTGACTTTTCACACACAACACTAACAAGAATGGCAAATGCCTGAAGTGAATCGACCAACGTTTGTGGTATCAGATGCCTCTTACGCTTTTTCTCTTCCTCTTTTGCGTTGTCATGAGGGAGAAGAGAAAATATCCTGGCATAATGATCCCGCGAATACAGCACATAGCCTATCTAAACATTGTACACTTTTCCATCCTAATCACAACAATCCAATATCCATAACACCCACATATATACCAGAACTTACACAAAACAGATTTAATTCACGCAAAAGAAAAGAAATCTTTTGGATATATAAATTACAAACCATTTGTTCTCTTGGTGTAAATGAAATGACGAAGAAGACCCTATGTTGATAGAAGATGTACAACAATTAACCTCAAGGGACTCTTCAGGATGGACATAATTGTTTCTTTTATTGGAAAAAAAAACTCTCTCCTGAACTGCCCTATTGTGGCCTGTTACGTCATCTACTGGTGGAATACTGAACTGCACCTCATTCATGTGTTTTACTAGAAATTAACAAGGTAATATTAGTAACAGTAACCCCTTTGCGACTTCTCTTTATGACCTCCCCCTCTTTGATGTGGGCTCCGGCGCTGAGCCCGCATCGTTTCAGGCACATGACAGCTGATTTGATCAGATGTGCCCCTAACAGCCACAAGTGGAATTACCCCTGCCACGTGATCGCGAGGTGCTAATTGGTTGACATGACAACCCGGGGTCTGCAGGAGACCCCTATGGTTGTCATTGTCGACCTGCTATGAGCGGTGCCCTGCGGTCGGTGTTCATAGCAGATGAGCATTTCTGCTACACATAGCAGGGCTGAAGACTTGCTATTAGTGATGATTGAGCATGCTCATTGCTCAAGATTTACGAGCATGCTCGGACGAGCACCTATTATTATTATTATTTATTATTATAGCGCCATTTATTCCATGGCGCTTTACATGTGAAAAGGGGTATACATAGCTAAAACAAGTACAATAATCTTGAACACAATGTGACAGCGACTGGTACAGGAGGAGCGAGGATCCTGCCCGCGAGGGCTCACAATCTACAAGGGATGGGTGAGGATACATTAGGTGAGGGTGGAGCTGGTCATGCGGCGGTGGTTACTGCAGGTTGTAGGCTTGTGGGAAGAGGTGGGTCTTCAGGCTCATTTTGAAGGTTTCCACGGTCGACGAGAGTCTGATGTGCTGGGGTAGAGAGTTCCAGAGTAGGGGGGAAGCACGGGAGAAATCTTGTATGTGATTGTGGGAGGAGGAGATAAGAGGGGAGTAGAGAAGGAGATCTTGTGAGGATCAGAGGTTGCGTGCGGGTATGTAACGGGAGACTAGGTCAGAGATATATGGAGGAGACAGGTTGTGAATGGCTTTGTATGCCATGGTTAGGGTTTTGAACTGGAGTCTCTGGGCAATGGGGAACCAGTGAAGAGATTGACAGAGAGGAGAGGCCGGGGAATAGCAGGGGGACAGGTGGATTAGTCAGGCAGCAGAGTTTAGGATAGATTAGAGGGGTGCAAGAGTGGTAGAAGGGAGGTCACAGAGCAGGAGGTTGCAGTAGTCGAGGCGGGAGATGATGAGGGCGTGCACTAGTGTTTTTGCAGATTCATGGTTGAGGAATGTGAAGATCCGGGAGCTATTCTTGAGTTGGAGTCAGCAGGAAGTGGAAAGGGCTTGGATATGTGGTTTGAAGAAGAGATCAGAGTCCAGGGTTACTCCAAGGCAGCGAGCTTGAGGGACTGGGGAGAGTGGACAGCCATTGACATTGATAGATAGGTCAGTTGGGGGGGTGAATGGGATGGCGGAAAGATGATGAATTCTGTTTTGTCCATGTTAAGTTTTAGAAATCTAGCAGAGAAGAAGGATGAAATAGCAGACAGACATTGTGGGATTTTGGTTAGTAGGGAGGAGATATCGGGTCCAGAGAGGTAGATCTGTGTGTTATCAGCATAGAGGTGATAATGAAAGCCATGGGACTCTATGAGCTGTCCCAGGCCTAAGGTGTAGATGGAGAAGAGCAGAGGTCCTAGGACTGAACCTTGGGGGACACAGACAGATAGGGGTCTAGATGAGGAGGTGGTGCATGAGTGGGAGAGACT
This sequence comes from Phyllobates terribilis, assembly GCF_046119375.1. Classification (NCBI taxonomy): domain Eukaryota; kingdom Metazoa; phylum Chordata; class Amphibia; order Anura; family Dendrobatidae; genus Phyllobates; species Phyllobates terribilis. The sequence continues at coordinate 804,323 of NW_027363375.1, forward strand.
GAATGTCCTGCCTGTTAGGTATGAGCAGTTCCAGGATAGGGTCAAGTCTGTGATGCTGAGAGATGAGAGAGTTTGTAGTAAGAGGGAACGGTCCACTGTGTTGAAGGCAGATGACAGGTCTAGGAGGAGGGGGACGGAGTAGTGTCGCTTAGATTTGGCCGTTAGTAGGTCGTTGGTGACTTTAGTCAGTGCCGTTTCAGTAGAATGGTGCGATCGGAAACCAGATTGTAGGCGGCTGAAGAGGGAGCAGGAGGAGAGGTGGGAGGACAGTTCAGAATGGACATGTTGTTCCAGTAGTTTTGAGGCATAGGGGAGATGTGATATGGGGCGATAGCTAGACAGAGAGGATGGGTCAAGGGAGGGCTTTTTGAGGATGGGTGTGAAAGAGGCATGTTTGAAGCATTAGGGGAAGACACCAGTTGTTAGTGACAGGTTAAAGAGGTGGGCTAGGGTTGGGATGAAGATAGTGGTAAGCTTTGGGATGAGGTGGGACGGGATTGGGTCAAGTTTACAGGTGGTGTGGTGTGATTTGGAGAGTAAAGAGGAAAGTTGATCTTCCGTAATGGTGGAGAAGGTGGTTTTGAAGGAGGAGGGTTGAGTAGGTGTGGGGAGGGGCTGTGTGGGCTTTAGGCAAAAGCTTTGTCTGATGGTGTCAACCTTCTGCTTGAAGAATGAGGCAAAGTCTTCGACTGAAATAAGAGGAGAGGGAGGAGGCACTGGGGGACGGAGGAGAGAATTGAAGGTGTTGAATAGTTGTTTGGGGTTGTGAGACAGGGAGGATATGAGGGATGCGAAGTATGTTTGTTTTGCGAAGTATTATCTTCAGCATGCTTGTGCTTTAACTTTTTGACTTGCCCCCCTGGGCCGTGGGGTACCCAGAACCGGGCCTTCTGGTGTACGCTGCTGATGGGGGTAGTAGTGGCAACCCGATCCCGTGGCTCAGGGTGGTCAGACCAAAAGGTGGCAGTCTATTTATCAGTGTTTTGAATGTCCAACTACGCCACCCATTGATTGCGGTCAGAGATAACCGCCGCTGCGAGGCAGACCGCTGCGGCTGGTGTTGGTGTGCTGCACAGGGATAGGATAACTCCCCACGGGAAGAGTGTAGCCTCAGGGCAGTGTAGGTGGATGCTGGGGGTGATGGTGCAGGCGCAGCAAAGATCACACTGAGTTCAATGGTGCAGTCCAGGGTTTTTACTCACAGTTGTTATCCAAGTCACTTCTGTCAGCAATGACTGCCCAAGTTGTGCTGCGTCCACCAGGTGAGGAGCTCGGTCAACCCCCAGGCAATTCAGGAGTATGCCACAGGACCCCCTTCTGTCCTTTCTCTGGCCTCTCATGCCCCACCAGTGACCAAACTTCTGTCCAGCTACCGCAGACCGTGTCGGGTAAGTGTTGGCCTCCGCTTCCCGCTATCCTATATGGCGCCTTCCTAGCAGGTTTGGCGGGGGGTCGCACCAATAAATGATCACGGCCTCCGGTTCTTGGCTGAGGGATGATTTACCTCCACCAACTTGGGAATCCGGTACCCTTCCACAGCCTGACCCTTCACCCGATATAACGCGGGTTTGCAAAGGTTGCTGTCCGTTCTGCTCTCTTAGGGTCCCTTCTGCCTTCTTGTTTCTGGAGCCTTTCTACTCCTCTGTCTCTTCTCCTTCCTTCCTTCTCCTTCTTCTCTTCTCCTCTCTGGCCCCAGCCTTCTCTCTAGGCCTGCCTCGTGGAGCTCAGCTCAGGCTGAGCCACGGCTCCCTGTCAGCTCTGACTGAACTACTCTCTACTCCTTTACTCTCTACTCTCAACAAGATGGCTCCCACCTTTTATCTGCTTCTCTGTGTCTGAGCTCAGGTGACCTGCACCCAATGAGCTTCTTCCTGTGCTCCAGAAACTGTCCCCTTTTGCTCCCACACCACTGGGTTCTCTTCTCCCTCCCCACTCCAGCCAGGGACATGGTCAGTTGTGCCTGCAATATGGGAGCAGCGGCGAGCTGTCCCCCGGAAATGGGGAGTGTATGTGTGTGCAGCTAACTGAGCCCTGGTCCACACTCCATCCTTACCTGGAAGTGGAATATCACACCTCTGGTTGAGGTGCAATACCCCTGAAGCAACTGAACCCTCGGGGCGCTACATTTCCGTAGCTCCGTGAACATGATTTGCGACTGTTTGACAGCTTTAATACATGTGTGGAATGCTGGAAAAACAGGCATTCCTCACATGTATTAAAGCTGTCAAACAGTCGCAAATCACGTTCCCGGAGTGACGAAAACTTAAAGCCCGAGCACATTGAAGATAATAGGTGCTCGCCTGAGCATGCTTGTAAATCTCGAGCAATGAGCATGCTCGATCATCACTACTTGCTATGTGTAGCACAAGTGATCAGACGATGGCAGCTTCAACTCTCCCATGGAGGCTATTAAAGCAGGTAAAAAGTAAAAAAAATGTTTTTAAAAATATTTAAAAAATGTAACAGTTCAAATCACCCTCCTTTTGCCCCATTCAAAATAAAACAATTAAAAATAAAAAATACACATATTTGGTATCGGCGAGTTCAGAATCACCCGATCTGTCAAAATATAAAGAGAATTAATCAGATCGGTAATGAAGAAAAAAAACAAAACTGTAGAATTTTGGTTGCTGCAACATTGCAATAAAACAAAATAACGGGCAATAAAACATCGTATCTACCCCAAAATGGCATCAATAAAAACGTCAGCTCAGCACGCAAGAAATAAGCCCTCACCCGGCCCCAGATCCCAAAAAAGGAGATTCCATGGGTCTTGGAAAATGGCTCCATTTTTTTTTTTTTTTTACAAACTTTGGAATTTTTTTTCACCACTTAAATAAAAAAGAACCTATACATGTTTGGTGTCTACAAACTCGTAATGACACGGAGAATCATAATGGCAGGTCACTTTTAGCATTTTCTGAATATGTTAAAAAAAACAATTGTCAAATTGCACTTTTTTTGCAATTTCACCACACTTGGAATTTTTTTCCCATTTTCCAGTACACAATATGGTAAAATCAATGGTGTCGTTCAAAAGTACAACTCGTCTGCGAGAAACAAGCCCTCACACGGCCATATTGACTGAAAAAAAAAAGTTATGGCTCTGGGTAGAAGGGGATCAAAAAATGAAAATGCAAAAACAAAAAATCCCAGGATGGTAAAGGGGTTAAATGAGCAATGTATATATGTGATTTGTTTTTTGAAATCTATGTCTTAATCCACAGTTTTTAATACACCGTATTTTACAGACCATAAGGATTTAGAGGAGGAAAATAGAAAAAAAATGTGAAGAAAAAAATGTCATGCCGCATTGTTATGGGGAAGGGTCTCCTGCTGGCACTGTTTATGGCCCCCACACGCCGATGTCAGCTGCCGGAATATTCACTGCTCCCCATGCCCGGGGGTGTGTAGAAAGTTTTAAGAAAATTATACAAACAACCTTTTCACCTATCTAGATTAGTGCCCTTATGGGAAAATCCTAGATTTATTCAGGGTAAACAGAACAAGCTTTGCAAGCAATGGAACCAGAAAGGGATTTATTAAATGATAATGAAGGAAGGCTGCTCACCTGGCTGGAATTCTCAGGGATGTATGATATGGGAGATCATCAATAGAGATGAGCGTTGTTCTACTCGAACTGTTCGCCAATCTCAAATTCGAGCTGTTTTGGGAGGTGTTCGAGCCGTTCGGCGAACACGAACAATTTGAGAAAAATTCGGCTGTTCGAGGTTATGTTCGATAACTGTTCGTGCACCAAAATCATAACTGGATTTTTTCTCAGTAATGATGAAAATTAATATTAATACGCAATGTGAGTGTACAGCGGGGTGGGGGGAGGGGCAGGGGATGGATCTCTGAAGGAACAATGAAGATCTCCATTTTTTTTTCTCTTTCCCGCATTTGCAGTGGGGAGGTGCAATCTGTCAGCCTATCAGCAGCGCACACACGGAGCGAAGTGCTTTTTTTCACACAAGCAAGGGCATGTGTCATTGGCAGTGTATGTCACATGTCCTTGCCCTATAAGACCAAGCCATTTTCCCCGTCGCCACCATTTTCTCACTGCTGCAGCTGCGTGTTAGACGGCACCGCTGTTGCTGTGTGCGCTATACCTTGTTAATTTCAAGCCAATTTTCGCACAAATATACAGATAGCTTGGGAGTAGGGAATAGTTGTGATTGCAGTCCTTTTAAGGACTAGGTTACAGCATTTCCTACGACTTTTATCAGGGAGGTCTGTGCTCTTAAATAGATCGGTTGTGGGAGTAAAGACTAATTGTAATTGCAGTCCTTTTCAGGACTAGGTTACATGAGTTCCTATCAGTTTTTGCCAGGCAGGTCTGTGCCAGTGCTGTGCAAGTTTTTTTCACAGCATTTGGCTGAATCTAGCAAAGCTAATCCTTTTTGGCCTATTGCAGAGTGTGTTAGTCAGTGGAGTAGCCTATCTGTGTTGCAAGATATACCACCTGTGTATAGAATACCAATTTTTTTACTGCACCTAGTGAAGTAAAATCTTTTGGGCATAGCATCATTCTATTAGTCCATCTATACTGACCTCCATCAGGTTGCAAATTAAAACTAATTTTTATCTGCATCTACAGTACCTCTGAAAAAATATTTGGGCTTCTAGCAGTGTGTGGGACTTGTTCTATTAGTCCATCTATACTGACCTCCATCAGGTTGCAAACTGAATATAGTTTTTTCTGCATCTACCTCTGAAAAAATATTGGGCTTCTAGCTGTGTGTGGGTCTTGTTCTATTAATCCATCTATACTGACCTCCATCAGGTTGCAAACTGAATATATTTTTTTCTGCATCTACCTCTGAAAAAATATTTGGCCTTCTTGTAGTGTGTCGGACTTTCTCTATTAGTCCATCTATACTGACCTCCATCAGGTTGCAAACTGAATATAATTTTTTTCTGCATCTAGCTCTGAAAAAATATTTGGCCTTCTAGTAGTGTGTCGGACTTTCTCTATTAGTCCATCTATACTGACCTCCATCAGGTTGCAAATTAAAACTAATTTTTATCTGCATCTACAGTACCTCTGAAAAAATATTTGGGCTTCTAGCAGTGTGTGGGACTTGTTCTATTAGTCCATCTATACTGACCTCCATCAGGTTGCAAACTGAATATAGTTTTTTCTGCATCTACCTCTGAAAAAATATTGGGCTTCTAGCTGTGTGTGGGTCTTGTTCTATTAATCCATCTATACTGACCTCCATCAGGTTGCAAACTGAATATATTTTTTTCTGCATCTACCTCTGAAAAAATATTTGGCCTTCTTGTAGTGTGTCGGACTTTCTCTATTAGTCCATCTATACTGACCTCCATCAGGTTGCAAACTGAATATAATTTTTTTCTGCATCTAGCTCTGAAAAAATATTTGGCCTTCTAGTAGTGTGTCGGACTTTCTCTATTAGTCCATCTATACTGACCTCCATCAGGTTGCAAATTAAAACTAATTTTTATCTGCATCTACAGTACCTCTGAAAAAATATTTGGGCTTCTAGCAGTGTGTGGGACTTGTTCTATTAGTCCATCTATACTGACCTCCATCAGGTTGCAAACTGAATATAGTTTTTTCTGCATCTACCTCTGAAAAAATATTGGGCTTCTAGCTGTGTGTGGGTCTTGTTCTATTAATCCATCTATACTGACCTCCATCAGGTTGCAAACTGAATATATTTTTTTCTGCATCTACCTCTGAAAAAATATTTGGCCTTCTTGTAGTGTGTCGGACTTTCTCTATTAGTCCATCTATACTGACCTCCATCAGGTTGCAAACTGAATATAATTTTTTTCTGCATCTAGCTCTGAAAAAATATTTGGCCTTCTAGTAGTGTGTCGGACTTTCTCTATTAGTCCATCTATACTGACCTCCATCAGGTTGCAAATTAAAACTAATTTTTATCTGCATCTACAGTACCTCTGAAAAAATATTTGGGCTTCTAGCAGTGTGTGGGACTTGTTCTATTAGTCCATCTATACTGACCTCCATCAGGTTGCAAACTGAATATAGTTTTTTCTGCATCTACCTCTGAAAAAATATTGGGCTTCTAGCTGTGTGTGGGTCTTGTTCTATTAATCCATCTATACTGACCTCCATCAGGTTGCAAATTCAAAATAATTTTTTTCTGCATCTAACCCAGCCAATAGTTTTGGCCTAATACCACAGTTTGGCCACTCAGCTCTGCTCGGTTACCATCCATTGTTTTTTTGTGCAAACAACTCCAGAGTTGTGAATTAGTTAACCACCAAAATGAGTGGAAAAAGGCCTGCTGCTGGTGGAAAGGTGAATAGGCGTGTTGGGAAGGGGAAAAAAGGTTGTGTCCGTGGGGTAGGTGTTAAAGCAACAGTAACATCTGCAGAAGAAAGACCATCTTCCAGCCAAACTAAAATGTCTACTTCTTTTAGCGGACAATGTGATAAGATCCCTTTCTTACGGCCACGCCAATCGCTACAAATTCCAGATGAGGCACAAAAACAGCAGGTGCTTCAATGGATATCAAGGGCTCCTTTAAGTGGGCTCTCCTCCACATCAACTTCAACATCACAAATACTCCAGTCCTCAAAGGTGTCACCCAAATCGCACTTGCTTCCTCACAGCTCCCAAATCTCCAGCTGCCCGTCTGAGTATGAGGTAGAACAGATGGTTGAGTCTGCAGAGCTGTTTACTCATACTATAGCCTGGGAATCAGAGGTCGACTCCAACGCTTCTGTGAATCCAGACGAGGAAATGATCTGCACTGATGCCCAGAATCTTTATGAGTCGGATCCAGGACCAGACGCAGAAGGTTCTGACCATAATGTAGACCCTCATTCCCAAACTGTAACTCCTGTTGGTGGAGACAATGAGGAAGACGATGATAAGACTCAAATACCTGATTGGAGCGACAACTTTAGTTTCTTGTCAGGGCAGGAACAGGTTGGCTCTGAGGACGACGGGTGTGATAACGCACAGGGTGATGATGATGAGGTCGGAGATCCCACTTACTGTCAACCCACAGTCAGCCAAGAGATGAGGTCAGCAGAGGAGGTGGAGGAAGATGCTAGTGACGACGAGGTCAGGTTGCGCCTTCCTGGACAGAGACGTAGTACTGGAAGCACGTCAACAACTGCATCCTCAAACACAACTCTGCCTCTCACCACAAGTCGTGGTGGCTCTTCAGGTCGCATGGGTGCTAAGCCTTGCATAGCCTGGGCATTTTTTCAGATCGATAAAGATGACCCAACTCGTGTTATCTGTAACATTTGTCAGCAAAAGCTAAGTAGAGGCCAAAAAATACATAGTTTGAGTACTTCATGCATGAACCGGCACATGGACATGAAGCATAAGTTGCAGTGGGAAGCTCAGTGTGCTACAATGCGGCCTAGCCGGCCGGGCCAACCACCGTCTGCCATATCTTGTGCATCCGCGGCCTCTTCATCCTCTGTGACTGGGGGGACAGCAGTCACACCTGTTTTGGGGCGCAGACCTGCCACCTCTTTACCCGCAACAGCCAGCGTGATTGGCAGGTCATCATTTTCTTTGGAGGTGGTAACACCAGCTGGTGTTGAGCGCTGTCCGACATCGATAGCACCACCTTTGGATGAAGGCAACCTAACATGTCCACCTGCATCTTCCTCACAGACCGGTAGTTTGCCGGGAACACCCTTATCAACCCCGTCTAAGCACAATAGCCAGCCCTCGGTCCCTCAGATGTGGACAAGTAAAAGACCATTTCCTCCTAGCCATGAGAAAGCTAAGAGGTTGAATTTCACCATCTGCAAGCTCTTGGCTACAGAAATGCTGCCTTTCCGCCTGGTGGACACAGAGGATTTTCGAGACCTTATGTCCGTCGCAGTGCCCCAGTACCAGATGCCCAGTCGGCACTACTTCTCAAAGAAAGGTGTGCCTGCGCTCCACCAGCATGTCGCACACAACATCACCGCTTCTTTGAGAAACTCTGTGTGTGACAGGGTGCATTTCACCACAGACACTTGGACGAGTAGGCATGGACAGGGGCGTTACATGTCGCTGACTGGGCACTGGGTAACTATGGTGACAGCAGGACAAGGGGCTGCTGTCCAAGTCTTGCCGTCCCCACGAGTTGTGCGTCAATCCTCTTTATGTCAAAGTTCCTCCACTGCTTCTGCCTCCTCAACCTCCTCTCGGTCTTCCACCTGCACCCAAAGCCTGTCTGGTCATGCCACAAGCTTTCTAACTGCGCAGAAGGGATCCTGCACACCTCCTTACTATGCTGGCAGTAGGGCTCAACGTCATCAGGCAGTTTTTACATTGAAATGTCTGGGAAATGTGAGTCACACAGCTGAGGAGTTGTGGTCAGCTCTGGAGAACCAATTTCATGAATGGTTGTCTCCACTGGACCTGAAACCAGGGAAGGCCGTGTGCGACAATGCTGCAAACCTGGGTGCGGCCCTTCGCCGGGGCAATGTCACACACGTGCCTTGTATGGCTCACGTGTTGAACCTGGTTGTCCAGCAATTTTTAGCCCACTATCCCAGACTAGATGGCCTTCTGCAGAGGGCACGGTCGCTGTGTGCTCACTTCCGCCGTTCGCATCCCGCAGCTCAGCGACTTACATCTCTACAGAAGTCGTTGGGCCTGCCACTTCACCGGCTAAAATGCGATGTGCCTACCTGGTGGAATTCAACTCTGCACATGTTGCAGCGACTGTGGCAGCACCGACAAGCCCTGGTGCAATACGTTCTAACGTATAGCCTGGGCCAACGAGATTCAGAGGTGGGGCAAATCACGCTGGAGGAGTGGTCTCAGATCAGGGACCTATGCACCCTTCTGCACAGTTTTGAAATGGCGACGAAGATGTTTAGTGCTGACGATGCCATTATCAGCATGACTATTCCGGTGATTTACATGCTGGAGCACATGTTAAACAGAATTCGGAGTCAGGTGGTGGCACAAGAGGAGGTGGAGGAAGTAGAGGAGGAGGAGTTGTATGCGGAAGGGCTAACATCTGCAAGGTCCAGAAGGTCGGCAGCACCAAGGCGGCAGGCATGTGAGGGTGGGGGAGATGGTTTTACCAGGGCGCATGGTAGCAGCCAAACTAGTGAGGAAGGTGCAGGAGCCCAGGAAGAAGTGGAGGACGAACTGATGGAAGACTCATCAGATGAGGGAGACCTTGATCACATTTCTGTTGTGCGAGGTTGGGGGGAGAGGACAGAGGAAGGAAGCATGATTGTTACCTCGCCACCAACACAACAGGGACTTGGTGCTCCGGATGCGCAACACACATGAGTGCCTTCTTGCTGCACTACCTGCAACATGACCCTCGAATTGTGAGAATTAGAAATAATCCTGACTACTGGGTTGCCACACTGTTAGATCCCCGGTACAAAAGTAAATTTGCAGAAATTATTCCTGCCATAGAAAGGGATGCACGCATGCAGGAGTATCAGCAGACTGTTGCAGAATCTTACATGTGCTTTTCCACAAAATACCAGTGGTGCACGTAGTGAATCTCACAGTTCCAACTTGCCAACCGTGGGACCGTCAAGTGTTCAGCACTCAAACCGTAACAGAACCACAGTATCTGCTGGTAACATCAATTTTGCGGAATCATTTCACCACTTTTTTAGCCCATCCTTTGCAAGGCCACAGGAGACAAGAAGTCTGACACATAGTCAACGCCTAGAGACGATGGTACAGGAGTATCTCCAAGTAAACATTGAAGCCACGACTGTGTCACTGGACCCTTGCTCTTTTTGGGCTTCCAATCTGGATAAATGGCCGGAGCTAGCCACTTACGCCTTGGAGATCTTGTCATGCCCCGCAGCCAGCGTTCTGTCTGAACGTGTGTTCAGCGCTGCTGGTGGTGTGCTGACAGTTAAGCGCACGCGGCTCTCCACTGATAATGTAGACAGACTCACGTTCATAAAGATGAACAAATCATGGATCCGAAACGACTTTTCTACCCCTGTGTCACCCTGGGGAGAGTAAAAGCTTGATGATTGGTTAAAATCACCCTACCAAACGTTTTAAGCTTTCAAATTACTAATCATGTTTATCTGTATCTTGACTGGAAAATAATTTGGGCTTTGTAGCAGTGTGCAGCACTGATCCTATTAGGCCATCTATAATAAGCTCCACCAGATTTAAAATTAAAAATAATTTTTAGCTGCATCTAGCCCGGAAAATAATTTTGGGGCTCCGAGATGCGCAAGACACATAAGTGCCTTCTTGCTGCACTACCTGCAGCATGACCCTCATATTGTCAGAATTCGAAGTAATCATGACTACTGGGTTGCCACACTCTTAGATCCCCCAAACTTTTCGATCAACCTTTTCATTTTAATAAAGACCAAAAAAATGGTCATTTTTGAAATTATAAGCATTAGCAGGTTGTTAGAAACTGAAATCAAACAGTTTTCAACTCAAAACTTTATTCTAGGTGATGTTACATTTTCACATAGGACCCCTTGTTCGAAAGGAGCTTCTGAACTCTCTCGTCCATTGAATTTGTCAGGTTTTTGATGGTTTCTGCTTCAATTGTTTTGCATGAGGACAGAATACCCTCCCAGAGCTGTTGCTTAGATGTGAACTGCCTCCCGCCATCATAGACACTCCTTTTAATGATGCTCCAAAGGTTCTGAATGGGGTAGAGGTCAGGGGAGCATGGGGGTCACACCATAAGTTTGTCCCCTTTTATGCCCATATCAGCCAGAGATGCAGATATTTTATGTGCAGCATGAGATGGTGCATGATCATGCAGAAAAATGATCTTGCTGTGAAATACACGGTTCTTCTTCTTGAACCATGGCAGGAAGTGCTGTTTGAGAAAATCCACATACATTATGGAGTTCATCTTTAGCGCCTTCAGGGATCCTAAAGGGGCCGACAATCTCTCTCCCCATGATTCCAGCCCAAAACATTACTCCACCTCCTCCTTGTTGGCGCTGTAGCCGTGTTTGTGACGCGCCCCTGGGCCTGTGTCGCGCTGCGTTGCGCACGCGGGAGCTTACCCGGAGCCGGATCTCTTGAGGGTTGTAGTCTCGTGGCGGTGACCCGGTCCGTGCCCAGGGAGTCAAACTGAGCGGCGATGTAACAGCGGTAGATGTAGGACGACTACGCCACCCGTTGAATGCAGCTATGGAGCTGCCGCTGCAGGACAGTCCGCTGAGGCCGGTGGATGGATGATGCAGCGTAGATGGTATAACCCCCAACGGGAGGGGTATGGCCTCAGGGCAGCAGATGTGGATGATGGGGGTAGCAGGAACCACTCAGAGACGGTGCGGTGTAATTCAGGGTCTTTACTGGTAACAACGATAGACCCTCCCGGAGTACTTGCTAGTGAACGGGGCCTGGTCAGTCCTTGAGCAGATGGGATCTCCCCTGGCCAGGCGGAGTTGTAGGCCTCCCAAACTGACTGTACTCTTCTGGCTACCTTGCTAGAAGCGGATATAAGTAGCCCACGTCCCTGAGTGTACCGTGTGGTGCTCACCCGTATGGCCGGTGACTCGGGGCCTTCTAATGGCTTCCGCTCCACGATGGCGGTGCTGGTCCCACGCGTGTGACCGTGCCTTCGGGTTTCTGGGCCTGAGGACCTGAAATCCCCTGCCGGTCGGCTTCTGCTGCTGGGTAAGAGTTAGTCCCCACAGCCTCGGACGCCGGGTCCGGTAAGAAAGCTTCTCAGTCAGGGCGAGCTCTGCAGCTGCCAGCCCCTGACTCGTAGTAGTATTGCTTCTGCTGTTTCTTGTCTCTACTCTCCTTGACTCTCTAACCCTGCTTCAGCCCCGGGTTTATATAGGGGAAGGTCTTCCCCTCCCAAGACTGGGCAGGAGGTGTGGCATGCACAGGATCCCTGACCAAAGGACCTCCCACCTGCTCTCAGACATAACATTACATTACTGTGGGAAACCAGACCCCTGGGGTGCCACATTCCCCCCTAGTGAAATTTAGTACTCCGGGACTAAACATATTTTAGAAAAACATAACAAGATATAACAACAATAATAGTACAATAAGAAGAAACACATAAAGGTGGTCACGGCATGTCCGTAACCGGGTGTAGTCTTTGAAGAAAAGCAAGGTGTCCATTTCACCAAAACAGCGAGACGTAACCAGGTAGGGGTCTGTCCTACCCCGAGTCCTTAACAGTCTCTAGTCCATCCTGGGTTACGCTCCAACTATGTACAAGGATTCCCGGTAAATCCACCAAGGATTCCTAAAAATAACTGGAAACACAAAATTATACACAAGCAACAATACACAGATAAACATAAATAAAACAATTTATACACTTCAAATCCTCCAGCGTGCGGGTAACTGGCCTCTAGTGGCCCTAGTGGACCTACGGAGCTGACTGTCTGGCCCTGAACTACAGGGTGTAGGAGCTGTCAAGGGTAAACTGGGCAGCTGTCTACCGGCTCTTTGTCTCACAAGGGGTACGGCAGGCTCACTATAAGCAGAGGGTTGATCCTCCTGTTCTGCTTGTGTGCAGTCTTCTGCCTCCTGGACCGGCTGTTCTTCCAGCTCTACCTGTTTCTCCGTAGGTGCTTGGGATGCTGGTTGGAGGAAGGTGAGTATGGGTACCACAACTGCACCATTGACTTGAGTCCAAGACCGAGGGAAGTCCCCGAGCACAGTACTAACCATATCTTCCCTTTCCTCTACGGGTCGATGGTCTTCTTGTTCCTCTTCAGGGTTCCTCAGTTGTTCGGGACACTTCTTCAGGTGGTCCCAGGATACAATGGCTGTGGTTTCCCCTCCGTCTTTACTGATGGTACAAACCTTCGGGTTCTCGTGGCTTGAGGGCAGTACGGTGTACGGGTCCTTCTCCCACTGGTCATCCAACTTGTGGAGCCGTCTCTTCCTCTTCAAGACCTGCTCTCCGGGTACCAGGGGAACAGCGGGAGCATACTGGTTGTAAGTTTTCTCTTGTCTTTCCCTAGCCTGACAGAGACTTCGCTCCACGCTCTCCTGTACTCTCCGGTACTGCTGCTGCCTCTCTGTGTCCCAGTCTGTTTCTGGTGAAGTGTCCTCGGGTGTCAGGACTCCCATTTCCAGGTCAACAGGTAACTTACCAGGTCTTGCCCTCATTAGGTAAGCCGGGGTACAGTTGGTGGAACCTACCGGGATGTGGTTGTATAGGTCCACCAGATCGGGCAACTTCTCAGGCCACAGACTGCGTTCTTCCAGGGGCAACGTTTTTAGAAGATCCATTACCACTTGGTTCATTTTCTCACAAAGTCCATTAGTTTGCGGATGGTAGGGTGTCGTCCTTATCTTCCGGCAGCCATACAGATTGCAGAATTCCTGGAAGACCTCCGCTTCAAAGGCAGGTCCCTGGTCCGTCAGCACTTGGTCCGGGTACCCGTGTGGACGGCAAAAGTGCTGCTGGAAGGCTCTAGCTGCTGTTTGAGCCGTTAAGTCCTTGACGGGGACGACAACCAGAAACCGGGAGTAATGATCCACGATGGTTAACGCGTAGACGTAGCCACTTCTGCTTGGGGTCAGTTTTACATGATCCAAGGCTACCAGTTCCAACGGTTGCCGGGTGACGATGGACTGCAGGGGAGTCTTCTGGCTGGCACGGTCCCTCCTTCTCAGGTTGCACGGGCCACAGTCTCTGCACCACTTCTCGATGGTTCCCCTCATGCCTACCCAGTGGAACCGCTCGCGCAGCAGGAACTCCAGCTTCTTCCACCCGAAGTATCCAGCTCCGTCGTGGTATGCCTCCATCACCATGGCTGCGTCTCTTCGTGGCACCACTACTTGCCAGAGTAATTCATGCGTCCGGGAGTTAACCATTCTGCGGCACAACTTCCCTTTGTAAAGGAACAGTCGACTCTTCTCTGCCCATAGTTGTTTGGCTTCCTCCGGAGCGTCTGGTTCAAGGCGAGCCTCCGGCCGAGTCAGCATCTCCTTCACCAGTCGGACGGCAGGGTCGCTGTCTTGCGTTTCCGCCCAGTTGTAGTGGGGTAAGGGGTTCAATGTAGCAGCCTGCTTACTCCTTACCCGGTGGGAATACTGGATAGTCCCATGACGGTGGAACGCAGGGAGTTCAACTTCTTCCAGTCCCTCCGGATCTTCTCCTCCGTCCGGCAGGTTGGGCATCCTGGACAGGGCGTCCGCGTTGGTATTGGAGCGTCCTGCCCGGTATTTGATTGTGAACTCGTAGTTGGACAGACGGGCCATCCACCTCTGCTCCAGGGCACCGAGTCTTGCCGTGTCCAGGTGTGTCAACGGGTTGTTATCCGTGTACACGGTGAACCGGGAAGAAGCGAGGTAATGCTTAAAGCGCTCGGTGACTGCCCATACTACGGCCAGGAACTCTAACTTAAATGAGCTGTAATTCTCGGGGTTCCTTTCGGTGGGTCGCAGTTTTCGGCTGGCGTAGGCGATTACTCGTTCCTTCCCCTGCTGGATCTGGGACAGTACGGCTCCTAGCCCGATGTTACTGGCGTCGGTGTAGAGGATAAAGGGCTGGCTATAATCCGGGTACGCCAGGATTTCGTCCCCCGTGAGGGCCATCTTCAGCTGGCGGAAGGACTCTTCTTCCAGCTCCTCCCATTTAAAGGGCGGCTTCTGGTTCTTGGCCTTCCGGGACTGGCCTATCAGGAGGTCCTGCATAGGTGCTGCCTTTTTGGTGAAACCGGGAATAAACCTTCGGTAGTAGCCTACCAACCCGAGGAACTGCCGCACTTCTTTTACGCTGGAGGGGCTTGGCCATTCCTTAATTGCGGTGATCTTATCAGGGTCGGGAGCCACTCCGTCAGCGCTCACCACATGTCCCAGGTACTGCACCTTTGGTTTCAGGAGGTGACACTTGGAGGGTTTCACCTTTAGGCCGTAACTTGCCAGAGCTTCGAACACTTCCGCCAGGTGTTTCAGGTGGTCCTCATACGTCTTAGAATATACGATCACATCGTCCAGGTACAACAGGACCGTCTCGAAGTTTCTGTGGCCCAGACAACACTCCATTAGTCGTTGGAAGGTTCCCGGTGCGTTGCAGAGTCCGAACGGCATGCAGGTGAACTCGCTAAGTCCCATCGGGGTGGTGAATGCGGTCTTCTCCCGGTCCGCCTCTGCTACAGGAACCTGCCAGTACCCGCTAGTGAGATCCAAGGTAGAGAAGAAGTTAGCAGATCTTAAAGCAGCCAATGACTCCTCTATCCTTGGTAAGGGGTACGCATCCTTGTGTGTGATACGATTGATTTTCCGGTAATCTACACACATCCTCATGGTGTTGTCTTTCTTTCGGACTAAGACTAGTGGAGCTGCCCAGGGGCTACAGCTATCCCTGATCACCCCAGCCTCCTTCATGTCTCTAAGCATCCCCTTGGCGTGTTGGTAGTGGGCAGGGGGTACGGGTCGATACCTCTCTTTTATAGGAGGATGGTCTCCCGTGGGGATGTGGTGTTCTACCCCCTTGACTCGCCCGAAGTCTAACGGGTGTTTACTGAACACTCTCTCGTACTCCTGAACCACCCGATAGACTCCTTGTTTCTGGTGTGCGGGAGTGGAGTCAGTACCCAGATGTAGTTGCTGACACCAGTCCTCCATGTTTTTCTTAGAGCCGTTACCTTCCTCCGGGTGAGATGGAGGCAAGGGTTCCACAGATTGTACAGAATTTTGGTTAATGGTATATAATTTGGCTAGCGTGGCATACCGGGGCAGGTACACTTCCCTCTCCCCGATATTTATTATGAGAACGGGCACCCTCCCATGGCGTACATCAACCACCCCCCGTGCTGTCAAAATGGTGGGCCTACTGTCCGAGTAAACTGGTTCTACCATTGCCTGGTAATCTCTACCTCTCAGACCAATAGCTGCCCGGCACCAAATCATCATTTCACTTTTCGGGGGCATGGCAATAGGGAAAGGGTCACACATTCGCACGCTACCAATCTCACCACCGGAGAGTTCTAGCTGTTGCCGTCGCATCAGTGCCCGGATCTCTTTCTGGAGCACTCGCTGCTGGCCGGAGCTGGCGTTCTTGGCAACCTGCTGTAAAAGGAAAATCTCCTCTGCAAGACAATTTTCAATTACATTAGTTCCTAGAGTTATTTTTGGGTGACTCTCATGTTTGTCAATATCTACAATGATCAGTCCCTGTGCTGCCAGTTCGACTCTACCGATTTTGATGGTCACCTCTTTAAATCCGATCTGTGGCACGGGCTGGCCATTGCTGGCGATGATACTCAAGTCGTCGTCAGGGTAGCGGGTAATATCCGAGTCATTCCAGTACTGCTTAAAGAGCACGTACGGGATGGTGGTGACCTGTGACCCGGTGTCCAGTAGGGCACTCATGGGAATGCCATCCAGTACCACAGGCAAGACTGGACGTCCTCCCACATATCTGTCGCGCCAGTTCGATGGGCCTGGTGATCTTTTTCCTGGGGGTTGGCCCTCTACCCCAGGTTGTGCCCGTTTAAAGAACAGTACCTTGCCATATGTCCAGGTTGATTGCAGCGGCGGCAGATGGGTCGTCCGTCCTCGCTGTATCGGTCACTGGGTCTTCCTCTGGCCGGTGGGGTCCTCCTTGGTCGACGCCACGGGATGTCCTCCGGTCCGGATGCCAGCTGGATCTTCCCTGGGGTGGAAGCCTGTAAAGACTGCACAGTTCGGGTTAGCGCAGCAACGCTCTTAGCTAGCTCTTGGACCTGATGGTGTAGGTCTGGAGCCGGGTCATTGTCCAAAGCCTGCGCATCAGCTCCCACAGGCCCTGCCGACAAGGGCGCCGCCTCCTGGTGGTAAGTGATAGCAGGGCGCTTGTGGGTCACAACGCCACCCGGTGCCGGTTCTCGGAGCACCCGGATGGCTCTGTCCTTGAACTGTGCAAAGCCCAGATGGGGATCCTGTAAGGCCATTGCCCGCAACTGGGTTCGGTGGGTATTACAATACAGTCCCTCTATAAACTGTTCGGTCAACAGTCTGTCCTCGTTTCCCACTCCATCAGGGTCGGTCTGCTTAATGGCCCTCAGGGCCTCTTGTAGGTTTAGTGCATAGTCCCTTATACTCTCATGCGCTCGCTGCTTGCACCCGTAGAATCTAAGCTTAATCTCGGCTGAGGTGCGGGTATCAAAGGTGTCCTTCAGCCGGGTTAGTATCCCTGCGACAGTCTTCCTCCCAGGTGGCCAGGATTTTACTTCCCTTTTGGCTGCCCCGGTTAGTTGGGCCACCAGGATGCTCACTTTTTGCTCTTCTGTGAGGGGGTACACCTGGAAGAGGCTATCCAGCTTTTCTCTAAAGTCATGCAGGGTATGTGACTCCCCTGAGTACTGGGGTAGCCAAGCTGCTCCCGGGATATAGGGCATGGTGAAGGGCATAACTGCAGCAGCGGTAGCGCTGGCGGGGGTTGAGGCAGTGAAGCTCTCCTCCGTATCCGACATCTTCCTCCCCCCTAGTGGACCGTGGCCTACCTTGCGATGATCCTGTTCCGTAGGCCGCGGCTCCGCAGTGGATCGTCAGGGTTGAGGACCTTCCGTCGCGCTCCTGTGACGTCGGCGTCTGCTGGGCTCCTTCCAGGACCTTACGCAACGTCCGGACGTGAGGCGGGGCTTCAGTTCTCGCGCGCTTTTGGAGTCCACGCCCCTCTTCTTCCCGCACGGCGTCCTCAAGATGGCGTCCAATGGCGGGAAAACTCCACGGATGGCGGGAAGAAGGCAGAAGATGGCGCCGGATGGCGGGAAACTTCACCGATGGCGGGAAGAAGGCGGAAGATGGCGCCGGATGGAGGGAATCTTCACCACAGGTAAGTTTGAACAGTCTTTTTCAGGCACGCAGTACCCGGTGGTTGCGGGCACGAAATCCTGCCGACTACGCCAAAAGTTGACGCGCCCCTGGGCCTGTGTCGCGCTGCGTTGCGCACGCGGGAGCTTACCCGGAGCCGGATCTCTTGAGGGTTGTAGTCTCGTGGCGGTGACCCGGTCCATGCCCAGGGAGTCAAACTGAGCGGCGATGTAACAGCGGTAGATGTAGGACGACTACGCCACCCGTTGAATGCAGCTATGGAGCTGCCGCTGCAGGACAGTCCGCTGAGGCCGGTGGATGGATGGTGCAGCGTAGATGGTATAACCCCCAACGGGAGGGGTATGGCCTCAGGGCAGCAGATGTGGATGATGGGGGTAGCAGGAACCACTCAGAGACGGTGCGGTGTAATTCAGGGTCTTTACTGGTAACAACGATAGACCCTCCCGGAGTACTTGCTAGTGAACGGGGCCTGGTCAGTCCTTGAGCAGATGGGATCTCCCCTGGCCAGGCGGAGTTGTAGGCCTCCCAAACTGACTGTACTCTTCTGGCTACCTTGCTAGAAGCGGATATAAGTAGCCCACGTCCCTGAGTGTACCGTGTTGTGCTCACCCGTATGGCCGGTGACTCGGGGCCTTCTAATGGCTTCCGCTCCACGATGGCGGTGCTGGTCCCACGCGTGTGACCGTGCCTTCGGGTTTCTGGGCCTGAGGACCTGAAATCCCCTGCCGGTCGGCTTCTGCTGCTGGGTAAGAGTTAGTCCCCACAGCCTCGGACGCCGGGTCCGGTAAGAAAGCTTCTCAGTCAGGGCGAGCTCTGCAGCTGCCAGCCCCTGACTCGTAGTAGTATTGCTTCTGCTGTTTCTTGTCTCTACTCTCCTTGACTCTCTAACCCTGCTTCAGCCCCGGGTTTATATAGGGGAAGGTCTTCCTCTCCCAAGACTGGGCAGGAGGTGTGGCATGCACAGGATCCCTGACCAAAGGACCTCCCACCTGCTCTCAGACATAACATTACATTACTGTGGGAAACCAGACCCCTGGGGTGCCACATTTGCGTGGGGTGTCCATCAACCAGCCATCCTCCACTCCATCCATCTGGACCATCGAGCGCTGCACGGCACTCATCCGTGAACAAAACAGTTTTGAAATCAGTCTTCATGTAATGTTTGGCCCACTGGAGCCGTTTCTGCTTGTGTGAAGTGGATAGAGGAGGTCGACAGGATGGCGCATGCACAGCTGCAAACCTCTGAAGGACCCTGCATCTTGTTGTTCGGGGGACGTTGGAGGCACAAGCAGCTTCAAAAACTTGTCTGCTGCTATGACAAGGCTTTTTTGCCGCTGCTCTTTCAACCTGACGCAATTGCCTGTAGGAAAGAGTCCTCAATTTGCCCTTATCAGCACGCACACGTGTGTACTGTGAATCAGCTACATACTTCTTGATTGCCAAGACACTTCATCCTGATCATCGCACAATGTTGATTGTAGTCATGCCTTGACCTAAACACTCCACAATTTGTTGCTTCTCAGCAGCCGACACATCCTTTTTCTTTCCCATTTTGGCAGAAAATGTAGGCTGCTTAATAATGTGAGACAGCCTTCTTAAGTAGTCTTGCCTTTCATTGGACACACCTGCCAAACTAATTAGCACAGGTGTCTGCAATTGCTTACAGTGATATAAAGAGCCCTGACACACATCACCATCAATGAGTTTAACTGACAAACAAACAAATTCTTCCCTTATCACTCCTAAACACTTTTTGCATAATAATTTGGAACGCAGTGTACATGTGCTTTTCCACAAAACACCAGTGGTTCACGTAGTGAATCTTACAGTTCTAACTTGCCAACCGTGGTCTGTATGGAGTTGTTCAATAAAGGGCCCAAAATTAAGATAACATAGATGGGAGAGGTCTCTATGAATAGGAATTCCTAAGTATTTGATACCCTGTGAGGGCCAGGCAAAGGGAAAGTTGGACTGGATGGAATCCTATATGGATTTGGGGAGGGAGACATCGAGGGCCTCAGACTTCGCTGCATTGATTTTAAAATTTTACCATGTAACAAAGTGATCTATTTCAGCCATAACAGCATGGATGGATGTATGTGATTGAGTGATATATACTAGGACATCATCAGCAAATAGAGAGCACTTGTACTCGGTGCCTCCCATCTCAATCCACCTAATATTGGGGTTATGGCGAATTGATGAGAGCAGGTGCTCCGTCACTAGGATGTATAAGAGAGGGGACAGAGGACATCACTGCCTTGTCCCATTGGTGATTGTGAAAGGTGATGAAAATGTTCTGACGCACCCCCTGGGCCTTGGGACACCCGGAGCCGGACCCTTTTTGGTGGATGCTGGTGGTTGTAGTCTTCGTGGCGGCGACCCGGTTCCGTGGCTCAGGGCAGTCAAACCAGTGGCGGAACTATTTATGTGGTTTTGATGTTTAAATGTCCGACTACGCCACCCGTGGATTGCGGTCAGAGTGAACCGCCGCTACAGGGCAGACCGCTGAGGCTGGTGTTGTGGGTGCAGCAGAGCGTAGCATAACTCCCCACGGGAGGAGTATAGCCTCAGGGCAGTGTATGCGGAGGATGGGGTGATGGTGCAGGGCAGCAGCAGTAACGACACGGAGTCAGTGATGCAGTTCAGGGCCTTTACTCACAGTTCTTATTATCCAGACCACGTCTGCAGGTAACGGCTGCCCACGTCGTACTGTGCTCACCAGGTGAGGGGCTCAGACAACTCCCAGATAACTTTGGAGCACTTCACAGGACCCCCTTTGTGTGTCCTTTGTCTGGCCTTTCTTACCAACACTTCTGTCCGGCTGCCTCGGGCCTCCTCTTGGTAAACTTGGCGCCAGTTTCCCTGACCCTATGTGGTGCCTTCCTAGCGGGTGTAGCGAGGGGCTGCGCCACATAAAATGTCAGAGCCTCCGGTTTCTAGCTGAGGGTCGTTTCCTGCCTCCACTAGTTCGGGGACCGGTCTCCCCCTTTGGCCTGACCCCTCCACGCAGGTGGATTCGGGCGTGCGGTGGCGACTCGCCCGTCCGCACCCCTGGGATCCCTTCATTCCTCGTTCCTGGAGCCTTCTCCGCTCCTCTTCCTTCCTTCTCCCTCTTCCAGGCCTGGGCCTCTGTTACTAGGCCCGCCTCCGGAGCAGAGCTCATGCAGAGCCCCTGCTCCCTGCCACTTCTGCTCAGACTTCTCTGCACTGAACTAAGATGGTGCCCACCTTTTATACTCCCTTCTCAATGCACCCAGGAACTGCTTCCTCCCTGCTCCTGCACTACAGGGTTCCCCTTCCTCAGTGTTCCCTCCCCCCACTCCAGCCAGGGACAGGGACTGTGGTGCCCATCTCAGGGGCATATTGGTCGCCCTGCCCCACAGCAATGTTGTGTAATGCATGCAGGTGTCGGGTCCTGATCCACACTCCATCCTTACCTGAGAGTGAGATATCACACCTCTGGGTGAGGTGCAATACGTCTGTAGCAACCGAGCCCTCAGGGTGCTACAGTTCCATTTATCTTCAGCCTAGGTGACGTATTGCGATACAGGGCCGTGATTTTGGCTATAAAAGGGTCCCCTAGACCCCTACCCCAAGCTTTTTAAGAGAATAATATATGGCGTGCCAGGAGACTCTATGGAATGCTTTCTCAGCATCCAACGAGAGTATCTAATTACAAATTTTTAACTGCATCTAGCCCAGGAAATACTTTGTGCCTAGTAGCAGTGTCTGCTAGTCAGCGGATTATCCCGGCTGTTAAGCAAGCTGCACCACCTGTAGTTTAGACACTTAATTTTTTGAAAGGAAATGCTTCGGGACCATGGGATACTTAGTGAAGAGCATCAGGAGGCACCCCAAGGCATAGGGGCTGGGACTGGCAGTAGGATGCCTTGCGGTGGACAGCCGAGCTCGATCCTTATAAAAGCTTTTTAACTGCAGCAGCTTTAGTGGACGCTACTGGAGCTGGAATTACCGCGGCTGCTGGCATGAGACTTGCCCTCCAATAGATCCTTGTAAATGGATTTAAAGTGTATTCATTCAAATTAGAGAGACAATTTAAATTAAAAAGCTTAGAGCTGCCTCCACCACAGGGGGGCTCGCTCGACCCACCAGCGGACAGGCACCAGTATTGGGAGAGGGGGGCTGGCCGTCAGGGTTGGCACGGTGGCAGGAGCAGGAGCGGACTGGCCGTGTCGGCTTCTCACTTTTTGGATTTTAGAAGGGCATGACATGCCTATATCTGTGTCTCCCCCTCCTTTTACTCCTCCACCTCTTTTATTTTCGCATGACTATATGTACTTGTCACTTTTCCATGTGTTAGTTATGTCTTCTGAGCAGTTTGTCAGCTTTTGGACACCTTTGAAGGTGTTTTCTATGTGTTTCTATGTGTTTTTGTTTGCCTGCCATTGGTTTTAACGGTGTTCGAAGGTGTTCGACGAACAGTTCGACGAACAGTTCGGCGAACACACGGGTGTTCAACGAACCGAACCGAACTCGAACACTACAGGGGTGGCTCAACACTAGCCGTGACCTCCTGCCCGTTCATCCAGAGACTGCCCCGGTCACTTGCCGTGACCTCCTGTCCGTTCATTCAGAGACTGTCCCAGTCACCTGCTGTGACTGCCTGCCCGTCTACCCTGGTCGCCACCCGCTCCCTTACAAGGACCGCCCCCTTGTATAGTAGCTCAGAGGTTCCGCCTCCCAGACCCGTTACAGTTTGCTCGGGCCATGGAACCCGGTGGCACCCAAGCTCCCTCGCTCTCAGACCTCTGTCATGAACTGTCCCGTCAGAGGTCCCAACAGGAGTCCATCCTGGGTCACCTGCGGAATGTCAATTCTCGCCTGGACACTCTGACTGCTCCACCAGCAACCACCGCCAGTGCCATGACTCGCAACCCGGCAGCTCCGCTGCCCACCAATACCATGGTATCCTACCCCGGACCCCGGCTTTCTGCACCTCCTCGCTTCGGAGGCGACTCCGCCCAGGCTCGGGGCTTCATAAATCAGTGCACCCTGCACTTTGAACTCCTGTCCCACCAGTTTAACTCCGACCGGGCCAAAATTGCCTTCATCATGTCCCATCTCACCGGGGAGGCCCTGGCCTGGCTAAATCCTCTATGGGAGAGAGGAGACCCCCTGGTGTCCGACTTGCCTGCCTTTCTCATGGCTTTCCGGAAAATCTTCGACGAACCCGGACGGAAGACCTCATCCGCATCATCTCTGCTACGCCTCCGTCAGGGAAGTCTCACCGTGGGCCAATATGCCATACGGTTCCGTACCCTTGCCTCAGAGCTGGCCTGGGATAACGACGCTCTGGTATCCGTCTTCTGGGAGGGTCTGTCCGGCCGTATTAAAGACGAACTTGCCGGTCGGGACATTCCTACCACTCTCGATGACCTAATAACTCTTGCCACCCGGATTGACCTACGGTTCCAGGAGCGTGCCAAAGAGGTCACCCGTGAGAGGAGGTTTCCACGTCTAGCTCCTACCTTTCAGAAATCCGTCTCTCCCCAGGTACACTCTCCTGAGCCTATGCAGGTCGACCAGACCAAGATGGTCAAAACCCGTCAGGACTTACGCCGTGCCGAAGGGAGCTGCTTCTACTGTGGCAGTAAGGAGCACCGGATCCGTACCTGCCCGGAGAGGTCGGGAAACGCCTGTGTCTAGGTTCGCTCAGAGAGGTCAACCTAGACAAGAATAAATCCTCTCCATCTCTGCTACTGTCAGTCTCTATTATCTGCGGGGAGAATCGTTATTTCGAACTAGCCCAACTTGACTCTGGAGTGGCCGGGAATCTTATCTCACAGTCCCTGGTAGAAAAATACCGCATTCCCACCAAACCTCTGGCTGTACCATTATCTGTCGCTGCTGTGGATGGGGGCCTCTTACCACGTCCCATCCAACTCATCACCGAATCCGTAACTCTGCAGGTGGGAATGCTGCATTCTGAGAGCATCTCTTTTCATGTTCTGCCTGGACTCTCTCACGCC
Organism: Phyllobates terribilis; assembly: GCF_046119375.1. Classification (NCBI taxonomy): domain Eukaryota; kingdom Metazoa; phylum Chordata; class Amphibia; order Anura; family Dendrobatidae; genus Phyllobates; species Phyllobates terribilis. Next base: position 828,032 of record NW_027363375.1, read on the forward strand.
CTCTTACTAGGTCTACCTTGGCTCCAGAGACATGCACCCGTGCTTGACTGGCAGACCGGAGAAGTCCTTCGCTGGGGACAGGACTGTCATAAGACTTGTTTGGTTCCTGTTCATCCCGTCCGTCCTTCTCCTACCCCAACTAATCTACCTGGACTTCCGATTCCCTACTGGTTATTTGCTGATGTCTTTAATAAAAAGGAGGCAGAGACATTACCCCCTCATAGACCATACGACTGTCCTATCGACCTGTTACCCGGTACTACTCCTCCCCGTGGGCGTATTTACCCATTGTCCGCTGCTGAGACCCGGTCGATGTCCGAATATATTGAGGAGAATTTGGCCAGGGGATTCATCCGGAAATCTACCTCCCCGGCGGGAGCAGGCTTCTTCTTCGTAAAAAAGAAGGACGGCTCTCTCCGTCCCTGTATAGACTATAGAGGCCTTAACCAGATCACGGTGAAGAATAAGTACCCCCTTCCGCTCATTCCAGAATTATTTGATCGCCTGAGGGGGGCTAGAGTCTTCACCAAATTGGACCTCCGTGGGGCGTACAACCTGGTCCGTATCCGTCAAGGGGATGAATGGAAGACTGCATTCAACACCCGGGACGGCCACTATGAATATCTGGTAATGCCCTTTGGTCTCTGTAACGCTCCTGCCGTCTTTCAAGAGTTGGTCAATGACATCTTCCGGGACCTTCTCTACTCCTGCGTTGTGGTGTACCTGGACGACATCTTGGTCTTCTCTCCGGATCTCCAGACTCACCGGAGGGACGTTCGTCAGGTCCTGCTCAGGCTCAGGCAGAACCACCTCTTCGCTAAATATGAGAAGTGCCTCTTTGAGCAGACCTCGCTTCCGTTTTTGGGCTACATTATTTCTCAGACCGGCCTACGAATGGATCCAGAGAAACTGTCTGCCATCGAGAAATGGCCCCGACCGGAGGGGTTGAAGGCCATTCAGCGGTTCCTGGGCTTCGCCAACTACTACCGCCTCTTCATACCGCACTTCTCTTCCCGGACTGCCCCAATTTCCGCGCTCACCCGTAAGGGTAATAATCCCAAAGAGTGGCCGCCCGAAGCAGAGGAGGCCTTTCTTTCCTTAAAACAGGCCTTCTCTTCCGCCCCGGTGCTGCATCGTCCGGACGGCAACAAGCAGTTCTTTCTGGAGGTTGACGCCTCCTCCTCTGGAGCCGGAGCTGTACTTACTCAAAAATCTTCTTCCGGGAGGATGGTAACTTGCGGCTTCTTCTCCAAACTCTTCTCCTCTTCTGAGCGCAATTATTCCATAGGAGACCGAGAGTTATTGGTCATCAAGCTGGCATTGGAGGAGTGGCGTTACCTACTCGAGGGGGCTCTTCATCCGGTAATAATTTACACTGACCACAAGAACTTGGCTTATCTCCAGCATGCCCAGAGACTTAATCCGCGCCAAGCCCGGTGGTCCTTGTTTTTTGCTCGCTTTGATTTTGTTCTACATTTTCGCCCGGCTGACAAGAACATCAAAGCAGACGCCTTGTCCCGATACTTTCAGGTATCTGATCTCGAGGAAGAACCTAAACATATCATCGATCCTGCCAGAGTAATGCAGGTGGCTCCCGTGAGTCTAAATCGTCTCCCTCCCGTTAAGACGTTCGTATCGGTACCTGATCGGGAGAAGATCCTACACTGGGGTCATTCGTCTAAACTAGCTGGCCACGCCGGTCAGAAAAAGACCCTCCAGCTTATTTCCCGGCACTACTGGTGGCCTAACCTGCGCAAGGATGTAATAGACTTTGTTTCTGCCTGTGTGTCCTGTGCCCGCAACAAAGTTCCGAGACACCTGCCAGCCGGTCGCCTTCTTCCTCTGCCAGTACCTGCTGCCCCCTGGCAGCATATAGCGATGGACTTCATAACTGATCTTCCCGTCTCTGCCGGTTGTACGGTCATTTGGGTGGTCGCTGACCGCTTTTCCAAGATGGCTCACTTCATTCCCCTGCCAGGCCTCCCGTCTGCACCCGAGCTGGCTAAAGACTTTATCCGCCACATCTTCCGTCTTCATGGCCTGCCCCGTCACATCGTGTCGGATCGTGGGGTACAGTTCACTTCTCGTTTCTGGAGAGCCACTTGTAAATTGCTAGACGTCACCCTGGACTTCTCCTCCGCTTACCACCCACAGTCTAATGGTCAAGTGGAGCGGATCAATCAGATCCTGACCTGTTACCTCCGGCACTTCGTTAATGCCCACCATTCTGACTGGGTGGATCTCCTGCCATGGGCCGAATTCTCGTACAACAATCACGAGAGCGAATCTTCCTCCAAATCCCCGTTTTTTGTAGTCTTCGGTCTGCATCCTCGGATCCCGTTTCCCGTCTCCACCTCGGTGGACAATCCGGCTGCGGAATCTCTTGTTAACAAATTTTCCTCCACATGGGAGAGTACCCGGTCCGCACTCCTTCTGTCATCCGAGCGTATGAAAAGACATGCTGACAAAAAACGTCTGGATCCTCCTCAATTCCGTCCAGGGGATAAGGTCTGGCTCTCGTCCAAGTATGTCCGGCTCAAGATTCCTTCCTATAAGTTAGGGCCTCGGTTCATCGGTCCTCTGGAGGTCATCAGTCAGATCAACCCGGTGGCCTATAAATTGAAACTCCCGGCCAACTTGCGGATCCCTAACTCCTTCCATGTATCTCTCCTCAAACCTGTGGTACTTAACCCTTTTTCCAAGTCTACAGGCACGCCTCCTGCTCCGGTTTCCGCTGAAAACGAATTTGAGGTAGAGAACATTCTGGCCACCAAAAGGGTAAGAGGGAAGACCTTTTTTCTAGTAGATTGGAAGGGGTTTGGTCCTGAAGAGAGAACGTGGGAGCCCCGGGAGAACATCCATGCCCCTCTCATCCTTGCTAAATTTCTGTCTGGCCTAAAAAAGGGGGGGCCTAAAGGGGGGGGTACTGTAGCGTCGGCGTCCCTGCCCTCTGCTAGGCAGGGACGCTGTTCCCCTCACCTCCCTGCTCCGAGCCCGGCGTCCTCCTCCCGCTCTGCTGGCAGCGCGCGCTCCTTCCCGGCCACTGTGCTTAGGGCGCGCGCGCTCCCTCCCTCTTAAAGGGGCCGCGCGCGCCGTCCTAAGGAGTCCCCGGCCAATGGCCGGAGGACTTCACCATATATAAGGCACCTCCTCCAAAATGGAGGTGCCCGAGCAATGTTGTTGCACTGTTCACTACTCTGCTTCAGCCCTCAGGTCCCGTTGCCAGTTACCTGCCTGATTCCTGCCAGAGTCCTGCCAGTTTGCTGTCTGTTTCCTGCCTGATTTTCCTGCTACCTGCTTGCCAGCCTGAGGTCCGACGGTCTGCCTTCCTACTCCTGTCAGTCTGTCTATGGACTAGCTTGGCCGCTCACCTGGGAGCACATATCTGCTACCTGCCTGCTAGCCTTCCTGGAGGCTCCGCTGTCACGTGCAGTGACCACCTGCTATTCCAGAGACTCCTGCCCGCTCACCTGGGAGCACTCCTCCGCTACCTGCCTGCTAGCCTTCCTGGAGGCTCCGCCGTCACGTGCTGTGACCACCTGCTATCCCAGAGACTCCTGCCCGCTCACCTGGGAGCGCTCCTCCGCTACCTGCCTGCTTGCCTACCTGGAGGCTCCGCCGTCACGTGCTGTGACCACCTGCTATTCCAGAGACTCTTGCCCGCTCACCTGGGAGCGCTCATCTGCTACCTGTCTGTTGATCTTCCTGGAGGCTCCGCCGTCACATGCTGTGACCACCCGATTATCCAGAGACTCTCGCCTGCTCACCTGGGAGCTCACGTCCATCATCTGCCGCCACAGGTCGTACCAATCCTTTACCCAGAGACTGCCCCGGTCACTTGCCGTGATCTCCTGCCCGTTTATCCAGAGACTGCCCCGGTCACTTGCCGTGACCTCCTGCCCGTTCATCCAGAGACTGCCCCGGTCACTTGCCGTGACCTCCTGCCCGTTCATCCAGAGACTGCCCCGGTCACTTGCCGTGACCTCCTGCCCGTTCATCCAGAGACTGCCACGGTCACTTGCCGTGACCTCCTGCCCGTTCATCCAGAGACTGCCCCGGTCACTTGCCGTGACCTCCTGCCCGTTCATCCAGAGACTGCCCCGGTCACTTGCCGTGACCTCCTGCCCGTTCATCCAGAGACTGCCCCGGTCACTTGCCGTGACCTCCTGTCCGTTCATTCAGAGACTGTCCCAGTCACCTGCTGTGACTGCCTGCCCGTCTACCCTGGTCGCCACCCGCTCCCTTACAAGGACCGCCCCCTTGTATAGTAGCTCAGAGGTTCCGCCTCCCAGACCCGTTACATAATCTAAACCAAAAACAGTGATTAATCTGGTTAGTCATATTGGACTGCTATTATTTTGAATACTACTGTACATAGTATGCACCTCCACTATGGCATCCATGCAGCAAAAAGGAGTCAAACAATTCTTCTGTGACTTTTCACACACAACACTAACAAGAATGGCAAATGCCTGAAGTGAATCGACCAACGTTTGTGGTATCAGATGCCTCTTACGCTTTTTCTCTTCCTCCTTAATACCAGGCACACGTGATCACCCAGCCGCTGTAGGAAGCCGGCGGCTTGCGGCTAACACGTGTGCCCGCTATTAAAGATAATTAATATTCACTGTTCCCTTCGTCCATAGTCCTGCCCACCTTTTGGCGCCGACTTAAGTGCAGAGACGTGGGCAAGATTATGGGCGTGGGTAGCAGTGCATATTCATTTTCTTTAATATCGGGCGTACGTGTTAGCCACAGCGCCCGCTCCTGTCTCATGTGACCAGGTAAATCTGGACTATAAGATGCACCTGTGGCGCCCCTGTGGGTTCAGTCGCCACCGAGGTACTGCATCTCACCCAGAGGTGGGGTCACTCTCAGGTAAGGGTGGAGTACTACACCCACATCCAATACACTCCACTTCAGTAGGGAAGGGTGAGATTGCTCCTAAGGGAGAGCACAGTCCCTGGTCCCTAGCTGAAGGGTGGAACTAGGTAGAGGAGGTGGGAGGAGGAAGAAGTTCAGGGGAGCACAGACAGAAAGGGTATAAGAAGAAGGGGAACCATCTAGAAGCAGTCAGTTGTGAGGAGACAGTACAGAGGAGATAGAGCTGAGAGCAGGAGCTCAGGAGGAGTGGAGAAAGGAGCATGGCCCAGTGAGAGAGGCCCAGGAGAAGGAGAGAGAAAGAAGAGAGGAGCAGTGAGAAGGGCTCCAGGAAGAACAGAGGGGATCCCAGGGGCACGGCGAGTGCGGAAGCCACCTATGCGCCTGAATTCACGCTGACGTGGAAGGATCAGGCCGCAGAAGGGGACCGGCCCCTAACTAGTGGAGAACAACCAGGCTCAGCTAGACAACCAGAGGCTGCTGCATTTTCAAGGTGCTGCAGCCAACATCCACAATTACATCGCCGAAAAGGTGGATGCATAGGGTCCAGGGGACTGCACGTCGCCCGACAAGGCCCGAGGCCACTGGCTTGGGACACTGCTTGTGAGGCGCAGGGCAGGAGAGCGAGAGCCAGCGCAGGTAGACGACCAGGAAAGCCATATAGAACGGGGTCCCGTTTAAATATTCTTGAGATACTTGAGAGATTGCTGAACCCCTTCCCTGGAGGACACAGGACGACGTGGGAGGTTACACACTGGCCCTGGTAACATGGAGAATTGAACAACCGTGAGTAAAACCTGAAGACTGCATCCCCCTGTGTCCTAGAATTATTGCTGCGCCATCACCAGTCCTGCACTACACAGCACCAGAAACATCTACCTCATACAATTTATCATTTCCTGCCCTGGAGCTAAGCTCTGCCTGTGGAGAGCTGAACCAACTCTGCTGCGTCACCATCAGCTCCAGAGGATCTACACCGCAGTGACGGCTCCATATAGTCGCATACCACAGGTGGCATCACGAACATTATCTCTAAAAACTTTATTCCCCTTTTACTTTCCCTTTAATTGACCGCCCTGGGTCACGGACCAGGTCACTGCCACCGTGACATCTCCCAGCACCGACCGGCCCGGCTACCGTGTACCTCACGGCCCAGGGGGCGCGTCACACCCCCCACACTTTCCCACAAAATTTTGAAAAAATGTGCGTCTTAAAGTCCGGAAAATACGGTAAATCATTTTTTAATTTCCCAATGCTTTTACCTTTCCCTTTATTTCTTTTTTTATCAATTTTTTCTTTTTGGATTAGCTAATATGTTTTCACTTACACACTTTATAGAGTTTATTAATGATTTTAATATGGTATGTTTGATATTTTAATGAATTAATATGAATTGACCATATTTAAAATGTCATTCACGCCAATTTGAGCATTTAACCAGCGCTTTGCGCGCTCACTGCTTATCACCTGGTGAAAGCTCAGATTCGGAGCTGAAAACCAGTTTGTGATTTTAAAATCCCTAAATAAAAGGTATTTACTTGTAACTACCGCATCCTCACTACTTCCAGTGGCAGCGCACCAACATAACCTTTCATTGTTTTTTCTCCCACGGTTCAATCCTGTTGTACCATGGACTCTGTTCGGTGCTGCGCCTTACTCCTTCACTGTCCAGTGCCATATACCGTACCATTAGACTTATTAGCCACCTTAGTGCCACCACTCTATCAATTCTATTGATCTTCATGACCGTCAGCGCTCCTGACACAGTACTGGACTCAGCACCAGAATGCACTAGAGACCTGTTTGTTTGACTTAAGGCCACTGACAACATTTTTGGGGGAGCAATGATATTTGTGCTCATACCTTAAGAACAGACGTTTTCAGATCCTTTATGTACAGGCTGTATCTCAGCATGGCTTCTGTCCTAATCTCTGGTCATCAGCAGCTCTACACAGATCTTAGAAGATGGAGGGGTGTTCCCTCTCAGACTAGTTTGGGGCACGTAAAGGAGACATTGTGATGGGCGCCTGGTGGCTCCCAGGACTTTGTTCCCTTTCTTGGCTGCTATGTCACATGGTATGAAGCATTGCTCAAAATGAGGGATGATTGACCTGATACACCATCATTGGTCACTCCTGGGTTCTCCTCAGTTGTAGTCACCTATTGTCAGACCCGTCTAATGTGTATAAAATTCAATGCTGGAAAAATTTGTAAAAGCTCCTCTGAGATATTCCCCAGAAGCACTGTTACTGATTGATTTCTTATAAAGTGTGTATTTGTGTGGACGTGTTTACAGGCTGGGTACAAGTTAGGAGCCCGAGCCACTGCAGAAGTTAGTGTCTGAAGTTGTTTGTAGATTTGGGGTACCAGAGATAATTGACAAAGACAGGTCTGCGTATTCACAGGGCAGGTAATGCAGACATGGTTATGGGAGAGTTGAATGTTTTCATGTCTTCAACCCACAGCAAACAATAAGGTTAAAAGTCATAATTTCATTCTGAAAAACAAATTTACTAAAGTCTGTGAACAAGCAGGGTTAAAAAAAAAATGGACTCAAAAGTTTGGCACTGATGTCTATGCGGTACACACTCCAGGAACTTGTCCCCATCTAAGAAACTTTTTGGGGAGGTTTCTAAGACTGGATTGTATCCTCCTCATGACTCTCAACTGTCTTTGGCACATGGAACTGTGAAATGTTGTGCAGCTACACCGGACACTAACTGATTTGTATAAGCCGGTGTTTGCTTCACTCCCGGACTCAACTCTGCCTCCTTATGGTGATTGGGTGGTGGTTAAAAGACCACCTGGATCTCAGCAGCCTTGATGGGAAGGACCATATTAGGTACACAGGCTACTCAAGCCAAAAGGGAAGACCGCCTGGATCCAAGCCTCCCACTGCAAAAAGGTTCACCCCCTCTTTACCCAGAGGTGTCCTCAGACTGAGAATCTGCTGTAAGGAAAAGTTCACTTGATTCTGGATCTAATAGATGTGGTGGTAGTGGGGTGATAATAACATTACACTTCTGTGCCAGAGTGGGACCCTCACCCCAAGCTGGAGGTACGAAGTGCTTACCCGCTGAGCAATGTTTTAATTCCCTACCCCAGCAGGCTGCCTTCCAGAGTAAAAGACTAGGACTATTTACTTAGACATACAAAAATTACAGCCAGCATTCACACGCTGTCTGTGCCAAGGGAAAAGACAGAGACTTTCATACAAGAAAATGGCCTTATCTAAAATGGATCGGGGAATTCAACTACCTCTTATAAGAGCTGATAATTTAGCTGCTTTAACAAGATGCATGAGAGACTGGATCCATGGAACTAGTAGTTTTTCAAATACCATGTTGGAGAAGGACTTGGCCGCGCCTAGGGATCTCCGGGTGCTTTTACATCTATGGTTTGGAGAACTACATTCTCAAGTCAAATAACATCCTTTTGTCAAACATTATAGGTGTGTAGAAAGTTTTAAGAAAATTATACAAACAACCTTTTCACCTATCTAAATTAGTGCCCTTATGGGAAAATCCTAGATTTATTCAGGGTAAACAGAACAAGCTTTGTAAGCAATGGAACCAGAAAGGGATTTATTAAATGTTAATGAAGGAAGGCTGCTCACCTGGCAGGAATTCTCAGGGATGTATGATATGGGAGATCATCAATGTCTACAGTATCACCAAACAGTTACTTTCTACAGCTCTATGGTGAGAAATTTCGGGAAGGTGGAAAGGAGGGGTGATTTTGGCATATTGATGTGGTCTAGCTCATGGGTAAATTCCCTATCCACAATATACCAAAGGATTAAGAGACAAATTCTGCACACTGCGGTACCTGATTTATTTATCCATTGGAGTATAGCGCTAAATGACACTTAGAGAGATGGTAAACTTTTGACGGGCTTGGATAAAGTAAAAATAGCAATGAACAATGGAGAGAAATGCAGTACAAACTGATTCATAATGCCATTTATGCTTTCAATTTTTCCTACAAAGATGCTTCATCACATTATTTATGAAAATGCCCAAAATGTAACCTAAAACCAATTTGTTTGATAGCATCAGGCGATGCCCTTCCACCCAAATGGTGTGGGAAGAGACCCTTCTCTATTTAGATAATGGTTGGAGAATTAAAGTCCCACAGTCTCCTCGGGCATGTTTATTTCATCATATTGTAACAGAACATCGGGAGGATGGGGACAGAGTTCTGTCTATACAGATAATACATGTAGTTCTTTTGGTGGTTAAAAAATGTATACTTAGATATTGGTTGAAGAAAGAGACACCTCAATTATCTGAAATAATCAAAACTCTGAAAACCTTATTAGTTTATGACAAACTTGAGTAAGAAAGACAAAAAGAAAAGTCGACGACAGCGTTTTTTTCACAAACTGAGATCTTTTAATGAATATAGCAATACACAATCTGATATGTCACAGCTGATGAAAGTATTCTGACACACATCCTGGTATCATACGGAGGAACATAGGGGGATAACAGGATTACTTAAAGTCTAATGGATTCACTTATTTTTACATCTATTCATATAAGGATTTTGGAAAAGTGTTTTTTTGTTGTTTTGCATGCAGAGTTAAAAATTGAATCTGTTAAAATTGTGAAAAAAAAATGATTGGATGGATTTCACACTTATTTATAAAGATGTGGTCTGTGTTGGTAAATGTCATGGAGATTCTAGGATTATAACCTGATTTGTTTGTTTATTTTGTCTCATTAAATAAAGTTTGTTTAAAAAAAAAAAAGATGAGAACACTAGATTCCATCATGACATCATAATTAACCATCACTACTTACAGAAGTGTTTACACCCATATAGTCACTTTGACATTCCGGTGTCATTGCTGTCAGTGAGAAGCTACATAGCTAATCATATACTGATTGCGCTTGGATTTACTTTGGATTTACTTGAAATGTCTGAAATTCCTTCAGACAGACTTCAGGTGTTAGCACTGCTCCAGGGGATTCTTACCACCTACGCCCCTGACATTGTGCTACCACTACCTGATGGCGTCCTCAGCTTCACTTACCGGCTGGTTATGAATCTTGTGAGAGACTGCCTGACCAAATACCACAAAGGTCGTATTAGCTCAGAATATCTTGAGCATTTACAGCAAAACATCTGGACACTCGTACAGCAGGTAAATAGCAGGCAATCTGCACAAATCTTATAATAATAATAATAATAATAGAATATGGTAAGGGATTACAAGTTTAAGTTTAACCTGTTCCAAATACTAAGATAAGAATAGCCGGGGACCAAAAATAGGGCATACAGGCTACATGACAAGGGAAATTGAGGTATCTAAAGGGTTAATTGAAATAGCGACAGGAAGGTTGTTACCATGGGGTGAATGGGATTGTTTAACCTTGTAAGGACCAGGAAATTTGAAGTTTTTTTGCTGTCATTTTTTCATCACATTCTTTTAAGAGTCATAACTTTCTTATTTTTCTGTTGGCGTTTGTGAGAAGAGTTGTAGCTTTGAGTGGCTCCATTCTTTTTACCATAAAATATACAGTAGTTTTTTTGGGGTTTTGTTTTTACGGCGTTTGTTATGCAGTAAAAATGACCTGGAAAAATGATTTTCCACGTCAGTCCGATTAAGGCGATACCGAATATGCAAAGAAAATTCAGAATATTGCGAAAACATTTTTTTGCTTTGTGTCGCTAAATTCTGAGACCCGTAACATTTCTTATTTTTCTGTTGATGGGGCCCAGTGAAGACTTGTTTTTTTTACGCTGTAAGATATGGAGGAGAGGAAGGAGGATTTAAAAGGCGGTACTTGATAAATAGAGGGTTTGGGGAGATATGATTTTTAATTGTCACAGGCCGATTTACATAAGTCGTAAACAGTCATGTGTCTTACTTACACGCCCTAGGTGTGGAGGGTGGATGTGGAGATATAAAGGGAACCTGTCGCCTAAAATAATGCTATTAACCGGCAGGTTAATAGCGTTCTGACACCATGCAGCCGCCACACTCAAATAAACTGTATCCCCCCTGGCAGCCTCGCTCTTTCAGTCATATCGGTGGCGCCGGCAGACTTTCAGTCACCGTTCTCTGCATAGTGAGCGGCGGCTGTAACTGCACCCGGCACTGACAGACAGCCGATGCTAATATGGCCGCACAGTGTCAGAATGCTACTAACCTGCATATCAACTCCATATCTGCAGGTTAATAGCATTACTTTACATGACAGGTTCCCTTTAGAGGTTTACAAATGACCGGATCCCTCGTCAGCTGTCATGTAGTATTTGTAGTGCCGATATCAGGAGTAACATGGTGACATAAATGGCTTCCTCCATTCTGCACTTTCTCTCATGATTTTCCTTTCTTGTTTATTTCCATCTCTATAGGCTGAAGAAAAATCCCATAGTGGAGAATTGGCCTTTATTAAACAACTGGCCCAGAATGTCCTGCTTGTACTGGAGTATCCGGCCTACTCCCTGGAGCGCCTGGTAAGGAGCCATCGTCTTCTATATCTCATGTCCTTGTTGTCTGATCTTCTCCAGATTACCATCATATAGCGGAAGCTCAGATTTATGGTGGTAGAGGCCTCCCTGTCTGCTCCAGGCAGACACAGGACCTTTTATGGCCGCCTGTCTCTGCAGCTCTATCATCTGTGAGGCCAGTCTGTACTCAGCGGTGCGGAGTTAGTATTTCCGCTTCTGTCTCTCTCGATCATCACAATCTTCCTTCTTATAAATGCTGCAGTCCTGATAGAAGATATTAGAGATCAGTTGTAGATACAAGTCCCTTATACAACCCCTGGCAAAAATTATGAAATCACCGGGCTCGGAGGATGTTCATTCAGTTGTTTAATGTTGTTGAAAAAAAAGCAAATAACAGACATGGCACAAAACTAAAGTCATTTCAAATGGCAACTTTAGGGCTTTAAGATACACTAAAAGAAATCAAGATTAAAAATGTGGTACTCAGTAAGGGTAATTTTTTTCATACCAAGCAGAGGGAAAAAAATATAGAATCACTCAATTCTGAGGAAAAAATTATGGAATCATGAAAAACAAACACACAAAAGAACACTTCAATACATCACTAGTATTTCGTTGCACCACCTCTGGCTTTAATAACAGCTTGAAGTCTCTGAGGCATGGACTTAATGAGTGAAAAACAGTACTCTTCATCAATCTGGCTCCAACTTTCTCTGATTGCTGTTGCCAGATCAGCTTTGCAGGTTGGAGCTTTGTCATGCACCATTTGCTTCAACGTCCACCAAAGATTTTCAATTGGATTCAGATCCGGACTATTTGCAGGCCATGACATTGACCTTATGTGTCTTCTTTCAAGGAATGTTTTCACAGATTTTGCTCTATGGCAGGATGCATTATCATCTTGAAAAATGATGTCATCATCTCCAAACATCGTTTCAATTGATGGGATAAGAAGACTGTCCAAAATATCAATGTAAACTTGCGCATTTATTGAAGATGTAATGACAGCCATCTCCCCAGTGCCTTTACCTGACATGCAGCCTCATATCATCAATGACTGTGGAAATTTGCATGTTCTCTTCATGCAGTCATCTTTATAAATCTCATTGGAACGGCACCAAACAAAAGTTCCAGCATCATTACCTTGCCCAATGCAGATTCGCGATTCATCACTGAATATGACTTTCATCCAGTCATCCACAGTCCACAATTGCTTTTCCTTAGCCCATTGTAACCTTGTTTTTTTTGTGTTTAGGTGTTAATGATGGCTTATGTTTAGCTTTTCTGTATGTAAATCCCATTTCCTTTAGGCAGTTTCTTACAGATCGGTCACAGACATTGACTCCAGTTTCCTCCAATTCATTCCTCATTTGTTTTGTTGTGCATTTCCTGTTTTGAAGACATATTGGATTAAGTTTCCAGTCTTGACGCTTTGATGTCTTCCTTGGGCAACATTGTGTGATGATTTACCTTCTTTTAAGAGTTTGATAATCCTCGAATTTGTTTCAATTGACATCTCTCGTGTTGGAGCCATGAATCATGTCAGTCCACTTGGTGCAACAGCTCTCCAAGGTGTGATCACTCCTTTTTAGATGCAGACTAACTAGCAGATCTAATTTGATGCAGGTGTTAGTCTGGAAATGGAAATTTACAGTGTGATTCCATAATTTTTTCTTCAGAATTTAGTGATTCCATAATTTTTTTCCCTCTGCTTGGTCTAAAATAAATTACCCTTACTGAGTACCTCATTTTTAATATTGATTTCTTTTAGTGTTTCTTAAAGCCCTAAAGTTGCCATTGGAAATGACTTTAGTTTTGTGCCATGTCCGTGATCTGCTTTTTTTTCAACAACATTAAACAACTGAATGAACATCCTCTGAGCCCGGTGATTCCATAATTTTTGCCAGGGTTTGTATATTAATGTGGATTTACTGGGGGGGGCGGCTTTGTACAGTTCGTCCAATACTGAAATTATCCAGGAAATCCAATGTTTAGTCCTTCCTGTCTATTGTATGTGGTAATGTAGTATTTGTGAAATGTTATATTAATTGTATATATTATATCCATCAGGAAACATCTGAAGGCGACTCCAAAGAGGGGCAAAACGGAAATATTGCTGACCCTGATATCAGTCAGCCGGGGCCGAACCCTGATCTGATGAAAGGTAAGCCGGTCATCTAATATTCTACATACAAATATCAAGTTATAGAGAACGACAGAGAACATGGAGATTTACTCTTCATCCAATGTATGAGGCCGCTGGCGGCTCATGAGCCCCCATGGACTATAATGGAGGGGGTCACAAATGTACAAAGAGGCTCATTGGTCCCCAGTCATGTAATTGTTGAGGATTCGGTCAGATCCTGAGCAATGACACGTTCATAGTACAGTATATATATATAGATATGCCATAAATATATACAGTGTGTGCAGAATATCCTTATATCTAGTATATTCCATGTACAGCGGTCTTATCATTTCCATTATTATATGGATGTGTTATATAAGTGGTGAAATAGACTAATACATGTCGTCTCTTCATTATTTTATCATTATTATAGGAATAACTGTGCCGGCAAATACTGATGGTGGAACATCTGAGCCACCAGAAATCATCCAGGAATCAGCCAGTGTAAGTATCATGGGACGTCTGTATATCATCAGATGACGGGTGGGAATTACACATCCCATATGACAATGGGATATCTCTGCTCTTATGTAGATCAGACCTATTATGTGTGACGGTGGTGTTATTATTCTGTCTCCTCCGTGTGATGTCCCTTATCCTCCCCTGCAGTACAATGATTTATGTGTATGGGGAATATCCACTTATAATATAATAGTGTCAGTGGGGGGTCCGGCTTTTATCACGTCCTCTACTTCGGTTGCAGTGTAATCAGGGGGGATATAATATAGACGGGAGATCTGGAGCTTTTATCCTCCTGCAGCTTCGTTGTCTTAATGTCATTTCTTATTCCTTTTAGGCCTTGATCGGATCAGTGAATCCTTGTAAGGACGACTTTAATCCTATCAAACTGATCAGCTGTGGAGGATTTGGGTGAGCTTTACTTGGTATAATATTTTTTTCTCAGAGCTCATTATAGTGATGCCTATGTCTCTATGTCCTGCCCGCGCAATGCTACCATAGAGAAATTATGGTTCCACATCACTGTCCACATCTAATTGTCTCTCTTCAGGTCAGTTAGGATGTGACATGGATGAGGACTTTCCATAGGTGAACATTTATGGAGTGTTATTTTATGGATTTCTAGTGATGGCCGCACATCTAGTATTAACCATTAGTACAGGAGATCACTTGATCAGGTCTATGGATGGACTGTTAGTAAGAATTCATAATAAATCATGGATTTTCTTCCTCCTCAGATCCGTCCACCTAGTTCGCCATACAGACACAAACAAGATATGTGCTATGAAGAAAATGGACAAGCAGAACCTGAGAAAGCCAAAGACCCTTAAATGGGCCTTTCAGGAGAGGGACATCTCTACATTCGCTGATTGTCCCTTTGTGGCCTCCATGTTCTGCTCCTTTCCTACTAAACTTCATCTGTGTATGGTCATGGAGTATGCACCAGGTAGGACACATCCATTGTATTTATATCCAGCCCACGTCTGCCTAAACCTAGCACCTTATATATAACCTGAACATGTCCACATGGACGGTTACATGTCCACACCGCATTTACTATAATGTTACTAAGATGCCTTGTGTGTCCTCACTGAGCATGGCGGCAATATCTGCTATGGAGGAAAGGAAGATTTCTCTGTATTTGAACAGTTTTTATAGATGAGAATTTTTCACAGAGAAATAAATGAGAGGCTTGTAGATGAGGCCTGGCTCTGTCTCTATGTACAGGGTTCCTCTGCAGTATACGCTCTACATTACACAGTGTATCTCTATATATACCATACTGTCCCAATATCTCCGCTTGTTTCACATTCACACTCATCATGTGTAATTTACTCTGTAACAGACCCTCACCTGTCATATTTGCTTATTCCTGTAGGAGGAGACTGTGGCAATCTTCTACAGCACAGGGGTCCTTTACCTATCACCTTGGCTCGTCTGTACATTGCAGAAACAGTCCTTGCTGTGGAATATCTGCACAGCTATGGTGTGGTGCACAGAGACCTGAAGCCTGTAAAGTAAGTGACCCTTGAGCTATAATAAAGGGGATGAAAGTTAGTTTGTTATACAGGTTATGGGTTATTACTTGGGGCTGACAACATCTTTTCTTTTACAGCCTCCTGATAACATCAACAGGACATATTAAAGTGACTGATTTTGGAGTTTCAAAACTTGGCCTCATGAGACCAACATCAAACATCTATAAGGCTCCAACTAAGGACATCACCAAAGAGTTCCGTGATAAAGAGGTCGGCTTTACTTACAGGATCTTCTACTTTACATATCTCATCTCTTTCTCCTTCTCTGATCATTTCTCATCACATTTCCACTGATGTTATTTGTCTTATGTATTGATCATCATCTCATTCTTCTGTTGTTTTCCAGACTGCTGGCACGTCTAGTTACATGGCCCCAGAAGTTATCCTAAGGAAAGGCTATGGAAGACCTGTTGACTGGTGGTCAGTAGGCATCATCCTATATGAATTTCTCTTTGGATATACACCATTTTATAGGGCTTCCCAAAAGGAGAAATTACGCAGTATCCTCGGTGGTAAGTAAAATAATCTGACTGCTTGTCATGTCGCTGTTATTTGGTTTGATTTGTTCCTTGGTTCAGTTTCTAGCTTTTTTAAGGAAAATGGTTTTTTATGTAAATAAATGAAGAGGTTTTATTTCCTGTAATATTTTCTTTTTATATCACAGATGACATTGTTTGGAGATGTAATTCCTTTCCTCCACCAAATGCTCGGGGCATCATCACTCAGCTACTCAGAAAAAATCCAGAACAAAGACTTGGGACAGGTAATATGATAATAGTATTAATAATGACTAGTGTTGAGCATTCCGATACTGAAATATCGGGTATCGGCCGATATTCACTGTATCGGAATTCCGATACTTAATTCCGATACTTTTATAATATCGAATACCGGAATCGGAAGTTCCCATAATGCCTGCGCTCTGCAGTGTCTGTGAAGGATGACAAGCTGGATGGCAGCGCTCAGCTGCGATCCAGCTTGTCATCAGAATGCCATCCCAGCGTGGGAGAATTCTGCTGATTGTTTAAAAGCCGGCGGGCGGTAAAAAGCCGCCGGCTTTTAAACAATCACACAGCCCCATACTGCTTCCCCGCAGCCTCCCACCCCGATCCTCCGCTCCCCTCGCCACCTCCAATCCCAATCGTAAATTAGGACCGGGCGGGGAGCGCAGCACCAAGGAGCGAAGGACCCGGGCGGGGAAGCCGGCAGTGAAAAGACTTCACCGCCGGCTTTCCCGTTCTGTGCTGCGCTTTCCCGCCGGTTATTTCAAATGAACAGCTGAGGTATCAGGTGATGCCGATCAGCTGTTCATTTGAAGTAGCCGCGGTGCCCTCAGAGGGTTCATGTGAGTTCATGCTTGACTGCATGAACTCACATGAACTTTCCCACGGCCGCACAGGTCAGCCTCACCTCCCAGACCCGTCATGATTAGTGTGTGCGGGGTGTGTGTGTGCGGGGTGTGTGTGTGTGCGGGGTGTGTGTGCGGGGTGTGTGTGTGCGGGGTGTGTGTGTGTGCGGGGTGTGTGTGCGGGGTGTCTGTGCGTGCAGGCAGACATAGGCCGATGTGACACTACTACTCCCATCGGCCTATGTCTGTCCCCCGTCCACTCGTGCCAGCAGGATCAGCTCGATGGGAGCAGTAGTTCCCATCAGCCTGATCCTGCTATATAAATTGCCCTACTGTGTCCCCAATAAATGTTAGATACATGTCATTGGTGGCCAGTGGTTACCTAAAAGAAATTAGTTTATACATTACCTGTCCCCGCCGATCGTCACCTAAAATAAAGTAAAAAATAAAAAACTACACCTATACTCACCTAGACACCTAATTCCCCGAAGCCATCGATCTCCTGTAATAAAATATAAAATAATAAACCACAACCTTATCCTTACCCCTCCGTAGCAGTCCACGAGTGTCCCACGAAGATCTCCAGTTCAGAGCAGCCACATAGAATGTGACCGCTCTGAACCGCTGCCGCCGCTAGAATGACGGGGCCGTAAGGGTTCACCAGAGTTAAGGCAGCGCTGCTCCGGTTAGCTGCTTTACGGCACTGCTGTATCGTGAGAAATTCCCACGGTACAGCACTGCCGTAAAGGAGGTCTCCGGAGCTGCGCTGCCTGAATGCACTCCGGTAACCTCAGTCAGTGGCTCCCGCTGCCGGGAGCGGACGTGTTCCCGGCAGCGTGAGCTTACAGCAGCCATGCACAGCTGTCACCATCTCCAGATGTGACAGCTGTGCATGGGAGATCAGCGCAGGAACGTGGACAGGTAACTATTTTTTTTTAGTAAACTAAGAATTAAATAAAATGGTGTTTTATTTCAAATAAATTATTTTTTTCTGGGTGTAGTGTGTTTTTTCTTTTTAACACTTTGTAGGTTAGTAATGGGGGTGTCTTATAGACACCCATCATTACTAACCTGGGCTTCATGGCAGCTGGCGCTGACATGAACCCCACCACTATTACCCCCTGCCACCGCACCAGGGCAGCGTGGAAGAGCGAGGCTAAGTGCCAGAATTGGCGCATCCTATGGATGCGCCATTTCTGGGGCGGCTGACGGCTGGTGTTTCTAGCCTGGGAGGGGGCCAATATTCATGGCACCCTTCCTGAGCTATTAATATCAGCCCCCAGCTGTCTGCCTAGCCTTTGCTAGCTATTAAAATAGGGGGGACCCCACGTCATTTTTTTGGGGGGGGTCCCCCATTTTAATAGCTAGTAAAGGCTAGGTATTCAGCTGGGGGCTGATATTAGTAGCCTGGGAAGCTCCGTGGGTTTTACCCCCTTCCCAGGCTTCAAACATCTGCCCCAGCCGTCTGCTTAACCTCCGCTAGAGACTAAAATTATGGGGGATCCCACGCCATTTTTTTTTAAAATAAATCCTTTATTTTAACACTAAATGACATTTGAGGACTTAATAAAGATGCAGTCCCTAAATTATTATTTATTTTTTAATAAATTTTTCCCAAAACTTTTGACGTGGGCTTCGCCATATTTTTGTATGCCAGCCAGGTACAGCATCCAGCTTCTATGAACGCGCCATTTTCCGGGGCGGCCGCGGACTGCAATTTTCAGCGGGGGGGGGGGGCAGAAAGCTTGGGCCTCCCTGCGCTGCAGATTCCATCCCCCAGCTGCCTAGTTGTACCTGGCTGGACACAAAAATAGGGAGAAGCCCCACGTTTTTTTTTTTTTAATTATTTCATGAAATTCATGGAATAATTAAGAAAAAAAGGGCTTCCCTATATTGTTGTGTCTGGCCAGGTACAAATAGGCAGCTGGTGGTTGGGGGCAGCCCGTTCCTGCCTGCTGTACCTGGCTGGACACAAATATAGTGTGAAGCCCCACGTCAATTTTTTTTTAATTATTTCAGGAAATTCATGAAATAATTAAAAAAAAATTATGTGGGGCTTCGCCCTATATTTGTGTCCAGTCAGGTACAGCAGGCAGGAACGGGCTGCCCCCAACCACCAGCTGCCTATTTGTACCTGGCCGGACACAACAATATAGGGAAGCCCTTTTTTTCTTAATTATTCCATGAATTTCATGAAATAATAAAAAAAAAATTGACGTGGGGCTTCGCACTATATTTGTGTCCAGCCAGGTACAGCAGGCAGGAACGGGCTGCCCCCAACCACCAGCTGCCTATTTGTACCTAGCCGGACACAACAATATAGGGAAGCCCTTTTTTTCTTAATTATTCCATGAATTTCATGAAATAATTAAAAAAAAAAATGTGTGGCGCTTCGCCCTATTTTTGTGTCCAGCCAGGTACAACTAGGCAGCTGGGGGCTGGAATCTGCAGCGCAGGGAGACCCAAGCTTTCTGGGCCCCACCCGCTGCAAATTGCAGTCCGCAGCCGCCCCGGAAAATGGCGCGTTCATAGAAGCGCCATCTTCTGGCGCTGTACCCAACTCATCCAGGGCCCTGGTGCGGTGGCTCATTGGGTAATAAAGGGGTTAAGGCCAGCTTGGCATTATCAGCTGGCCCTAAGCCCGAAATTCATGGGGTCACGCCAATATTAGACATGACCGCCATGAATTTCTAGTAAAGTATTTAAAAAAAACACAAACACCCAGAAAAAAGTCCTTTAATTGAAATAAAGACACAATTCTTTATTGTTCTAAATTAAACCATACTTACAGTCACGCCCATTCCAGCTGAAGCCAACGATCTCCTGCAATAAAAGTAAAATAATAAAGCAACCTCATCCTTACCTTTCCATGGTTCCCAGGACAGCTTCAGCTCTGCTACATCGAGATGACAGGCTGGACCGCAGCAGAACGCTGCCATCCAGCCTGTCATCCCGCAGACACTGAGAAGCGCAGACATGCTTGCGCTCCTCAGTGTCTCGCTGTGACGGCATCCAGATGAGCCGAGGTCATGTCCAATG
The DNA here is from genome assembly GCF_046119375.1 of Phyllobates terribilis. Taxonomy (NCBI): domain Eukaryota; kingdom Metazoa; phylum Chordata; class Amphibia; order Anura; family Dendrobatidae; genus Phyllobates; species Phyllobates terribilis. The sequence goes on from NW_027363375.1 coordinate 847,947, forward strand.
AACTCAGCTCACCTCATGCACGTCACTGACAGCGTGGGAAAATTCTCCTGCACTCAGCGCTTCAGCGTGAGAATTCTCCCACGCTGTCAGTGACGTGCATGAGGTGCGCCGAGTTCATTGGACATGACCTCACCTCATGCACGTCACTGACAGCGTGGGAAAATTCTCACGCTGAAGCGCTGAGTGCAGTAGAATTCTCCCACGCTGTCAGTGACGTACATGAGGTGAGCCGAGTTCATTGTCGGCTCATCTGGATGCCGTCACAGCCAGACACTGAGGAGTGGAAGTATGCCTGCGCTTCTCAGTGTCTGCGGGATGACAGGCTGGATGGCAGCGTTCTGCTGCGGTCCAGCCTGTCATCTCGATGTAGCAGAGCTGGAGCCGTCGTGGGAGCCATGGAAAGGTAAGGATGAGGTTGCTTTATTATTTTTCTTTTATTGCAGGAGATCGTTGGCTTCAGCTGGAATGGGCGTGATGGTAAGTATGGTTTAATTTAGAACAATAAAGAATTGTGTCTTTATTTCAATTAAAGGACTTTTTTCTGGGTGTTTGTGTTTTTTTTAAATACTTTACTAGAAATTCATGGCGGTCATGTCTAATATTGGCGTGACCCCATGAATTTCGGGCTTAGGGCCAGCTGATAATGCCAAGCTGGCCTTAACCCCTTTATTACCTAATGAGCCACCGCACCAGGGCCCTGGATGAGTTGGGTACAGCGCCAGAAGATGGCGCTTCTATGAACGCGCCATTTTCCGGGGCGGCTGCGGACTGCAATTTGCAGCGGGTGGGGCCCAGAAAGCTTGGGCCTCCCTGCGCTGCAGATTCCAGCCCCCAGCTGCCTAGTTGTACCTGGCTGGACACAAAAATAGGGCGAAGCTCCACGTTTTTTTTTTTTTAATTCATGAAATTCATGGAATAATTAAGAAAAAAAGGGCTTCCCTATATTGTTGTGTCCGGCTAGGTACAAATAGGCAGCTGGTGGTTGGGGGCAGCCCGTTCCTGCCTGCTGTACCTGACTGGACACAAATATAGGGCGAAGCCCCACATCAATTTTTTTTAATTATTTCATGAATTTCCTGAAATGATTTAAAAAAAATTGACGTGGGGCTTCGCACTATATTTGTGTCCAGCCAGGTACAGCAGGCAGGAACGGGCTGCCCCCAACCACCAGCTGCCTATTTGTACCTGGTTGGACACAACAATATAGGGAAGCCCTTTTTTTCTTAATTATTTCATGAATTTCATGAAATAATTAAAAAAAAAAAATACGTGGAGCTTCGCCCTATTTTTGTGTCCAGCCAGATACAACTATGCAGCTGGGGGCTGGAATCCGCAGCGCAGGGAGACCCAAGCTTTCTGGGCCACCCCCGCTGCAAATTGCAGTCCGCAGCCGCCCCAGAAAATGGCGCGTTCATTGAAGCGCCATCTTCTGGCGCTGTACCCAACTCATCCAGGGCCCTGGTGCGGTGGCTCACTGGGTAATAAAGGGGTTAAGGCCAGCTTGGTATTATCAGCTGGCCCTAAGCCCAAAATTCATGGGGTCACGCCAATATTAGACATGACCACCATGAATTTCTAGTAAAGTATTTAAAAAAACACAACACCCAGAAAAAAGTCCTTTAATTGAAATAAACACACAATTCTTTATTGTTCTAAATTAAACCATACTTACCATCACGCCCATTCCAGCTGAAGCCAACGATCTCCTGCAATAAAAGTAAAATAATAAAGCAACCTCATCCTTACCTTTCCATGGCTCCCACGACAGCTTCAGCTCTGCTACATCGAGATGACAGGCTGGACCGCAGCAGAACGCTGCCATCCATCCTGTCATCCCGCAGACACTGAGAAGCACAGGCATGCTTGTGCTCCTCAATGTCTGGCTGTGACGGCATAAAGATGAGCCGAGGTCATGTCCAATGAACTCAGCTCACCTCATGTACGTCACTGACAGCGTGGGAAAATTCTCCTGCACTCAGCACTTCAGCGTGAGAATTTTCCCACACTGTCAGTGACGTGCATGAGGTGAGCTGAGTTCATTGGACATGAACTCGGCTCATCTGGATGACGTCACAGAGAGACACTGAGGAGCGCAAGCATGCCTGCCTTCTCAGTGTCTGCGGGATGACAGGCTGGATGGCAGCTTTCTGCTGCGGTCCATCCTGTCATCTCGATGTAGCAGAGCTGGAGCTGTCCTGGGAACCATCGAAAGGTAAGGATGAGGTTGCTTTATTATTTTTCTTTTATTGCAGGAGATCGTTGGCTTCAGCTGGAATGGGCGTGATGGTAAGTATGGTTTAATTTAGAACAATAAAGAATTGTGTCTTTATTTCAATTAAAGGACTTTACTCTGGGTGTTTGTGTTTTCTTTTAACTTTGACTATGGGGTTAGTAATGGGGGTGTCTTATAGACGCCTCTCCATTACTAACCTGGGCTTGATGTCAGCTGGCATTATAAGCTGACATCAACCCCAACCCTATTACCCCCTGCCACCGCACCAGGGCAGCGTGGAAGAGCGAGGCTAAGTGCCAGAATTGGCGCATCCTATGGATGCGCCATTTCTGGGGCGGCTGACGGCTGGTGTTTCTAGCCTGGGAGGGGGCCAATATTCATGGCACCCTTCCTGGGCTATTAATATCAGCCCCCAGCTGTCTGCCTAGCCTGTGCTAGCTATTAAATTAGGGGGGACCCCACGTTATTTTTTTTGGGGGGTTCCCCCATTTTAATAGCTAGTAAAGGCTAGGTATTCAGCTGGGGGCTGATATTAGTAGCCTGGGAAGCTCCGTGGGTATTACCCCCTTCCCAGGCTTCAAACATTTGCCCCAGCTTTCTGCTTAACCTCCGCTAGAGCCTAAAATTAAGGGGAACCCCACGCCAATTTTTTTTTTAAATAAATCCTTTATTTTAACACTAAATGACAAGTACAGTAATCAACACTGTCACTGTACTTCATATATATGTGACTGACATGTTTCTATCTATCTAATCTATGTGTGATTCTCTATTCTTTCTGTTCTAAATTGTCGGGTACAGATGCTGAACTGCCGGCCGGCTTTCTTAAAGAGACGGTGCATGAAAACACTATTATTTTTTTAATAAATCCTTTACACTAAATGACAAGTACAGTAAGCAACACTGTCACTGTACTTCATATATATGTGACTGACATGTTTCTATCTATCTAATCTATGTGTGAAGCTCTATTCTTTCTGTTATAAATTGTCGGGTACCGCTGCTGAATTGCCGGCCGGCTTTTTTAAAGAGACGGTGCACGAAAACACTAATATTTTTTTTAATAAATCCTTTACACTAAATGACAAGTACAGTAAGCAACACTGTCACTGTACTTCATATATATGTGACTGACATGTTTCTATCTATCTAATCTATGTGTGATGCTCTATTCTTTCTGTTGTAAATTGTCGGGTACCGGTGTATGCCGCTGATGAATTGCCGGCTTTTCATGTCATTCTACATTATTCTTAGTTGTTTTACTTCATGTAGAATTAACCTACAAGGAAAGAAAGGGTTTATTTTCATTCCGATATTTGTGTCCCATTGACTTGCATTGGTTTCCGGTATCAGAATCGGCGATATCCGATACTTTTTGGGTATCGGCCCGATCCAATCCGATACGATATTTCCTGATATCGGAAGGTATCGCTCAACACTAATAATGACTTATTACACCTCTGGACAAATGAAGATGTCCATGAGGATGATCACTGAAGGTCTCTACCAACGTGTCCATTCCTCATTCTTCATGCTCTAATGTTCAGTACATTTCCTTCATGTTGGCTCTTTTAAATCTCCAGTTCAGATTAACATAAACTGTATAGATACGGAGTAGTTTCTCTGACAATAACTGTATCGAATTTTTTCTTGTCTTCCTTTTCCAGGAGGGGCACACGAGATCAAAATTCATCCATTTCTGCGTGCCTTAAACTTTAACAACCTTCTAAGTCAGAAGCCTCTGTTCGTTCCTGATCTAAAATCAGATGAGGACACCCGCTATTTTAGCAGTAAGTAAAATGAGACGTTATCGGCAGAAAACTGCTGAGTGTCTTTTCTTTCATTATGTGTGACAATCAGTTCCCATCATAATGAGTAATAACATGGTGACTGTCTGACCGGCTCTTATACTAATAATTTCTCATAACACTTTTACTTTTCAGATCGCTCTGTGGGTTATAAATTTAGGAATTCAGATGATGGGGACACAAGTGAGGACAATGACTGTCCAGAAATCAAAAACTTTGAATCATCTTCTCAAAGGTTTTCCAAAGTAAGTATGTCTAAAGCATGTAGGTCAATAAAATGAATAAAACCTATGATTAGAAAAAAAGTTTAAAAATATATCTATTTATATTTTATATTTCTTTGTGTTTTTTTTAGCTATATACCACCAGTACCAAGATGGTGACCATTGAAGAACCTATGTCACCTCCAGAGTCTACCCCTGAGAACAGCAAAAAACACCCAGACTTGTGAGTAGATTATTATTATTATGGGATTTACCTCTGATATATGCTCAGACACGAGTAACACAAATCTAAATCCAGCATCCACCACCCCATGATAACTGATTGCTGTGGATCTGGCTTGTGATTACACAGCAATATCAGTTGATCATTGCAATGAGCCATTCATTCCCAGCTCTTTATAGGCCAATATTACTAGTTAGACTCCATTCTTGCTGGTAGAATGGGGTCCTGAGCAGAGTATCCCCTTTATGATGTCCCAAATGGCCTTACAGGCAGGTGTTCTTCCTTTTTGTATTGTTTTCACTTGTAATTTACTTGACTTTCTTCTACCAAACAGGCATAAAGAATCTCCCCCTTCCAAAACTGATGATGGTGACAATCAGTGTGTCACTGCTAAAAAGTGTGAGTCATTCTCGCCCTCATTGTCAGGTACGTACAGATTTATAGACCATCCCATTATAGGCTATGATACAAAAGTGTAATGTGAATCTGCACATGAAGGCTCAGATAATGACTTACTTTATTCCCGCTGCCCCTGAGTATTCAATTTTTTGTTTTGGTAAAATCCACCATACGGTTCCAGAGTTATTGGCAGTTTTATTTAGTGCTAATTTTTATGGTCTTTACAAGGGGGTGGTGCTAACAGGATTATCTGGGGGGGGGTGTCTTCAGCCTCTTCTTCAGTATTATAGCGTGGTAAAGACCATAAAAATGACCACTAAATAAAAAGGCCCCTGTCTGTGGAACTGTAAGGCGGTGTGCTCACTATGCGTTTTTAATCGTTTCCGCAGCAGCAATTCCGCCGCAGAAACGCTTAAAAAACGCTTGGTAGAAGGCCTGCCATGTTCCCAAATGATAATCCGCATCTGCTGTGCACATGCTGCAGAAATTTCCGCTGCGGATTATCATTGCGGAAAAATCCGCAGCACTACCAATTATTTTGCAGAAGTCCTGCGTTTTCACCGCCATTGACTTGCATTGGAACGCATGGAATCCGCATCACTGCATCTATACATGCGGAATCCATGTGTTTCAATGTGCGAATGGTACTCGGGTCTGGAGAAGAGGAGACTCTCCTCCAGACCCCCCCTACCATAGAACCTGTAAAAAAAAAAGAATAAAATAAAAAATAAATATTATACTTACCTTCTGATGGCCTCCGGTTCCTTGTCTCGGCTTGCCGGCTGCTCGCGGTAGACTAAAGGACCTGCGCTGACGTCATTTAGTCATGTGACGGGTCATGCGACCAATGATGTCGGCAGGTCCTTAAATCTACCGCGAGCTGCCGGCAAGCCAAGACAAGGACTCCGTGGGCATCAGAAGGTAAGTATATTTATTTTTTATTTTTTAACATTCTTTCGGTCACACTATATAAATCCATGCCGGTTGCATGGATTTATATAGTGTGACCAAGTTGTCAAGCACTTTCCAAGTGATGCTAAAATCGCTTGGAAAGTGCTAGACAACACGCATGCGAAATCGCATGATCAAAACGCTTCACATCCGCATGTCCCTGGCAGGAAAAACGCATGTACAATCCGCATGTACAATCCGCATGTACAATCCGCATGTACAATCCGCATGCGTTTTTTGTGCCAGGGAGATGCAGAAATGCTCAGGAAAAAATCCGGAGCATTTCTGCATCGTGGGCACATAGCCTAAGGGGGATTTTAATAAAAACCAAAAACAGAGTCCTCAGGGGAGCAGGGGGAATAAAGTAAGAGTGAATTCTGGACACTTAAGACCTGGTGATGAGTCTTCTTTAATCTTACGCTTAAGTGTCATCTGACGGATTATATAAAAACACTTTGGTTGCTGCAAGTAATGTCATGTTAATAAGGGAGACACCACATGGCCGCACACAGAAAAGCTACAAGTGCATATTAACCAGTTTGAGTAACTCTATAAACATATAAAATTAATCTTTGAGGAGTTTATAATCAACATCTTTTTCTGACTTTTTATTAGAACCTCCAGTTCAGGAGAGAAAGAAATCTGCACTAAATCTGAGAAAACAGCAAAGAACAGATAAAGTGGAAGAGGGGGAAAGTAGTAGGCGAGGTAAGTGTGAGGATAACCTCCATGTTGTATGATGTCAGTGAGATAAGTCATGTGGAGCAGATGTCATCTGTCAGTGGTGGGATTGTCACATTTATGATGGCTGACAATCATCAAGCACCTCTGTATGGAGAAGATTCCTCTACCGGCCTCCCACAGAGACACCACAGTAGTGTCCTCTAATATGGAGTCCCATTACTTACATCGGTTTTGCATCTTTTTTATAGGTTCTATCTTCCGCCGGATGATATCATCCTGCCGGCGTGGATTATCCAGGGCTGCTCGCACTATCAGACAAAGCTGCATTTTTGCCCACTGTCACCAGGGCACCAGAAACATCTCAAGGGCAGAAAACCCTCACATCTAGTGCCCTGAAGAAAGTACAGCACATCCACCATCAATGCTGTACCTGCATGGAAAGAGTTGTACCATCTACTGTACCTGTGGCCGTCTGACCAGCAAGAAATATCTGCAAAAGTCAAAGGCCTCCAAGAACATCTTTTCAACCTTCCATGTAATTCTTAATTTAAAAAAAATAAATTGATTAATGTCCTTTTGAATTTAATTGAATATTACTGACATTTATGGCATATCAATGCTACACATGTTATATCCACCTCACGCTCTCCCTCTCCCCATTCATTGGGAACGCACGGGGTGAATGCTGGGTGTGACGCGGGGGGTGATCGCGCCCACAATCCAGCTGTCACGCCTCACTTGTCGTGACATCAGCGCGGGGTCACGTGAAGCCTGTGAGCGGCGCTATCCTTGGCTGCAACGTAAGCTAATTACAAAAATCCTTAGGGGCCCCGTGGGGATACATTGGGGGGGGGGTAATCTAAAGTACTGGACAACTTCTTTAAGAAACATTTTTTTCCTGTATAATGACTTAAACCAAAATTTTATTTTTTATTAACAAATAGGTAATTTCAGTGTAATTTACGAAGGAAAAAAATAACTGCCAAAAATTAGGGATTCTGATACATCCTGTATTAGAATAAAGGAGGGTCTCATACACATTCTGGTCAATTTGACATATAGTAGTAGTTCTAGACTCATAAAGGCTATGCACTAAGTGCAAATCCTGCCAAAAAATGCAAGTAGGGTCATCCATACACCATGGAAGGCACCAACTGTAGTGCCTCATTCAAATATTGTGAACAAAGTATACACTGTGTGCAGAATTATTAGGCAAGTTGTATTTTAGAGGATTATTTTTATTATTGATCAACAACTATGTTCTCAATCAACCCAAAAGACTCTTAAATATCCAAGCTTAATATTTTTGGAAGTTGGAGTGGGGTGTTTTTAGATTTGGCTATCTTAGGAGGATATCTGTTTGTGCAGGTAACTATTACTGTGCAGAATTATTAGGCAACTTATTAAAAACCAAATATAATCCCATGTCACTTGTTTATTTTCACCAGGTAAACCAATATCAGTGCACAAAATACAGAAATAAACATTTCTGACATGCTAAAACAAAAACCAAAAAAATTAGTGATCAATATAGCCGCCTTTCTTTATGATGACACTCAGCAGCCTCCATCCACAGATTGCGTCAGTTACTTGACCTGTTTTCGATCAACATTGCGTGCAGCAGCCACCACAGTCTCCCAGACACTGTTCCGAGAGGTGTACTGTTTTCCCTCCCTGTAGATCTCACATTTGGCCAACACACTTTTTGCAACCCTGTTGGCTATTTGACATGTAACGCTTGATTGTTCGGTGATCACGCTTCAAAAGTTTGGAAATTTCAAGACTGCTGCATCCCTCTGCAAGACATCTCACAATTTTGGACTTTTCAGAGCCCATCAAACCTCTCTTTTGACCCATTTTGCCAAAGGAAAGGAAGTTGCCTAATGATTAAGCACACCTTCTATAGGGTGTTGATGTCATTAGTCAACACCCCGCCTCATAACAGAGATGCACATCACCAGATTTACTTAATTGGTAGTTGGCTCTCAAGCCTATGCAGCTTGGAGTAGGACAACACGTATAAAAAGTATCATGTGATCAAAATAGTCATTTGCCTAATAATTCTGCACACAGTGTAGTTGTGGTACACCTACAATAGTGTTCAAACTAATAGCAGTGGGTTAAATAACATGAGTTAAGCACAAAACCTTTATACTAGTTTTTATTTCCATGCATTGGGAACATTGCACACTGTTTTCTAATTCTAAACATGAAGAGAAATGTATATAATTTTTAACTATTTTACAGAAAATAGCAAAAAATGAACAATGGGCTGTTCTAAAAAAATAGCAGTGTCTGCATTTGTCTTTACAAACTCAAAATATGTACTCTTTTTTAGGATTTGGCATTCCTGTGAATCATTAACCTAATACTTAGTTGTATACTCAGTTTTTAAGAACTGCTTCACATGTATGTTGCAAAGAGTTAACCAACTTCTGGCACCTGTCAACTGTTATTCCAGCCCAGGATGCTTTGACTACATCCCACAATTTTTTGGCATCTGTTGGCTTTGCCTCAGAAACAGTATTTTTGATGTCACCCCACAAGTGTTCTATCAGATTAAGATCCGGTCATTGGGCTGGTCACTCCATAAAATCAATTATGTTGGACTGCAACCAATAATTTGATCGTTTACTGGTGTGTTTAGGGCAGTTGTCTTGTTGAAACACCCATTTCAAGGGCATATCCTCTTCAGTGTAAGGCAACATGACCTCTTCAAGTATTTTAATATATGCAAACTGGTCCATAATCTCTGGTATGCGGTAAATAGGTCCGGCACCATAGTAAGAGAAACATGCCCATATCTTGATGCTTGCTCCACCATGCTTCACTGTCTTCAGAGTGTACTGTGGCTTGAATGCAGAGTTTAGGGGTCATCTGACAAACTGTCTGTGGCCCTTGGACCCGAAAAGAACAATTTTACTTTCATCAGTCCACAAAATGTTTCTCCACTTCTCTTTAGGCCAGTTGATGTGTTCTTTGACAAATTGTATCCGCTTCAGTACATGTCTTTTTTTAACAGTGGGACTTTGCGGGGACTTCTTGCTAAGAGATTAGCTTCACACAGGCATCTTCTTCTACAGTACTCACAGGTAACTTGAGACTGTCTTTGATCATCCTGGAGCTGATCATTGGCTGAACCTTTTCCATTCTGGATATTCTTCGATCCATTCGAATGGTAGTCTTCTGTTTTTTTCCACGTCTCTCTGGTTTCACTTTCCATTTTAAAGCATTGGAGATCATTATAGCTGAACAGCCTATCATAGTCTGCATTTCTATATAAGTTTTACCCTCTCCAAACAACTTTTTAATCAAAGTACGCTGTTCTTCTGAACAATGTCTCGAATGACCCATATTTCTCAGGCTTTCAAGGAGAAATGCATGTACAACATGTGCTGGCTTCATCCTTAAATAAGGGCCACCTGATTCACACCTGTGTCTTCACAGAATGATTGACCTCACTATTGAACTCCACACTGCTATTATTTTGAACACACCCCCTAACAATTAATTATTCGAATACACAGACTCATAAACATGCAGATCATGAATGCGGAATTTGTTGGTTTTCTTAGAATCTACTGCACCAACCGGTAAATTGTTTGTCATGTGGTGGTAATATTATATATGCCAAAAACAGTGATTAATCTGGTTAGTCATATTGGACTGCTATTATTTTGAATACTACTGTACATACTATGCACCTCCACTATGCCATCCATGCAGCAAAAAGGAGTCAAACAATTCTCCTGTGACTTTTCACACACAACACTAACAAGAATGGCAAATGCCTGTAGTGAATCGACCAACGTTTGTGGTATCAGACGCCTCTTACGCTTTTTCTCTTCCTCTTTTGCGTTGTCATGAGGGAGAAGAGAAAATATCCCGGCATAATGATCCCGCGAATACAGCACATAGCCTATCTAAACATTGTACACTTTTCCATCCTAATCACAACAATCCAATATCCATAACACCCACATATATACCAGAACTTACACAAAACAGATTTAAAGCCTAGAAAAATTGGAGTAGGACGCCCAACATGTCAAAAAAGGAACAAAAAATGAAGTATTAAAAACACTTTTATTAGTAGAAACATTAAAAAAAAATATATGTCTATATAACAATAGTAGAAAAGGTCGTGCAGGGTAGGAGATACACAAACAGCAGATACAGCAGTTTATACGTGGGTCCCCCGGGAGCAGGGTGAAACGAATCCCATCAATAGATAAATAGTTCATAGAGCAGGTAAAATGGTATATACTCAATGTAAACAGCTGTAGGGCATGTATACAAGCTCAGAATCTAGGTGGGAAGAGTACAATGAAATATAAAGGGAAACCACTGCTCAGAGTGGAGGGAAGAAGAATGACCAGAGCAGGAAAAAGGTGCAAAGTCAGAGACTCACCCATGGGGACTAAAGTAACCACGTCACCGTACTGCAGCCCCGACGCGCGTTTCGCGTGGCTTCCTCAGGGGGCTGTGGTTGTGGATAGAGTGGGCGCCTTTAAATATCCTCCCAGATGAATCGCTGATTGATGCAGCGCATGCGAAGCGGCAGCGTCCCCCCGCCCCGCGTCACGTCCGGCCAGTTTCCCGGGGGGACTGTGGGCAGCGACGTACACGATGACGTCACTACCCATAATCCCCACGTACGGAAGCCCGACGGGACGCGGCCAAAGGAGGACGGCACTGCGCATGCGCGGCTCAGCGACAGCCATACCAAGTGAGGACAAGGGTAAGGGCAAAGATATCTCTTAGACAAAGAGGGTACTAGCTGTCAGAAACCAAGGTGCAGGTAGAGTAAATGCCCCATTCGTGCTACAAGTATAATAGTGACATCATAGATATATATTAAGGAGTAAATGTAAGTAAGTATGCATTTTTAGAGTCTAACAGGGACACCATTGCATATACATAATGCGATAATGACTACGGCAGCTAGAGAGAGAAGCATATTCAAATGTATGGAACAATACATAAGTTGCCACAGAAAACAAGTGCAAATTATACAGAAGTCCAATGCATGGCCAATTATAAATATTGGGAAGAATAAATATATCCAGGGGCAGAGAGCATTGTAAGTAGCAGTAGGTCGACTCATAGAGATAATTCGTGACATTAGGTATTTATAATGACTGTAAATGTCCGTCCCATATGCGTCCAGAAGTATCCTAGATGGTATGGAGATATAGGTGATGGCGCCTAAATATAGAGGAATAATAGAAGAAACAGAGAAAAAATTAGACAATAAGAAAAATAAAAAATCCACATTAAAAACAAAGGAGAAGAGAACCTACAAGAATGAAGAGAAACTATTGTGTTCATTAAGACCACCAGGGGTCACCGTGTCCAGTACTGCAATCCAGCGGCATTCCAGCTGCGCCAAAATGCGCTTATAGTTACCTCCCCTGGTAATACAGCACATAGCCTATCTAAACATTGTACACTTTTCCATCCTAATCACAACAATCCAATATCCATAACACCCACATATATACCAGAACTTACACAAAACAGATTTAATTCACGCAAAAGAAAAGAAATCTTTTGGATATATAAATTACAAACCATTTGTTCTCTTGGTGTAAATGAAATGACGAAGAAGACCCTATGTTGATAGAAGATGTACAACAATTATCCTCAAAGGACTCTTCAGGATGGACATAATTGTTTCTTTTATTGGAAAAAAACCTCTCTCCTGAACTGCCCTAATGTGGCCTGTTACGTCATCTACTGGTGGAATACTGAACTGCACCTCATTCATGTGTTTTACTAGAAATTAACAAGGTAATATTAGTAACAGTAACCCCTTTGCGACTTCTCTTTATGACCTCCCCCTCTTTGATGTGGGCTCCGGCGCTGAGCCCGCATCGTTTCAGGCACATGACAGCTGATTTGATCAGATGTGCCCCTAACAGCCACAAGTGGAATTACCCCTGCCATGTGATCGCGAGGTGCTGATTGGTTGACATGACAACCCGGGGTCTGGAGGAGACCCCTATGGTTGTCATTGTCGACCTGCTATGAGCGTCGCCCTGCGGTCGGTGTTCATAGCAGCTGAGCATTTCTGCTACACATAGCAGGGCTGAAGAGTTGCTATTAGTGATGATTGAGCATGCTCATTGCTCAAGATTTACGAGCATGCTCGGACGAGCACCTATTATTATTATTATTTATTATTATAGCGCCATTTATTCCATGGCACTTTACATGTGAAAAGGGGTATACATAGCAAAAACAAGTACAATAATCTTGAACACAATGTGACAGCGACTGGTACAGGAGGAGCGAGGACCCTGCCCGCGAGGGCTCACAATCTACAAGTGATGGGTGAGGATACATTAAGTGAGGGTGGAGCTGGTCATGCGGTGGTGGTTACTGCAGGTTGTAGGCTTGTGGGAAGAGGTGGGTCTTCAGGCTCCTTTTGAAGGTTTCCACGGTCGACGAGAGTCTGATGTGTTGGGGTAGAGAGTTCCAGAGTAGGGGGGAAGCACGGGAGAAATCTTGTATGCGATTGTGGGAGGAGGAGATAAGAGGGGAGTAGAGAAGGAGATCTTGTGAGGATCGGAGGTTGCGTGCAGGTATGTAACGGGAGACTAGGTCAGAGATATATGGAGGAGACAGGTTGTGAATGGCTTTGTATGCCATGGTTAGGGTTTTGAACTGGAGTCTCTGGGCAATGGGGAACCAGTGAAGAGATTGACAGAGAGGAGAGGCCGGGGAATAGCGGGGGGACAGGTGGATTAGTCAGGCAGCAGAGTTTAGGATAGATTGGAGGGGTGCAAGAGTGGTAGAAGGGAGGTCACAGAGCAGGAGGTTGCAGTAGTCGAGGCGGGAGATGATGAGGGCGTGCACTAGTGTTTTTGCAGATTCATGGTTGAGGAATGTGAAGATCCGGGAGCTATTCTTGAGTTGGAGTCAGCAGGAAGTGGAAAGGGCTTGGATATGTGGTTTGAAGAAGAGATCAGAGTCCAGGGTTACTCCAAGGCAGCGAGCTTGAGGGACTGGGGAGAGTGGACAGCCATTGACATTGATAGATAGGTCAGTTGGGGGGGTGAATGGGATGGTGGAAAGATGATGAATTCTGTTTTGTCCATGTTAAGTTTTAGAAATCTAGCAGAGAAGAAGGATGAAATAGCAGACAGACATTGTGGGATTTTGGTTAGTAGGGAGGAGATATCGGGTCCAGAGAGGTAGATCTGTGTGTTATCAGCATAGAGGTGATAATGAAAGCCATGGGACTCTATGAGCTGTCCCAGGCCTAAGGTGTAGATGGAGAAGAGCAGAGGTCCTAGGACTGAACCTTGGGGGACACCGACAGATAGGGGGCGAGATGAGGAGGTGGTGCATGAGTGGAAGACACTGAATGTCCTGCCTGTTAGGTATGAGCAGTTGCAGGATAGGGTCAAGTCTGTGATGCTGAGAGATGAGAGAGTTTGTAGTAAGAGGGAATGGTCCACTGTGTTGAAGGCAGATGACAGGTCTAGGAGGAGGAGGACGGAGTAGTGTCGCTTAGAGTTGGCCGTTAGTAGGTCGTTGGTGACTTTAGTCAGTGCCGTTTCAGTAGAATGGTGCGATCGGAAACCAGATTGTAGGCGGTTGAAGAGGGAGCAGGAGGAGAGGTGGGAGGACAGTTCAGAATGGACATGTTGTTCCAGTAGTTTTGAGGCATAGGGGAGATGTGATATGGGGCGATAGCTAGACAGAGAGGATGGGTCAAGGGAGGGCTTTTTGAGGATGGGTGTGTTAGAGGCATGTTTGAAGCATGAGGGGAAGACACCAGTTGTTAGTGACAGGTTAAAGAGGTGGGCTAGGGTTGGGATGAAGATAGTGGTAAGCTTTGGGATGAGGTGGGATGGGATTGGGCCAAGTTTACAGGTGGTGAGGTGTGATTTGGAGAGTAAAGAGGAAAGTTGATCTTCCGTAATGGTGGAGAAGGTGGTTTTGAAGGAGGAGGGTTGAGTAGGTGTGGGGAGGGGCTGTGGGGGCTTTAGGCAAAAGCTTTGTCTGATGGTGTCAACTAGTATTGAGCCACCCCCGTAGTGTTCGAGTTCGGTTCGGTTCGTCGAACACCCGTGTGTTCGCCGAACTGTTCGTCGAACACCTTCGAACACCGTTAAAACCAATGGCAGGCAAACAAAAACACATAGAAACACATAGAAAACACCTTCAAAGGTGTCCAAAAGCTGACAAACTGCTCAGAAGACACAACTAACACATGGAAAAGTGACAAGTACATATAGTCATGCGAAAAGAAAAGAGGTGGAGGAGTAAAAGGAGGGGGAGACACAAATATAGGCATGTCATGCCCTTCTAAAATCCAAAAAGTGAGAAGCCGACACGTTCAGTCCGCTCCTGCCCGTGCCACCTCCGTGTCGCCGGGTTTGTGCCAGAGCCGCGGTGAACCCTGACGGCCAGCCCCCCTCTCCCAATACTGGTGCCTGTCCGCTGGTGGGTCGAGCGAGCCCCCCTGTGGTGGAGGCAGCTCTAAGCTTTTTAATTTAAATTGTCTCTCTAATTTGAATGAATACACTTTAAATCCATTTACAAGGATCTATTGGAGGGCAAGTCTCATGCCAGCAGCCGCGTAATTCCAGCTCCAGTAGCGTCCACTAAAGCTGCTGCAGTTAAAAAGCTTTTATAAGGATCGAGCTCGGCTGTCCACCGCAAGGCATCCTACTGCCAGTCCCAGCCCCTATGCCTTGGGGTGCCTCCTGATGCTCTTCACTGAGTATCCCGTGGTCCCGAAGCATTTCCTTTGAAAAAATTAAGTGTCCAAACTACAGGTGGTGTAGCTTGCTTAACAGCCGGGATAATCCGCTGACTAGCAGACACTGCTACTAGGCACAAAGTATTTCTTGGGCTAGATGCAGTTAAAAATTTGTAATTAGATACTCTCGTTGGATGCTGAGAAAGCATTCCATAGAGTCTCCTGGCACGCCATATATGATTCTCTTAAAAAGCTTGGGGTAGGGGTCTAGGGGACCCTTTTATAGCCAAAATCACGGCCCTGTATCACAATACGTCACCTAGGCTGAAGATAAATGGAACTGTAGCACCCTGAGGGCTCGGTTGCTACAGAGGTATTGCACCTCACCCAGAGGTGTGATATCTCACTCTCAGGTAAGGATGGAGTGTGGATCAAGACCCGACACCTGCATGCATTACACCACATTGCCATGGGGCAGGGCGACCAATATGCCTCTGAGATGGGCACGACAGTCCCTGTCCCTGGCTGGAGTGGGGGGAGGGAACACTGAGGAAGGGGAACCCTGTAGTGCAGGAGCAGGGAGGAAGCAGTTGCTGGGTGCATTGAGAAGGGAGTATAAAAGGTGGGCACCATCTTAGTTCAGTGCAGAGAAGTCTGAGCAGAAGTGGCAGGGAGCAGGGGCTCTGCATGAGCTCTGCTCCGGAGGCGGGCCTAGTAACAGAGGCCCAGGCCTGGAAGAGGTAGAAGGAAGTAAGAGGAGCGGAGAAGGCTCCAGGAACGAGGAATGAAGGGATCCCAGGGGTGCGGACGGGCGAGTCGCCACCGCACGCCCGAATCCACCTGCGTGGAGGGGTCAGGCCAAAGGGGGAGACCGGTCCCCGAAACTAGTTCAGGCAGGAAACGACCCTCAGCTAGAAACCGGAGGCTCTGACATTTTATGTGGCGCAGCCCCTCGCTACACCCGCTAGGAAGGCACCACATAGGGTCAGGGAAACTGGCGCCAAGTTTACCAAGAGGAGGCCCGAGGCAGCCGGACAGAAGGGTTGGTAAGAAAGGCCAGACAAAGGACACACAAAGGGGGTCCTGTGAAGCGCTCCAAAGTTATCTGGGAGTTGTCTGAGCCCTTCACCTGGTGAGCACAGTACGACGTGGGCAGCCGTTACCTGCAGACGTGGTCTGGATAATAAGAACTGTGAGTAAAGGCCCTGGACTGCATCACTGACTCCGTGTTGTTACTGCTGCTGCCCTGCACCATCACCCCCATCCTCCGCATACACTGCCCTGAGGCTATACTCCTCCCGTGAGGAGTTATGCTACGCTCTGCTGCACCCACAACACCAGCCTCAGCGGTCTGCCCTGCAGCGGCAGTTCACTCTGACCGCAATCCACGGGTGGCGTAGTCGGACATTTAAACATCAAAACCACATAAATAGTTCCGCCACTTGTTTGACCACCCTGAGCCACGGAACCGGGTCGCCGCCACGAAGACTACAACCACCAGCATCCACCAAAAAGGGTCCGGCTCCGGGTGTCCCAAGGCCCAGGGGGTGCATCAGAACATTTTCATCACCTTTCACAATCACCAATGGGACAAGGCAGGGATGTCCTCTGTCCCCTCTCTTATACATCCTAGTGACGGAGCACCTGCTCTCATCAATTCGCCATAACCCCAATATTAGGTGGATTGAGGTGGGAGGCACCGAGTACAAGTGCTCTCTATTTGCTGATGATGTCCTAGTATATATCACTCAATCACATATATCCATCCATGCTGTTATGGCTGAAATAGATCACTTTGTTACATGGTCAAATTTTAAAATCAATGCAGCGAAGTCTGAGGCCCTCGATGTCTCCCTCCCCAAATCCATATAGGATTCCATCCAGTCCAACTTTCCCTTTGCCTGGCCCTCACAGGGTATCAAATACTTAGGAATTCCTATTCATAGAGACCTCTCCCATCTATGTTATCTTAATTTTGGGCCCTTTATTGAACAACTCCATACAGACCACGGTTGGCAAGTTAGAACTGTAAGATTCACTACGTGAACCACTGGTGTTTTGTGGAAAAGCACATGTACACTGTGTTCCAAATTATTATGCAAAAAGTGTTTAGGAGTGATAAGGGGAGAATTTGTTTGTTTGTCAGTTAAACTCATTGATGGTGATGTGTGTCAGGGCTCTTTATATCACTGTAAGCAATTGCAGACACCTGTGCTAATTAGTTTGGCAGGTGTGTCCAATGAAAGGCAAGACTACTTAAGAAGGCTGTCTCACATTATTAAGCAGCCTACATTTTCTGCCAAAATGGGAAAGAAAAAGGATGTGTCGGCTGCTGAGAAGCAACAAATTGTGGAGTGTTTAGGTCAAGGCATGACTACAATCAACATTGTGCGATGATCAGGATGAAGTGTCTTGGCAATCAAGAAGTATGTAGCTGATTCACAGTACACACGTGTGCGTGCTGATAAGGGCAAATTGAGGACTCTTTCCTACAGACAATTACGTCAGGTTAAAAGAGCAGCGGCAAAAAAGCCTTGTCATAGCAGCAGACAAGTTTTTGAAGCTGCTGGTGCCTCCAACGTCCCCCGAACAACAAGATGCAGGGTCCTTCAGAGGTTTGCAGCTGTGCATACGCCATCCTGTCGACCTCCTCTATCCACTTCACACAAGCAGAAACGGCTCCAGTGGGCTAAACATTACATGAAGACTGATTTCAAAACTGTTTTGTTCACGGATGAGTGCCGTGCAGCGCTCGATGGTCCAGATGGATGGAGTGGAGGATGGCTGGTTGATGGACACCCCACGCAAACACGGCTACAGCGCCAACAAGGAGGAGGTGGAGTAATGTTTTGGGCTGGAATCATGGGGAGAGAGATTGTCGGCCCCTTTAGGATCCCTGAAGGCGCTAAAGATGAACTCCATAATGTATGTGGATTTTCTCAAACAGCACTTCCTGCCATGGTTCAAGAAGAAGAACCGTGTATTTCACAGCAAGATCATTTTTTTGCATGATAATGCACCATCTCATGCTGCACATAAAACATCTGCATCTCTGGCTGATATGGGCATAAAAGGGGACAAACTTATGGTGTGACCCCCATGCTCCCCTGACCTCTACCCCATTCAGAACCTCTGGAGCATCATCAAAAGGAGTGTCTATGATGGCGGGAGGCAGTTCACATCTAAGCAACACCTCTGGGAGGGTATTCTGTCCTCATGCAAAACAATTGAAGCAGAAACCATCCAAAACCTGACAAATTCAATGGACGAGAGAGTTCAGAAGCTCCTTTCGAACAAGGGGTCCTATGTGAAAATGTAACATCACCTAGAATAAAGTTTTGAGTTGAAAACTGTTTAATTTCAGTTTCTAATCACCTGCTAATGCTTATAATTTCAAAAATGACCATTTTTTTGGTCTTTATTAAAATGAAAAGGTTGATCGAAAAGTTTGGGGGATCTAAGAGTGTGGCAACCCAGTAGTCATAATTACTTCGAATTCTGACAATATGAGGGTCATGTTGCAGGTAGTGCAGCAAGAAGGCACTTATGTGTCTTGCGCATCTCGGAGCCCCAAAATTATTTTCCGGGCTAGATGCAGCTAAAAATTATTATTAATTTTAAATCTGGTGGAGCTTAGTATAGATGGCCTAATAGGATCAGTGCTGCACACTGCTACAAAGCCCAAATTATTTTCCAGCCAAGATACAGATAAACATGATTAGTAATTTTAAATCTGGTGGAGCTTATTATAGATGGCCTAATAGAATCAGTGCTGCACACTGCTACAAAGCCCAAATTATTTTCCAGCCAAGATACAGATAAACATGATTAGTAATTTGAAAGCTTAAAACGGTTGGTAGGGTGATTTTAACCAATCATCAAGCTTTTACTCTCCCCAGGATGACACAGGGGTAGAAAAGTCGTTTCGGATCCATGATTTATTCATCTTTATGAATGTGAGTCTGTCTACATTATCAGTGGAGAGCCGCGTGCGCTTATCTGTCAGCACACCACCAGCAGCGCTGAACACACGTTCAGACAGAACGCTGGCTGCGGGGCATGACAAGATCTCCAAGGCGTAAGTGGCTAGCTCCGGCCATTTATCCAGATTGGAAGCCCAAAAAGAGCAAGGGTCCAGTGACACAGTCATGGCTTCAATGTTTACTTGGAGATACTCCTGTACCATCGTCTCTAGGCGTTGACTATGTGTCAGACTTCTTGTCTCCTGTGGCCTTGCAAAGGATGGGCTAAAAAAGTGGTGAAATGATTCCGCAAAATTGATGTTACCAGCAGATACTGTGGTTCTGTTACGGTTTGAGTGCTGAACACTTGACGGTCCCACGGTTGGCAAGTTGGAACTGTGAGATTCACTACGTGCACCACTGATGTTTTGTGGAAAAGCACATGTAAGGTTCTGCAACAGTCTCTGCTGATACTCCTGCATGCGTGCATCCCTTTCTATGGCAGGAATAATTTCGGCAAATTTACTTTTGTACCGGGGATCTAACAGTGTGGCAACCCAGTAGTCAGGATTATTTCTAATTCTCACAATTCGAGGGTCATGTTGCAGGTAGTGCAGCAAGAAGGCACTCATGTGTGTTGCGCATCCAGGAGCACCAAGTCCCTGTTGTGTTGGTGGCGAGGTAACAATCATGCTTCCTTCCTCTGTCCTCTCCCCCCAACCTCGCACAACAGAAATGTGATCAAGGTCTCCCTCATCTGATGAGTCTTCCATCAGTTCGTCCTCCACTTCTTCCTGGGCTCCTGCACCTTCCTCACTAGTTTGTCTGCTACCATGCACCCTGGAAAAACCATCTCCCCCACCCTCACATGCCTGCCGCCTTGGTGCTGCCGACCGTCTGGACCTTGCAGATGTTAGCCCTTCCGCATACAACTCCTCCTCCTCTACTTCCTCCACCTCCTCTTGTGCCACCACCTGACTCCGAATTCTGTTTAACATGTGCTCCAGCATGTAAATCACCGGAATAGTCATGCTGATAATGGCATCGTCAGCACTAAACATCTTCGTCGCCATTTCAAAACTGTGTAGAAGGGTGCATAGGTCCCTGATCTGAGACCACTCCTCCAGCGTGATTTGCCCCACCTCTGGATCTCGTTGGCCCAGGCTATACGTCAGAACGTATTGCACCAGGGCTTGTCGGTGCTGCCACAGTCGCTGCAACATGTGCAGAGTTGAATTCCACCGGGTAGGCACATCGCATTTTAGCCGGTGAAGTGGCAGGCCCAACGACTTCTGTAGAGATGTAAGTCGCTGAGCTGCGGGATGCGAACGGCGGAAGTGAGCACACAGCGACCGTGCCCTCTGCAGAAGGCCATCTTGTCTGGGATAGTGGGCTAAAAATTGCTGGACAACCAGGTTCAACACGTGAGCCATACAAGGCACGTGTGTGACATTGCCCCGGCGAAGGGCCGCACCCAGGTTTGCAGCATTGTCGCACACGGCCTTCCCTGGTTTCAGGTCCAGTGGAGACAACCATTCATGAAATTGGTTCTCCAGAGCTGACCACAACTCCTCAGCTGTGTGACTCACATTTCCCAGACATTTCAAAGTAAAAACCGCCTGATGACGTTGAGCCCTACTGCCAGCATAGTAAGGAGGTGTGCAGGATCCCTTCTGCGCAGTTAGAAAGCTTGTGGCATGACCAGACAGGCTTTGGGTGCAGGTGGAAGACCGAGAGGAGGTTGAGGAGGCAGAAGCAGTGGAGGAACTTTGACATAAAGAGGATTGACGCACAACTCGTGGGGACGGCAAGACTTGGACAGCAGCCCCTTGTCCTGCTGTCACCATAGTTACCCAGTGCCCAGTCAGCGACATGTAACGACCCTGTCCATGCCTACTCGTCCAAGTGTCTGTGGTGAAATGCACCCTGTCACACACAGAGTTTCTCAAAGAAGCGGTGATGTTGTGTGCGACATGCTGGTGGAGCGCAGGCACACCTTTCTTTGAGAAGTAGTGCCGACTGGGCATCTGGTACTGGGGCACTGCGACGGACATAAGGTCTCGAAAATCCTCTGTGTCCACCAGGCGGAAAGGCAGCATTTCTGTAGCCAAGAGCTTGCAGATGGTGAAATTCAACCTCTTAGCTTTCTCATGGCTAGGAGGAAATGGTCTTTTACTTGTCCACATCTGAGGGACCGAGGGCCATCTATTGTGCTTAGACGGGGTTGATAAGGGTGTCCCCGGAAAACTGCCAGTCTGTGAGGAAGATGCAGGCGGACATGTTAGGTTGCCTTGATCCAAAGGTGGTGCTATCGATGTCGGACAGCGCTCAACACCAGCTGGTGTTACCACCTCCAAAGAAAATGATGACCTGCCAATCACGCTGGCTGTTGCGGGTAAAGAGGTGGCAGGTCTGCGCCCCAAAGCAGGTGTGACTGCTGTCCCCCCAGTCACAGAGGATGAAGAGGCCGCGGATGCACAAGATATGGCAGACGGTGGTTGGCCCGGCCGGCTAGGCCGCATTGTAGCACACTGAGCTTCCCACTGCAACTTATGCTTCATGTCCATGTGCCGGTTCATGCATGAAGTACTCAAACTATGTATTTTTTGGCCTCTTCTTAGCTTTTGCTGACAAATGTTACAGATAACACGAGTTGGGTCATCTTTATCGATCTGAAAAAATGCCCAGGCTATGCAAGGCTTAGCACCCATGCGACCTGAAGAGCCACCACGACTTGTGGTGAGAGGCAGAGTTGTGTTTGAGGATGCAGTTGTTGACGTGCTTCCAGTACTACGTCTCTGTCCAGGAAGGCGCAACCTGACCTCGTCGTCACTAGCATCTTCCTCCACCTCCTCTGCTGACCTCATCTCTTGGCTGACTGTGGGTTGACAGTAAGTGGGATCTCCAACCTCATCATCATCACCCTGTGCGTTATCACACCCGTCGTCCTCAGAGCCAACCTGTTCCTGCCCTGACAAAAAACTAAAGTTGTCGCTCCAATCAGGTATTTGAGTCTCATCATCGTCTTCCTCATTGTCTCCACCAACAGGAGTTACAGTTTGGGAATGAGGGTCTACATTATGGTCAGAACCTTCTGCGTCTGGTCCTGGATCCGAGTCATAAAGATTCTGGGCATCAGTGCAGATCATTTCCTCGTCTGGATTCACAGAAGCGCTGGAGTCGACCTCTGATTCCCAGGCTATAGTATGAGTAAACAGCTCTGCAGACTCAACCATCTGTTCTACCTCATACTCAGACGGGCAGCTGGAGATTTGGGAGCTGTGAGGAAGCATGTGCGATTGGGGTGACACCTTTGAGGACTGGAGTATTTGTGATGTTGAAGTTGATGTGGAGGAGAGCCCACTTAAAGGAGCACTTGATATCCGTTGAAGCACCTGCTGTTTTTGTGCCTCATCTGGAATTTGTAGCGATTGGCGTGACCGTAAGAAAGGGATCTTATCACATTGTCCGCTAAAAGAAGTAGACATTTTAGTTTGGCTGGAAGATGGTCTTTCTTCTGCAGATGTTACTGTTGCTTTAACACCTACCCCACGGACACAACCTTTTTTCCCCTTCCCAACACGCCTATTCCCCTTTCCACCAGCAGCAGGCCTTTTTCCACTCATTTTGGTGGTTAACTAATTCACAACTCTGGAGTTGTTTGCACAAAAAAACAATGGATGGGAACCGAGCAGAGCTGAGTGGCCAAACTGTGGTATTAGGCCAAAACTATTGGCTGGGTTAGATGGAGAAAAAAATTATATTCGATTTGCAACCTGATGGAGGTCAGTATAGATGGACTAATAGAACAAGTCCCACACACAGCTAGAAGCCCAAATATTTTTTCAGAGGTAGATGCAGAAAAAAAATATATTCAGTTTGCAACCTGATGGAGGTCAGTATAGATGGACTAATAGAGAAAGTCCCACACACTGCTAGAAGGCCAAATATTTTTTCAGAGCTAGATGCAGACAAAAAATTATTTTGAATTTGCAACCTGATGGAGGTCAGTATAGGTGGACTAATAGAACAAGTCCCACACACTGCTAGAAGGCCAAATATTTTTTCAGAGGTAGATGCAGAAAAAAATTATATTCAGTTTGCAACCTGATGGAGGTCTGTATAGATGGATTAATAGAACAAGTCCCACACACAGCTAGAAGCCCAATATTTTTTCAGAGGTAGATGCAGAAAAAAAATTATTTTTAATTTGCAACCTGATGGAGGTCAGTATAGATGGACTAATAGAGAAAGTCCCACACACTGCTAGAAGGCCAAATATTTTTTCAGAGCTAGATGCAGATAAAAATTATTTTTAATTTGCAACCTGATGGAGGTCAGTATAGATGGACTAATAGAGAAAGTCCCACACACTGCTAGAAGGCCAAATATTTTTTCAGAGCTAGATGCAGAAAAAAATTATATTCAGTTTGCAACCTGATGGAGGTCAGTATAGATGGACTAATAGAACAAGTCCCACACACAGCTAGAAGCCCAAATATTTTTTCAGAGGTAGATGCAGATAAAATATATTTTTAATTTGCAACCTGATGGAGGTCAGTATAGATGGACTAATAGAGAAAGTCCCACACACTGCTAGAAGGCCAAATATTTTTTCAGAGCTAGATGCAGATAAAAATTATTTTTAATTTGCAACCTGATGGAGGTCAGTATAGATGGACTAATAGAGAAAGTCCCACACACTACTAGAAGGCCAAATATTTTTTCAGAGCTAGATGCAGAAAAAAATTATATTCAGTTTGCAACCTGATGGAGGTCAGTATAGATGGACTAATAGAACAAGTCCCACACACAGCTAGAAGCCCAAATATTTTTTCAGAGGTAGATGCAGATAAAAATTATTTTTAATTTGCAACCTGATGGAGGTCAGTATAGATGGACTAATAGAGAAAGTCCCACACACTGCTAGAAGGCCAAATATTTTTTCAGAGCTAGATGCAGATAAAAATTATTTTTAATTTGCAACCTGATGGAGGTCAGTATAGATGGACTAATAGAGAAAGTCCCACACACTGCTAGAAGTCCAACTATTTTTTCAGAGCTAGATGCAGAAAAAAATTATATTCAGTTTGCAACCTGATGGAGGTCTGTATAGATGGATTAATAGAACAAGTCCCACACACAGCTAGAAGCCCAATATTTTTTCAGAGGTAGATGCAGAAAAAAATATATTCAGTTTGCAACCTGATGGAGGTCTGTATAGATGGATTAATAGAACAAGTCCCACACACAGCTAGAAGCCCAATATTTTTTCAGAGGTAGATGCAGAAAAAAAATATATTCAGTTTGCAACCTGATGGAGGTCAGTATAGATGGACTAATAGAGAAAGTCCCACACACTGCTAGAAGGCCAAATATTTTTTCAGAGCTAGATGCAGAAAAAAATTATATTCAGTTTGCAACCTGATGGAGGTCAGTATAGATGGACTAATAGAACAAGTCCCACACACAGCTAGAAGCCCAAATATTTTTTCAGAGGTATATGCAGATAAAAATTATTTTTAATTTGCAACCTGATGGAGGTCAGTATAGATGGACTAATAGAGAAAGTCCCACACACTGCTAGAAGGCCAAATATTTTTTCAGATCTAGATGCAGATAAAAATTATTTTTAATTTGCAACCTGATGGAGGTCAGTATAGATGGACTAATAGAGAAAGTCCCACACACTGCTAGAAGGCCAAATATTTTTTCAGAGCTAGATGCAGAAAAAAATTATATTCAGTTTGCAACCTGATGGAGGTCAGTATAGATGGACTAATAGAACAAGTCCCACACACTGCTAGAAGCCCAAATATTTTTTCAGAGCTAGATGCAGAAAAAAATTATATTCAATTTGCAACCTGATGGAGGTCAGTATAGATGGACTAATAGAATGATGCTATGCCCAAAAGATTTTACTTCACTAGGTGCAGTAAAAAAATTGGTATTCTATACACAGGTGGTATATCTTGCAACACAGATAGGCTACTCCACTGACTAACACACTCTGCAATAGGCCAAAAAGGATTAGCTTTGCTAGATTCAGCCAAATGCTGTGAAAAAAACTTGCACAGCACTGGCACAGACCTGCTTGGCAAAAACTGATAGGAACTGATGTAACCTAGTCCTGAAAAGGACTGCAATTACAATTAGTCTTTACTCCCACAATCAATCTATTTAAGAGCACAAACCTGCCTGATAAAAGTTGTAGGAAATGCTGTAACCTAGTCCTTAAAAGGACTGCAATCACAACTATTCCCTACTCCCAAGCTATCTGTAGATTTGTGCGAAAATTGGCTTGAAATTAACAAGGTATAGCGCACACAGCAACAGCGGTGCCGTCTAACACGCAGCTGCAGCAGTGAGAAAATGGTGGCGACGGGGAAAATGGCTTGGTCTTATAGGGCAAGGACATGTGACATACACTGCCAATGACACATGCCCTTGCTTGTGTGAAAAACAGCAGTTCGCTCCGTGTGTGCGCTGCTGATAGACTGACAGACTGCACCTCCCCACTGCAAATGCGGGAAAGAGAAAAAAAAATGGAGATCTTCATTATTCCTGCAGAGATCCATCCCCTACCCCTCCCCCCACCCCGCTGTACACTCAAACTGCGTATTAACATTAATTTTCATCATTACTGAGAAAAAATCCAGTTATGATTTTGGTGCACGAACAGTTATCGAACATAACCTCGAACAGCCGAATTTTTCTCAAATCGTTCGTGTTCGCTGAACGGCTCGAACACCGCCCAAAACAGCTCGAATTTGAGATTGGCGAACAGTTCGAGTAGAACAACGCTCATCTCTAGTGTCAACCTTCTGCTTGAAGAATGAGGCAAAGTCTTCGGCTGAAATAAGAGGAGAGGGAGGAGGCACTGGGGGACGGAGGAGAGAATTGAAGGTGTTGAATAGTTGTTTGGGGTTGTGAGACAGGGAGGATATGAGGGATGCGAAGTATGTTTGTTTTGCGAAGTATTATCTTCAGCATGCTCGGGCTTTAAGTTTTTGACTTGCCCCCCTGGGCCGTGGGGTACCCAGAACCGGGCCTTCTGGTGTACGCTGCTGATGGGGGTAGTAGTGGCAACCCGATCCCGTGGCTCAGGGTGGTGAGACCAAAAGGTGGCAGTCTATTTATCAGTGTTTTGAATGTTCAACTACGCCACCCATTGATTGCGGTCAGAGATAACCGCCGCTGCAAGGCAGACCGCTACGGCTGGTGTTGGTGTGCAGCACAGGGATAGGATTACTCCCCACGGGAAGAGTGTAACCTCAGGGCAGTGTAGGTGGATGCTGGGGGTGATGGTGCAGGCGCAGCAAAGATCACACTGAGTCCAATGGTGCAGTCCAGGGTTTTTACTCACAGTTGTTATCCAAGTCACTTCTGTCAGCAATGACTGCCCAAGTTGTGCTGCGTCCACCAGGTGAGGAGCTCGGTCAACCCCCAGGCAATTCAGGAGTATGGCACAGGACCCCCTTCTGTCCTTTCTCTGGCCTCTCGTGCCCCACCAGTGACCAAACTTCTGTCCAGCTACCGCGGACCGTGTCGGGTAAGCGTTGGCCTCCGCTTCCCGCTATCCTATATGGCGCCTTCCTAGCAGGTTTGGCGGGGGGTCGCACCAATAAATGATCACGACCTCCGGTTCATGGCTGAGGGATGATTTACCTCCACCAACTTGGGAATCCGGTACCCTTCCACAGCCTGACCCTTCACCCGATATAACGCGGGTTTGCAACGGTTGCTGTCCGTTCTGCTCTCTTAGGGTCCCTTCTGCCTTCTTGTTTCTGGAGCCTTTCTACTCCTCTGTCTCTTCTCCTTCCTTCCTTCTCCTTCTTCTCTTCTCCTCTCTGGCCCCGACCTTCTCTCTAGGCCTGCCTCGTGGAGCTGAGCTCAGGCTGAGCCGCGGCTCCCTGCCAGCTCTGACTGAACTACTCTCTACTCCTTTTCTCTCTACTCTCAACAAGATGGCTCCCACCTTTTATCTGCTTCTCTGTGTCTGAGCTCAGGTGACCTGCACCCAATGAGCTCCTTCCTATGCTCCAGAAACTGTCTCCTTTTGCTCCCACACCACTGGGCTCTCTCCTCCCTCCCCACTCCAGCCAGGGACATGGTCAGTTGTGCCTGCAATATGGGAGCACCGGCGAGCTGTCCCCCGGAAATGGGGAGTGTATGTGTGTGCAGCTAACTGAGCCCTGGTCCACACTCCATCTGTTAGAACCTTGCTCTTAGGTTTTTTCCTTTGCTGGTCACATGACCTTGTTGGCCTATTTAATCCTGCTCCGCCCTTCTGGCTTTGCTGGACTTCATTGTATAACTACTTTCTAGCTAGCCTGTGCTCTGTATCTAACTCTGTTAGTTTGCTTGGTCTACGGACCTCTATGTTCTATATATTTTGTTTGTTCGTCTGTCTGCTACTATTTCTGTTAGGAGGTGTCCCATTTTCCTCCCAGTCCTTAGTACTTGTAGGGATTCCTTCCCCACATCTATAGGTCTCCGTACAGACTAGCTTAGGACTTTAGCAGGTCTGATCGCAGGATCAGGTTCCCTGTTACATCGTAGGGATTCAGCTGAGTTCTATCGTAGGGACAGATCTCCTCTCTTTCCTTAGCTCTGGTAGCAGAACATAACAGTAAGTCCAGCCTGCAAATTCTCTAAGGAAAGATTTTTCTGTTCCATCATGGTGTCGGTTCAGGATTTGGCTCATCGCCTGCAGGGACTCTCTCTGGAGGTGGCCGAGCTCCGTCAGCACGTGAGTAACTGTCCTGGAGCACATTTCTTGGAGCCTAAGGTATGTTTGCCGGATTTATTTTTTGGTGAACACCGAGAATTTTTTTCATTTAAAAATGCTTGCTTATTGTATTTTCGTTTGAGACCCAAGTCCTATGCAATTAGCTATACGGGTGGATAGGAGACTGCGTGCAAGAGTTAATGAGAGCAAATCCTCTGCTATGTCAGTTTCTGGTTATGAGAATGTGTGTACTAACAGTGGTGAACCGATGGAGATTGGATCGGTGGCACCTCGCTCTCAAGAAAAAGACCGTAGATTTTCTGAAGGCTTGTGTTTCTATTGCGGAAAATCTGGTCATTTGATTAAAGGCTGTGAGCTTCGTATGAAGAAAGAAAAAAAAATGGTCAGTCATGCCCGTATTGCCTGTTTAAATTCCAAGGGTGTATTTTTAGCTGCTTCCACGATTGCTCAGAAAAAATTAATGGAATTTCGGGTGTTTGTTGATTGTGGGTCTACTCTGAATGTAATTGATGGGGGATTCTTGGAAAGACTCAATTTAAAACCCGAACCTTTATCATCCCCCATTGCTGTGGTTTCTGTGGATGGTTCCCCTTTGAAGAATATTACTCTCAAGGTCTGTGAATTTCCTCTCACTATTAATGGTGTTCACCATGAGAAATTGAATTTGGTGGTTTTGAATAACTTGCCTTCTACAGTAATATTGGGATTGCCCTGGTTAAAATTTCACAATCCTGTACTGGATTGGTCTACCAGTGAAATTAAATCCTGGAGCCATAAATGTTATGACAAGTGTTGTAACGGGCGTATTGCAGCTTTGGATAGGGGAGAATTGCCTGTTCCTATTCAGGATTTTTGGAGAGTTTTTTCTGAGAAGGAATCGCAGGTTTTGCCTCCCCATAGAGACTGTGATTGTTCTATTGAATTTGTCCCTGGAGCGACTCTTCCTAAAAGTCGTTTATTTAACCTTACTATTCCTGAGAGGAAGGCTTTGGAGGAATACAAGTTTGGCCGCCGGTCACATTAGGCCCTCTAAGTCTCCTGTGGCGGTTGGATTTTTTTTTGTAAAAAAAAAGGACGGCGGTTTACGTCCTTGTCTGGATTTTCGTGAGATTAACAAAATTACTGTACGCAATCCTTACCCACTGCCATTGATTCCTGATCTGTTTAACCAGTTAATGGGGGCCAAGTGGTTCTCTAAAATTGACCTTAAGGGGGCATACAATCTGTTGCGCATGAAGGAGGGTGACGAATGGAAGACTGCTTTTAACACTCCTGTGGGTCATTTTGAGAATCTGGTTATGCCTTTTGGTCTTACTAATGCTCCTGCATTTTTTCAGAATCTTATTAATGACATCCTTAGACCTTTGATCAGCAAAAATGTGGTTGTGTATTTGGATGACATTTTGATTTATTCGCCGGATCTGGAGTCTCATTGGCGGAGCGTACGTGAGGTATAACATTTATTAATGGACAATTCGCTTTTTGCTAAGCTGGAGAAATGTGAGTTCGCTGTACAGAGAATTAGTTTTTTGGGTTACATTATCTCCAGCGAAGGTTTTGAGATGGACCCGGTTAAAGTTCAAGCTGTACAGGAATGGCCTAGGCCTATTGGTTTGAAATCGATACAGAGGTTTTTAGGTTTCGCCAATTATTACAGAAAATTCATAAAAAAAATTTCTAGTATTGTCAAACCTCTGACTGATCTCACCAGGAAAGGTGCTGATGCGGTTCAGTGGACTTCTGAGGCCATTGAAGCTTTTGTGTATCTCAAGGAGAGGTTCACCTCTGCTCCCATCCTTATGCAGCCTGATGTGACTAAGCCGTTTTTGGTTGAGGTTGATGCTTCCTCTGTGGGGGTTGGCGCAGTATTGTCTCAGGATAACGGGGATGGATTACATCCCTGTGCCTTTTTTTCAAAAAAATTTTCGGAGACTGAACTGAATTACGATATTGGTAATCGGGAATTATTGGCTATTAAACTCGCATTTGAACACTGGCGCCACTTCTTGGAAGGTGCGGAATTTCCCGTTCAGGTTCTTACGGATCATAAAAATCTGATATATCTTGATGCTGCCAAGCGCCTGAATGCCCGTCAGGCTAGGTGGGCACTGTTTTTCTCGCGGTTTAATTTCTCCGTTACTTACATCCCTGGTACTAAGAATGTTAAGGCGGATGACTTGTCTCGCAGTTTTTCTCCCATAGTCGGTGCTGAGAAAGAGGAGAACATTTTACAAGAAGGTGTTGTGATAGCTGCTTTGGACTCCGTTTTGGAAGATGAGATTCTTAAAGCACAGGAGAATGCCCCATCTAACACTCCTCATGGGAGGTTGTTTGTGCCTGGGACCTTTAGGAGAGATTTGTTTGTTGAGTGTCACGAATCTCGGTTGGCAGGTCATCCCGGAATCTCTGAGACCAAGAGACTGGTGGGTCGCAGTTTTTGGTGGCCTGGATGGCAGAAGGAAGTCATTAAGTGGGTGCGTCAATGTACTATATGTGCTAGATCTAAGTCCTCACATACTCCTGCTGCGGGGTTGCTTTGTCCTTTGGAGGTTCCCAGTGCTCCTTGGACACATTTGGCTATGGACTTTATAACTGACCTTCCCCCCTCTGAGGGTTTTACTGTCATCTGGGTGGTCGTGGACCGTTTTAGCAAGATGTGTCACTTGGTTCCCTTCGTCAAACTGCCCTGCGCTAAAACTCTCGCTAAGGCCTTTGTCAAGGAAATTGTCAGACTTCATGGTGTTCCTACTGACATTGTTTCTGATAGGGGTCCTCAGTTCGTGGCTCGTTTTTGGCGTGCCTTTTGTGACAGGTTGGGAGTTCATTTGTTTTTCTCGTCCGGATATCATCCTGAATCTAATGGCCAGACAGAAAGGAAAAACCAGGATGTTGAGCAGTTCTTGCGTTGTTTTGTGGCAGACAATCAAGAGGGGTGGTCTGAGTTTCTGCCACTTGCTGAATTTGCTCTGAACAATCATACATCTTCTTCTGCTGGTTGTTCGCCTTTTTTTTGTTGTTCTGGGAGACATCCGTCGTTTGGGTCGTTCTCCAAGTTGGGATCTGCCGTGCCTGAGGAGGAGAATTTTTCCGGTGATTTGGAGAGAGTTTGGACGGATGTGCGTGGTAATCTTCAGGAGGCCAACAGAAAATCTAAAGACTACTTTGATAGGAAACGACAGGAGGTTTTGTTCGCTGTTGGTGACATGGTTTGGTTGTCCTCTAGGAATCTGCGGTTGAGGATTCCTTCTAAGAAATTGGGTCCCAAGTTTGTAGGGCCCTTTAAGGTGCTTCAGGTTGTCAACCAATCTGCTGTTAGGTTGGAGGTTCCTACCTCCTGGAGAATTAATCCGGTATTTCATGTCTCTCTGTTAAAAAAAGCTGTTGTGTCGGATGGTGACGCCTCTGCCTCTGTTCCTCCGGTGGTGGAGGATGGGGAATATGAAATTTCTCGCATCCTTAACTCTAGACGGTATAGAGGTAGTTTGCAGTATCTTGTGGCCTGGAAAGGTTTCGGACCCGAGGATAACTCTTGGGTGAGGTCAGATGATGTTTCCGCGTCCAGACTTATCAGAGCGTTTCAGAGGAGATTTCCTGATAAGCCTGGTCCTAGGGGATCCGGAGGATCCTCTTAGAAGGGGGGGTACTGTTAGAACCTTGCTCTTAGGTTTTTTCCTTTGCTGGTCACATGACCTTGTTGGCCTATTTAATCCTGCTCCGCCCTTCTGGCTTTGCTGGACTTCATTGTATAACTACTTTCTAGCTAGCCTGTGCTCTGTATCTAACTCTGTTAGTTTGCTTGGTCTACGGACCTCTATGTTCTATATATTTTGTTTGTTCGTCTGTCTGCTACTATTTCTGTTAGGAGGTGTCCCATTTTCCTCCCAGTCCTTAGTACTTGTAGGGATTCCTTCCCCACATCTATAGGTCTCCGTACAGACTAGCTTAGGACTTTAGCAGGTCTGATCGCAGGATCAGGTTCCCTGTTACATCGTAGGGATTCAGCTGAGTTCTATCGTAGGGACAGATCTCCTCTCTTTCCTTAGCACTGGTAGCAGAACATAACACCATCCTTACCTGGAAGTGGAATATCACACCTCTAGTTGAGGTGCAATACCCCTGAAGCAACTGAACCCTCGGGGCGCTACATTTCCGTAGCTCCGTGAACATGATTTGCGACTGTTTGACAGCTTTAATACATGTGTGGAATGCTGGAAAAGCAGGCATTCCTCACATGTATTAAAGCTGTCAAACAGTCGCAAATCACGTTCCCGGAGTGACGAAAACTTAAAGCCCGAGCACACTGAAGATAATAGGTGCTCACCTGAGCATGCTCGTAAATCTCGAGCAATGAGCATGCTCGATCATCACTACTTGCTATGTGTAGCACAAGTGATCAGACGATGGCAGCTTCAACTCTCCCATGGAGGCTATTGAAGCAGGTAAAAAGTAAAAAAAATGTTTTTAAAAATATTTAAAAATGTAACAGTTCAAATCACCCTCCTTTTGCCCCATTCAAAATAAAACAATTAAAAATAAAAAATACACATACTTGGTATCGGCGAGTTCAGAATCACCCGATCTGTCAAAATATAAAGAGAATTAATCAGATCGGTAATGAGGAAAAAAAACAAAACTGTAGAATTTTGGTTGCTGCAACATTGCAATAAAACAAAATAACGGGCAATAAAACATCGTATCTATCCCAAAATGGCATCAATAAAAACGTCAACTCAGCGCGCAAGAAATAAGCCCTCACCCGGCCCCAGATCCCAAAAAAGGAGATTCCATGGGTCTTGGAAAATGGCTCCATCATTTTTTTTTTTACAAACTTTGGAATTTTTTTTCACCACTTAAATAAAAAAGAACCTATACATGTTTGGTGTCTACAAACTCGTAATGACACGGAGAATCATAATGGCAGGTCACTTTTAGCATTTACTGAATATGTTAAAAAAAACAATTGTCAAATTGCACTTTTTTTGCAATTTCACCACACTTGGAATTTTTTTCCCGTTTTCCAGTACACAATATGGTAAAATCAATGGCGTCGTTCAAAAGTACAACTCGTCTGCGAGAAACAAGCCCTCACACGGCCATATTGACTGAAAAAAAAAAGTTATGGCTCTGGGTAGAAGGGGATCAAAAAATGAAAATGCAAAAACAAAAAATCCCAGGATGGTAAAGGGGTTAAATGAGCAATGTATATATGTGATTTGTTTTTTGAAATCTATGTCTTAATCCACAGTTTTTAATACACCGTATTTTACAGACCATAAGGTTTTAGAGGAGGAAAATAGAAAAAAAATGTGAAGAAAAAAATGTCATGCCGCATTGTTATGGGGAAGGGTCTCCTGCTGGCACTGTTTATGGCCCCCACACGCCGATGTCAGCTGCCGGAATATTCACTGCTCCCCATGCCCGGGGGTGTGGAGAAAGTTTTAAGAAAATTATACAAACAACCTTTTCACCTATCTAGATTAGTGCCCTTATGGGAAAATCCTAGATTTATTCAGGGTAAACAGAACAAGCTTTGCAAGCAATGGAACCAGAAAGGGATTTATTAAATGTTAATGAAGGAAGGCTGCTCACCTGGCAGGAATTCTCAGGGATGTATGATATGGGAGATCATCAATGTCTACAGTACCACCAAACAGTTACTTTCTACAGCTCTATGGTGAGAGATTTCGGGAAGGTGGAAAGGAGGGGTGATTTTGACATATTGATGTGGTCTAGCTCATGGGTAAATTCCCTATCCACAATATACAAAAGGATTAGGAGACAAATTCTGCACACTGTGGTACCTGATTTATTTATCCATTGGAGTATAGCGCTAAATGACACTTAGATAGATGGTAAACTTTTGACGGGCTTGGATAAAGTAAAAATAGCAATGAACAATGGAGAGAAATGCAGTACAAACTGATTCATAATGCCATTTATGCTTTCAATTTTTCCTACAAAGATGCTTCATCACATTATTTATGAAAATGCCCAAAATGTAACCTAAAACCAATTTGTTTGATAGCATCAGACGATGCCCTTCCACCCAAATGGTGTGGGAAGAGACCCTTCTCTATTTAGATAATGTTTGGAGAATTAAAGTCCCACAGTCTCCTCGGGCGTGTTTATTTCATCATATTGTAACAGAACATCGGGAGGATGGGGACAGAGTTCTGTCTATACAGATAATACATGTAGTTCTATTGGTGGTTAAAAAATGTATATTTAGATATGGGTTGAAGAAAGAGACACCTCAATTATCTGAAATAATCAAAACTCTGAAAACCTTATTAGTTTATGACAAACTTGAGTCAGAAAAACAAAAAGAAAAGTCGACGACAGAGTTTTTTCACAAACTGAGATCTTTTAATGAATATAGCAATACACAATCTGATATGTCACAGCTGATGAAAGTATTCTGACACACATCCTGGTATCATATGGAGGAACATAGGGGGACAACAGGGTTACTTAAAGTCTAATGGATTCACTTATTTTTACATCTATTCATATAAGGATTTTGGAAAAGTATTTTTTTGTTGTTTTGCATGCGGAGTTAAAAATTGAATCTGTTAAAATTGTGGAAAAAAAATGATTGGATGGATTTCACACTTATTTATAAAGATGCGGTCTGTGTTGGTAAATGTCATGGAGATTCTAGGATTATAACCCGATTTGTTTGTCTATTTTGTCTCATTAAATAAAGTTTGTTTAAAAAAAATAGATGAGAACACTAGATTCCATCATGACATCATAATTAACCATCACTACTTACAGAAGTGTTTACACCCATATAGTCACTTTGACATTCCGGTGTCATTGCTGTCAGTGAGAAGCTACATAGCTAATCATATACTGATTGCGCTTGGATTTACTTTGGATTTACTTGAAATGTCTGAAATTCCTTCAGACAGACTTCAGGTGTTAGCACTGCTCCAGGGGATTCTTACCACCTACGCCCCTGACATTGTGCTACCACTACCCGATGGCGTCCTCAGCTTCACTTACCGGCTGGTTATGAAGCTTGTGATAGACTGCCTGACCAAATACCACAAAGGTCGTATTAGCTCAGAATATCTTGAGCATTTACAGCAAAACATCTGGACACTCGTACAGCAGGTAAATAGCAGGCAATCTGCACAAATCTTATAATAATAATACTAATAATAGAATATGTTAAGGGATTACAAGTTTAAGTTTAACCTGTTCCAAATACTAAGATAAGAATAGCCGGGGCCAAAAATGGGGCATACAGGCTACATGACAAGGGAAATTGAGGTATCTAAAGGGTTAATTGAAATAGGGACAGGAAGGTTGTTACCGTGGGGTGAATGGGATTGGTTAACCTTGTAAGGACCAGGAAATTTGACATTTTTTGCTGTCATTTTTTCATCACTTTCTTTTAAGAGCCATAACTTTCTTATTTTTCTGTTGGCGTTTGTGAGAAGAGTTGTAGCTTTGAGTGGCTCCATTCTTTTTACCATAAAATATACAGTAGTTTTTTGGGGGTTTTGTTTTTACGGCGTTTGTTATGCATTAAAAATGACCTGGAAATATGATTTTCCACGTCATTTCGATTAAGGCGATACCGAATATGCAAAGAAAATTCAGAATATTGCGAAAACATTTTTTTGCTTTGAGTCGCTAAATTCTGAGACCCATAACAATTCTTATTTTTCTGTTGATGGGGCCCAGTGAAGACTTGTTTTTTTTACGCTGTAAGATATGGAGGAGAGGAAGGAGGATTTAAAAGGCGGTGCTTGATAAATAGAGGGTTTGGGGAGATGTGATTTTTAATTGTCACAGGCCGATTTACACAAGTCGTAAGCAGTCATGTGTCTTACTTACATGCCTTAGGTGTGGAGGGTGGATGTGGAGATATAAAGGGAACCTGTCGCCTAAAATAATGCTATTAACCTGCACCTCAATTTGCAGGTTAATAGCGTTCTGACACCATGCAGCCGCCACACTGAAATAAACTGTATCTCCCCTGGCAGCCTCGCTCTTTCAGTCATATCGGTGGCGCCGGCAAGCTTTCAGTCACCGTTCTCTGCATAGTGAGCGGCGGCTGTAACCGCACCCGGCACTGACTGACAGCCGGTGCTAATATGGCCGCACAATGTCAGAATGCTACTAACCTGCATATCAACTCCATATCTGCAGGTTAATAGCATTACTTTACATGACAGGTTCCCTTTAGAGGTTTACAAATGACCGGATCCCTCGTCAGCTGTCATGTAGTATTTGTAGTGCCAATATCAGGAGTAACACGGCGACATAAATGGCATCCTCCATTCTGCACTTTCTCTCATGATTTTCCTTTCTTGTTTATTTCCATCTCTATAGGCTGAAGAAAAATCCCATAGTGGAGAATTGGCCTTTATTAAACAACTGGCCCAGAATGTCCTGCTTGTACTGGAGTATCCGGCCTACTCCCTGGAGCGCCTGGTAAGGAGCCATCGTCTTCTACATCTCATGTCCTTGTTGTCTGATCTTCTCCAGATTACCGTCATATAGCAGAAGCTCAGATTTATGGTGGTAGAGGCCTCCCTGTCCGCTCCAGGCAGACACAGGACATTTTATGCCCGCCTGTCTCTGCGGCTCCATCATATGTGAGGACAGTCTGTACTCAGCGGTGCGGAGTTAGTATTTCCGCTTCTGTCTCTCTCGATCATCACAATCTTCCTTCTTATAAATGCTGCAGTCCTGATAGAAGATATTGTAGATCAGTTGTAGATACAAGTCCCTTATACAACCCCTGGCAAAAATTATGGAATCACCGGGCTCGGAGGATGTTCATTCAGTTGTTTCATGTTGTTGAAAAAAAAGCAGATCACAGACATGGCACAAAACTAAAGTCATTTCAAATGGCAACTTTAGGGCTTTAAGATACACTAAAAGAAATCAAGATTAAAAATGTGGTACTCAGTAAGGGTAATTTTTTTCATACCAAGCAGAGGGAAAAAAATATGGAATCACTCAATTCTGAGGAAAAAATTATGGAATCATGAAAAACAAAGACACAAAAGAACACTACAATACATCACTAGTATTTCGTTGCACCACCTCTGGCTTTAATAACAGCTTGAAGTCTCTGAGGCATGGACTTAATGAGTGACAAACAGTACTCTTCATCAATCTGGCTCCAACTTTCTCTGATTGCTGTTGCCAGATCAGCTTTGCAGGTTGGAGCTTTGTCATGCAACATTTTCTTCAACTTCCACCAAAGATTTTCAATTGGATTCAGATCCGGACTATTTGCAGGCCATGACATTGACCTTATGTGTCTTCTTTCAAGGAATGTTTTCACAGTTTTTGCTCTATGGCAGGATGCATTATCATCTTGAAGAATGATGTCATCATCCCCAAACATCGTTTCAATTGATGGGATAAGAAGACTGTCCAAAATATCAATGTAAACTTGCGCATTTATTGAAGATGTAATGACAGCCATCTCCCCAGTGCCTTTACCTGACATGCAGCCTCATATCATCAATGACTGTGAAAATTTGCATGTTCTCTTCATGCAGTCATCTTTATAAATCTCATTGGAACGGCACCAAACAAAAGTTCCAGCATCATCACCTTGCCCAATGCAGATTCGCGATTCATCACTGAATATGACTTTCATCCAGTCATCCACAGTCCACAATTGCTTTTCCTTAGCCCATTGTAACCTTGTTTTTTTGTGTTTATGTGTTAATGATGGCTTATGTTTAGCTTTTCTGTATGTAAATCCCATTTCCTTTAGGCGGTTTCTTACAGTTCGGCCACAGACATTGACTCCAGTTTCCTCCAATTCATTCCTCATTTGTTTTGTTGTGCATTTCCTGTTTTGAAACCATATTGGATTAAGTTTCCGGTCTTGATGCTTTGATGTCTTCCTTGGGCAACATTGTGTGATGATTTACCTTCTTTTAAGAGTTTGATAATCCTCTAATTTGTTTCAATTGACATCTCTCGTGTTGGAGCCATGAGTCATGTCAGTCCACTTGGTGCAACAGCTCTCCAAGGTGTGATCACTCCTTTTTAGATGCAGATTAACTAGCAGATCTAATTTGATGCAGGTGTTAGATTGGAAATGAAAATTTACAGTGTGATTCCATAATTTTTTCTTCAGAATTTAGTGATTCCATAATTTTTTTCCCTCTGCTTGGTCTAAAATAAATTACCTTTACTGAGTATCTCATTTTTAATATTGATTTCTTTTAGTGTTTCTTAAAGCCCTAAAGTTGCCATTGGAAATTACTTTAGTTTTGTGCCATGTCTGTGATCTGCTTTTTTTTCAACAACATTAAACAACTGAATGAACATCCTCCGAGCCCGGTGATTCCATAATTTTTGCCAGGGGTTGTATATTAATGTGGATTTACTGGGGGAGCGGCTTTGTATAGTTCGTCCAATACTGAAATTATCCAGGAAATCCAATGATTAGTCCTTCCTGTCTATTGTATGTGGTAATGTAGTATTTGTGAAATGTTATATTAATTGTATATATTATATCCATCAGGAAACATCCGAAGGCGACTCCAAAGAGGGGCAAAACGGAAATATTGCTGACCCTGATATCAGTCAGCCGGGGCCGAACCCTGATCTGATGGAAGGTAAGCCGGTCATCTAATATTTTACATACAAATATCAAGTTATAGAGAATGACAGAGAACATGGAGATTTACTCTTCATCCAATGTATGAGGAAGCTGGTGGCTCATGAGCCCCCATGGACTATAATGAGGGGGTCACAAATGTACAAAGAAGGTCATTGGTCCCCAATCATGTAATTGTTGAGGATTCGGTCAGATCCTGAGCAATGACACGTTCATAGTACAGTATATATATATAGATATGCCATAAATATATACAGTGTGTGCAGAATATCCTTATATCTAGTATATTCCATGTACAGGGGTCTTATCATTTCCATTATTATATGGATGTGTTATATAAGTGGTGATATAGACTAATACATGTCGTCTCTTCATTATTTTATCATTATTATAGGAATAACTGTGCCGACAAATACTGATGGTGGAACATCTGAGCCACCAGAGATCATCCAGGAATCTGCCAGTGTAAGTATCATGGGACGTCTGTATATCATCAGATGACGGGTGGGAATTACACATCCCATATGACAATGGGATATCTCTGCTCTTATGTAGATCAGACCTATTATGTGTGACGGTGGTGTTATTATTCTGTCTCCTCCGTGTGATGTCCCTTATCCTCCCCTGCAGTACAATGATTTATGTGTATGGGGAATATCCACTTATAATATAATAGTGTCTGTGGGGGGTCCGGCTTTTATCACGTCCTCTACTTCGGTTGCAGTGTAATCAGGGGGGATATAATATAGACGGGAGATCTGGAGCTTTTATACTCTTGCAGCTTCGTTGTCTTAATGTCATTTCTTATTCCTTTTTAGGCCTTGATCAGATCAGTGAATCCTTGTAAGGACGACTTTAATCCTATCAAACTGATCAGCTGTGGAGGATTTGGGTGAGCTTTACTTGGTATAATATTTATTTCTCAGGGCTCCTTATAGTGATGCCTATGTCTCTATGTCCTGCCCGCGCAATGCTACCATAGAGAAATTATGGTTCCACATCACTGTCCACATCTAATTGTCTCTCTTCAGGTCAGTTAGGATGTGACGTGGAAGAGGACTTTCCATAGGTGATCATTTATGGAGTGTTATTTTATGGATTTCTAGTGATGGCCGCACATCTAGTATTAACCATTAGTACAGGAGATCACTTGATCAGGTCTATGGATGGACTGTTAGTAAGAATTCATAATAAATCATGTCTTTTCTTCCTCCTCAGATCCGTCCACCTAGTTCGCCATACAGACACAAACAAGATATGTGCAATGAAGAAAATGGACAAGCAGAACCTGAGAAAGCCAAAGACCCTTAAATGGGCCTTTCAGGAGAGGGACATCTCTACATTCGCTGATTGTCCCTTTGTGGCCTCCATGTTCTGCTCCTTTCCTACTAAATTTCATCTGTGTATGGTCATGGAGTATGCACCAGGTAGGACACATCCATTGTATTTATATCCAGCCCACGTCTGCCTAATCCTAGCACCTTATATATAACCTGAACATGTCCACATGGACAGTTACATGTCCACACCGCATTTACTATAATGTTACTAAGATGCCTTGTGTGTCCTCACTGAGCATGGCGGCAATATCTGCTACGGAGGAAAGGAAGATTTCTCTGTATTTGAACAGTTTTTATAGATGAGAAGTTTCACAGAGAAATAAATGAGAGGCTTGTAGATGAGGCCTGGCTCTGTCTCTATGTACAGGGTTCCTCTGCAGTATACGCTCTACATTACACAGTGTATCTCTATATATACCATCCAGTCCCAATATCTCCGCTTGTTTCACATTCACACTCATCATGTGTAATTTACTCTGTAACAGACCCTCACCTGTCATATTTGCTTTTTCCTGTAGGAGGAGACTGTGGCAATCTTCTACAGCACAGGGGTCCTTTACCTATCACCTTGGCCCGTCTGTACATTGCAGAAACAGTCCTTGCTGTGGAATATCTGCACAGCTATGGTGTGGTGCACAGAGACCTGAAGCCTGTAAAGTAAGTGACCCTTGAGCTATAATAAAGGGGATGAAAGTTAGTTTGTTATTCAGTCTATGGGTTATTACTTTTGGCTTACAACATCTTTTCTTTTACAGCCTCCTGATAACATCAACAGGACATATTAAAGTGACCGATTTTGGAGTTTCAAAACTTGGCCTCATGAGACCAACATCAAACATCTATAAGGCTCAAACTATGGACATCACCAAAGAGTTCTGTGATAAAGAGGTCGGCTTTACTTACAGGATCTTCTACTTTACATATCTCATCTCTTTCTCCTTCTCTGATCATTTCTCATCACATTTCCACTGATGTTATTTGTCGTATGTATTGATCATCATCTCATTCTTCTGTTGTTTTCCAGACTGCTGGCACGTCTAGTTACATGGCCCCAGAAGTTATCCTAAGGAAAGGCTATGGAAGACCTGTTGACTGGTGGTCAGTAGGCATCATCCTATATGAATTTCTCTTTGGATATACACCATTTTATAGGGCTTCCCAAAAGGAGAAATTACGCAGTATCCTCAGTGGTAAGTAAAATAATCTGACTGCTTGTCATGTCGCTGTTATTTGGTTTGATTTGTTCCTTGGTTCAGTTTCTAGCTTTTTTAAGGAAAATGCTTTTTTATGTAAATAAATGAAGAGGTTTTATTTCCTGTAATATTTTCTTTTTATATCACAGATGACATTGTTTGGAGATGTAATTCCTTTCCTCCACCAAATGCTCGGGGCATCATCACTCAGCTACTCAGAAAAAATCCAGAACAAAGACTTGGGACAGGTAATATGATTATAGTATTAATAATGACTTATTACACCTCTGGGCAAATGAAGGTGTCCATGAGGATGAGCACTGAAGGTCTCTACCAACGTGTCCATTCCCCATTCTTCATGCTATAATGTTCAGTTCAGTTCCTTCATGTTGGCTCTTTTAAATCTCCAGTTCAGATTAACATAAACTGTATAGATACGGAGTAGTTTCTCTGACAATAACTGTATCAATTTTTTTCTTGTCTTCCTTTTCCAGGAGGGGCACACGAGATCAAAATTCATCCATTTCTGCGTGCCTTAAACTTTAACAACCTTCTAAGTCAGAAGCCTCTGTTCGTTCCTGATCTAAAATCAGATGAGGACACCCGCTATTTTAGCAGTAAGTAAAATGAGACGTTATCGGCAGAAAACTGCTGAGTGTCTTTTCTTTCATTATGTGTGACAATCAGTTCCCATCATAATGAGTAATAACATGGTGACTGTCTGACTGGCTCTTATACTAATAATTTCTCATAACACTTTTACTTTTCAGATCGCTCTGTGGGTTATAAATTTAGGAATTCAGATGATGGGGACACAAGTGAGGACAATGACTGTCCAGAAATCAAAAACTTTGAATCATCTTCTCAAAGGTTTTCCAAAGTAAGTATATCTAAATCATGTAGGTCAATAAAATGAATAAAACCTATGATTAGAAAAAAAGTTTCAAAATATATCTATTTATATTTTATATTTCTTTGTGTTTTTTTAGCTATATACCACCAGTACCAAGATGGTGACCATTGAAGAACCTATGTCACCTCCAGAGTGTACCCCTGTGAACAGCAAAAAACACCCAGACTTGTGAGTAGATTATTATTATTATGAGATTTACCTCTGATATATGCTCAGACACGAGTAACACAAATCTAAATCCAGCATCCACCACCCCATGATAACTGATTGCTGTGGATCTGGCTTGTGATTACACAGCAATATCAGTTGATCATTGCAACGAGCCATTCATTCCCAGCTCTTTATAGGCCAATATTACTAGTTAGACTCCATTCTTGCTGGTAGAATGGGGTCCTGAGCAGAGTATCCCCTTTATGATGTCCCAAATGGCCTTACAGACAGGTGTTCTTCCTTTTTGTATTGTTTTCCCTTGTAATTTACTTGACTTTCTTCTACCAAACAGGCATAAAGAATCTCCCCCTTCCAAAACTGATGATGGTGACAATCAGTGTGTCACTGCTAAAA
The DNA here is from genome assembly GCF_046119375.1 of Phyllobates terribilis. Taxonomy (NCBI): domain Eukaryota; kingdom Metazoa; phylum Chordata; class Amphibia; order Anura; family Dendrobatidae; genus Phyllobates; species Phyllobates terribilis. Next base: position 890,515 of record NW_027363375.1, read on the forward strand.
AGTGTGAGTCATCCTCGCCCTCATTGTCAGGTATGTACAGATTTATAGACCATCCCATTATAGGCTATGATACAAAAGTGTAATGTGAATCTGCACATGAAGGCTCAGATAATGACTTACTTTATTCCCGCTGCCCCTGAGTATTCAATTTTTTGTTTTGGTAAAATCCACCATACGGTTCCAGAGTTATTGGCAGTTTTATTTAGTGCTCATTTTTATGGTCTTTACAAGGGGGTGGTGCTAACAGGATTATCTGGGGGGGGGGTGTCTTCAGCCTCTTCTTCAGTATTATAGTGTGGTAAAGACCATAAAAATGACCACTAAATAAAAAGGCCCCTTTCTGTGGAACTGTAAGGCGGTGTGCTCACAATGCGTTTTTAATCGTTTCCGCAGCAGCAATTCCGCCGCAGAAACGCTTAAAAAACGCTTGGTAGAAGGCCTGCCATATTCCCCAATGATAATCCGCATGTGCTGTGCACATGCTGCAGAAATTTCCGCTGCGGATTATCATTGCGGAAAAATCCGCAGCACTACCAATTATTTTGCAGAAGTCCTGCGTTTTCACCGCCATTGACTTGCATTGGAACGCATGGAATCCGCATCACTGCATCTGTACATGCGGAATCCATGTGTTTCAATGTACGGATGGTACTCCTCCAGACCCCCCCTACCATAGAACCTGTAAAAAAAAAAGAATAAAATAAAAAATAAATATGATACTTACCTTCTGATGGCCTCCGGTTCCTTGTCTCGGCTTGCCGGCAGCTCGCGGTAGACTAAAGGACCTGCGCTGACGTCATTTAGTCATGTGACGGGTCATGCGACCAATGATGTCGGCAGGTCCTTAAATCTACCGCGAGCTGCCGGCAAGCCAAGAAAAGGACTCCGGGGGCATCAGAAAGTAAGTATATTTATTTTTTACCATTCTTTCGGTCACACTATATAAATCCATGCCGGCTGCAGGTTGCATGGATTTATATAGTGTGACCAAGTTGTCAAGCACTTTCCAAGTGATGCTAAAATCGCTTGGAAAGTGCTTGACAACCCGCATGCGAAATCGCATGATCCGCATGTCCCTGGCAGGAAAAACACATGTACAATCCGCATGTACAATCCCCATGTACAATCCGCATGTACAATCCACATGTTCAATCCGCATGCCTTTTTTGTGCCAGGGAGATGCAGAAACGCTGAGGAAAAAATCCGGAGCATTTCTGCATCGTGGGCACATAGCCTAAGGGGGATTTTAATAAAAACCAAAAACAGAGTCCTCAGGGGAGCAGGGGAATAAAGTAAGAGTGAATTCTGGACACTTAAGACCTGGTGATGAGTCTTCTTTAAACTTACGCTTAAGTGTTATCTGACGGATTATATAAAAACACTTTGGCTTGCTGCAAGTAATGTCATGTTAATAAGGGAGACACCACACGGCCGCACACAGAAAAGCTACAAGTGCATATTAACCAGTTTGAGCAACTCTATAAACATATAAAATGAATCTTTGAGGAGTTTAGAATCAACATCTTTTTCTGACTTTTTATTAGAACCTCCAGTTCAGGAGAGAAAGAAATCTGCAGTAAATCTGAGAAAACAGCAAAGAACAGATAAAGTGGAAGAGGGGGAAAGTAGTAGGCGAGGTAAGTGTGACGATAACCTTCATGTTGTATGATGTCAGTGAGATAAGTCATGTGGAGCAGATGTCATCTGTCAGTGGTGGGATTGTCACATGTATGATGGCTGACAATGATCAAGCACCTCTGTATGGAGAAGATTCCTCTACCGGCCTTCCACAGAGACACCACAGTCGTGTCCTCTAATATGGAGTCCCATTACTTACATCGGTTTTCATCTTTTTTATAGGTTCTATCTTCCGCCGGATGATATCATCCTGCCGGCGTGGATTATCCAGGGCTGCTCGCACTATCAGACAAAGCTGCATTTTTGCCCACTGTCACCAGGGCACCAGAAACATCTCAAGGGCAGAAAGCCCTCACATCTAGTGCCCTGAAGAAAGTACAGCACATCCACCATCAATGCTGTACCTGCATGGAAAGAGTTGTACCATCTACTGTACCTGTGGCCGTCTGACCAGCGAGAAATATCTGCAAAAGTCAAAGGCCTCCAAGAACATCTTTTCAACCTTCCATTTAATTCTTAATTTAAAAAAAATAAATTGATTAATGTCCTTTTGAATTGAATTGAATATTACTGACATTTATGGCATATCAATGCTACACATGTTATATCTGTCCAATGGTTTGGACACCAAACATAAGATTAGACAAGACTGAAACATACAGTTTGCACAGCAAGTTGTTTTTACATTGCAGTGTTTGTTCAATTAAATTTTATTGAGTGCTTTTCATAAGGGAACCAGGCAGAAACCACCTGAAATAGACATTGTGTGCACAAAAAGTGGCAACCAAGCTAGGGGGAAACATGCCCTGATCCACTGATTTTATAAGAACTCAGATACTTTTACCTTAGTAGCGCTCTATTTCAGATTCAGGCACAAGAACAAGTTGGATTCTGTGCTGTGCATCCTGGAGGTCCCAGCAGCCACAATCCACCAGAAGCGTAGCTAAGACTTCAAGCACAGGGGAGGCGAAACATCCGAGTGGGTCACTAACCGATATTACCACTATTTGGTGACCATATAGTGGTAGATAACAGCACATATTAAGACTATAGATGAGTGAGCACTAAACTTCTCAGATGCTTGTTACTCGAACCGAACAATTCCTAATGTTCGTGTGCTCATTTCAAGTAACAAGTATAATGGAAGTCAATGAGAAATCTGAGCATTTTTCTGGAAGACCCTACAAGGAGGTCTGGGCGGCAGTGAAAATGTTCAAATGGATGGAAAAAGTGCTGAACGGAAGGAGAACAGCATGGGGAAGACCCCTGGAAGCATCTCTAACTCCCAGTTCGCTGCTGAGAACAATGGTGTGACACTTTTTCTCCACTTTAAGGACTGAGAATAAAACATTCCCAATCAATGAGAAACAAAAATGTTAAAGGGGTTGCCCAGTACTTTAGATTACCCCCACAATGTATCCCCCCTGGGCCCCTAAGGACTTTTGTAATTACCTTACGTTGCAGATAATGCCTGTGAGCGGCGCTATCACTGGCCGCTCACAGGCATCACGTGACCCCCGGCTGCAGCCGGCTCTGATATCCCCTGATGTCACGACAAGTGCTGGCAGCAGCCGGGGGTCTCTCTCTTCCACATTCCACGGTGAATGCCAGGCTGTATTCGGGGTTACCCCCCGCGTCACACCCGGCATCCATCTCACGCTCTCCCTCTCCCCATTCATTGGGAACGCACGGGGTGAATGCTGGGTGTGACGTGGGGGGTGATCGCGCCCACAATCCAGCTGTCACGCCTCACTTGTCGTGACGTCAGCGCGGGGTCACGTGATGCCTGTGAGCGGCGCTATCCTTGGCTGCAACGTAAGCTAATTACAAAAATTCTTAGGGGCCCCGTGGGGATACATTGGGGGGGGGGGGTAATCTAAAGTACTGGACAACTTCTTTAAGAATCATTTTTTTCCTGTATAATGACTTATACCAAAATTTTATTTTTGATTAACAAATAGATAATTTCAGTGTAATTTATGAAGGAAAAAAAGAACTGCCAAAAATTAGGGATACTGATACATCCTGTATTAGAATAAAGGAGGGTCTCATGCACATTCTGGTCAATTTGACATATAGTAGTACTTCTAGACTCATAAAGGCTATGCACTAAGTGCAAATCCTGCCAAAAAATGCAAGTAGGGTCATCCATACACCATGGAAGGCACCAACTGTAGTGCCTCATTCAAATATTGTGAACAAAGTATACACTGTGTGCAGAATTATTAGGCAAGTTGTATTTTAGAGGATTATTTTTATTATTGATCAACAACTATGTTCTCAATCAACCCAAAAGACTCTTAAATATCCAAGCTTAATATTTTTGGAAGTTGGAGTGGGGTGTTTTTAGATTTGGCTATCTTAGGAGGATATCTGTTTGTGCAGGTAACTATTACTGTGCAGAATTATTAGGCAACTTACTAAAAACCAAATATAATCCCATGTCACTTGTTTATTTTCACCAGGTAAACCAATATCAGTGCACAAAATACAGAAATAAACATTTCTGACATGCTAAAACAAAAACCCAAAAAATTAGTGATCAATATAGCCGCCTTTCTTTATGATGACACTCAACAGGCTTCCATCCACAGATTGTGGCCAACACACTTTCTGCAACCCTGTTGGCTATTTGACATGTAACGCTTGATTGTTCGGTGATCACGCTTCAAAAGTTTGGAAATTTCAAGACTGCTGCATCCCTCTGCAAGACATCTCACAATTTTGGACTTTTCAGAGCCCGTCAAACCTCTCTTTTGACCCATTTTGCCAAAGGAAAGGAAGTTGCCTAATGATTAAGCACACCTTCTATAGGGTGTTGATGTCATTAGTCAACACCCCGCCTCATAACAGAGATGCACATCACCAGATTTACTTAATTGGTAGTTGGCTCTCAAGCCTATGCAGCTTGGAGTAGGACAACATGTATAAAAAGTATCATGTGATCAAAATACTCATTTGCCTAATAATTCTGCACACAGTGTAGTTGTGGTACACATACAATAGTGTTCAAACTAATAGCAGTGGGTTAAATAACATGAGTTAAGCACAAAACCTTTATACTAGTTTTTATTTCCATGCATTGGGAACATTGCACACTGTTTTCTAATTCTAAACATGAAGAGAAATGTATATAATTTTTAACTATTTTACAGAAAATAGCAAAAAATGAACAATGGGCTGTTCTAAAAAAATAGCAGTGTCTGCATTTGTCTTTACAAACTCAAAATATGTACTCTTTTTTAGGATTTGGCATTCCTGTGAATCATTAACCTAATACTTAGTTGTATACTCAGTTTTTTAGAACTGCTTCACATGTATGTTGCATAGAGTCAACCAACTTCTGGCACCTGTCAACTGTTATTCCAGCCCAGGATGCTTTGACTACATCCCACAATTTTTTGGCATCTGTTGGCTTTGCCTCAGAAACAGTATTTTTGATGTCACCCCACAAGTGTTCTATCGGATTAAGATCCGGTCATTGGGCTGGTCACTCCATAACCTCAATTATGTTGGACTGCAACCAATAATTTGATCGTTTACTGGTGTGTTTAGGGTAGTTGTCTTGTTGAAACACCCATTTCAAGGGCATATCCTCTTCAGCGTAAGGCAACATGACCTCTTCAAGTATTTTAATATATGCAAACTGGTCCATAATCTCTGGTATGCGGTAAATAGGTCCGGCACCATAGTAAGGGAAACGTGCCCATATCATGATGCTTGCTCCACCATGCTTCACTGTCTTCAGAGTGTACTGTGGCTTGAATGCAGAGTTTAGGGGTCATCTGACAAACTGTCTGTGGCCCTTGGACCCAAAAAGAACAATTTTACTTTCATCAGTCCACAAAATGTTTCTCCACTTTTCTTTAGGCCAGTTGATGTGTTCTTTGACAAATTGTATCCGCTTCAGTACATGTCTTTTTTTAACAGTGGGACTTTGCAGGGACTTCTTGCTAAGAGATTAGCTTCACACAGGCATCTTCTGTCACAGTACTCACAGGTAACTTGAGACTGTCTTTGATCATCTTGGAGCTGATCATTGGCTGAACCTTTTCCATTCTGGGTAATCTTCGATCCATTCGAATGGTATTCCTCTGTTTTTTTCCACGTCTCTCTGGTTTCACTTTCCATTTTAAAGCATTGGAGATCATTATAGCTGAACAGACTATCATAGTCTGCACTTCTATATAAGTTTTACCCTCTCCAAACAACTTTTTAATCAAAGTACGCTGTTCTTCTGAACAATGTCTCGAATGACCCATATTTCTTAGGCTTTCAAGGAGAAATGCATGTACAACATGTGCTGGCTTCATCCTTAAATAAGGGCCACCTGATTCACACCTGTGTCTTCACAGAATGATTGACCTCACTATTGAACTCCACACTGCTATTATTTTGAACACATCCCCTAACAATTAATTATTCGAATACACAGACTCATAAACATGCAGATCATGAATGCGGAGTTTGTTGGTTTTCTTAGAATCTACTGCACCAACTGGTAAATTGTTTGTCATGTGGTGGTAATATAATATATACCAAAAACAGTGATTAATCTCGTTAGTCATATTGGACTGCTATTATTTGGAATACTACTGTACATACTATGCACCTCCACTATGGCATCCATGCAGCAAAAAGGAGTCAAACAATTCTCCTGTGACTTTTCACACACAACACTAACAAGAATGGCAAATGCCTGAAGTGAATCGACCAACGTTTGTGGTATCAGACGCCTCTTACGCTTTTTCTCTTCCTCTTTTGCGTTGTCATGAGGGAGAAGAGAAAATATCCTGGCATAATGATCCCGCGAATACAGCACATAGCCTATCTAAACATTGTACACTTTTCCATCCTAATCACAACAATCCAATATCCATAACACCCACATATATACCAGAACTTACACAAAACAGATTTAATTCACGCAAAAGAAAAGAAATCTTTTGGATATATAAATTACAAACCATTTGTTCTCTTGGTGTAAATGAAATGACGAAGAAGACCCTATGTTGATAGAAGATGTACAACAATTAACCTCAAAGGACTCTTCAGGATGGACATAATTGTTTCTTTTATTGGAAAAAAAAACTCTCTCCTGAACTGCCCTATTGTGGCCTGTTACGTCATCTACTGGTGGAATACTGAACTGCACCTCATTCATGTGTTTTACTAGAAATTAACAAGGTAATATTAGTAACAGTAACCCCTTTGCGACTTCTCTTTATGACCTCCCCCTCTTTGATGTGGGCTCCGGCGCTGAGCCCGCATCGTTTCAGGCACATGACAGCTGATTTGATCAGATGTGCCCCTAACAACCACAAGTGGAATTGCCCCTGCCACGTGATCGCGAGGTGCTGATTGGTTGACATGACAACCCGGGGTCTGCAGGAGACCCCTATGGTTGTCATTGTCGACCTGCTATGACCATCGCCCTGCGGTCGGTGTTCATAGCAGATGAGCATTTCTGCTACACATAGCAGGGCTGAAGACTTGCTATTAGTGATGATTGAGCATGCTCATTGCTCAAGATTTACGAGCATGCTCGGACGAGCACCTATTATTATTATTATTTATTATTATAGCGCCATTTATTCCATGGCGCTTTACATGTGAAAAGGGGTATACATAGCAAAAACAAGTACAATAATCTTGAACACAATGTGACAGCGACTGGTACAGGAGGAGCGAGGACCCTGCCCGCGAGGGCTCACAATCTACAAGGGATGGGTGAGGATACATTAGGTGAGGGTGGAGCTGGTCATGCGGCGGTGGTTACTGCAGGTTGTAGGCTTGTGGGAAGAGGTGGGTCTTCAGGCTCCTTTTGAAGGTTTCCACGGTCGACGAGAGTCTGATGTGTTGGGGTAGAGAGTTCCAGAGTAGGGGGGAAGCACGGGAGAAATCTTGTATGCGATTGTGGGAGGAGGAGATAAGAGGGGAGTAGAGAAGGAGATCTTGTGAGGATCGGAGGTTGCGTGCGGGTATGTAACGGGAGACTAGGTCAGAGATATATGGAGGAGACAGGTTGTGAATGGCTTTGTATGCCATAGTTAGGGTTTTGAACTGCAGTCTCTGGGCACTGGGGAGCCAGTGAAGAGATTGACAGAGAGGAGAGGCCGGGGAATAGCGGGGGGACAGGTGGATTAGTCAGGCAGCAGAGTTTAGGATAGATTGGAGGGGTGCAAGAGTGGTAGAAGGGAGGTCACAGAGCAGGAGGTTGCAGTAGTCGAGGCGGGAGATGATGAGGGCGTGCACTAGTGTTTTTGCAGATTCATGGTTGAGGAATGTGAAGATCCGGGAGCTATTCTTGAGTTGGAGTCAGCAGGAAGTGGAAAGGGCTTGGATATGTGGTTTGAAGAAGAGGTCAGAGTCCAGGGTTACTCCAAGGCAGCGAGCTTGAGGGACTGGGGAGAGTGGACAGCCATTGACATTGATAGATAGGTCAGTTGGGGGGGTGAATGGGATGGCGGAAAGATGATGAATTCTGTTTTGTCCATGTTAAGTTTTAGAAATCTAGCAGAGAAGAAGGATGAAATAGCAGACAGACATTGTGGGATTTTGGTTAGTAGGGAGGAGATATCGGGTCCAGAGAGGTAGATCTGTGTGTTATCAGCATAGAGGTGATAATGAAAGCCATGGGACTCTATGAGCTGTCCCAGGCCTAAGGTGTAGATGGAGAAGAGCAGAGGTCCTAGGACTGAACCTTGGGGGACACCGACAGATAGGGGGCGAGATGAGGAGGTAGTGCATGAGTGGGAGACACTGAATGTCCTGCCTGTTAGGTATGAGCAGTTCCAGGATAGGGTCAAGTCTGTGATGCTGAGAGATGAGAGAGTTTGTAGTAAGAGGGAATGGTCCACTGTGTTGAAGGCAGATGACAGGTCTAGGAGGAGGGGGACGGAGTAGTGTCGGTTAGATTTGGCAGTTAGTAGGTCGTTGGTGACTTTAGTCAGTGCCGTTTCAGTAGAATGGTGCAATCGGAAACCAGATTGTAAGCGGTTGAAGAGGGAGCAGGAGGAGAGGTGGGAGGACAGTTCAGAATGGACATGTTGTTCCAGTAGTTTTGAGGCATAGGGGAGATGTGATATGGGGCGATAGCTAGACAGAGAGGATGGGTCAAGGGAGGGCTTTTTGAGGATGGGTGTGATAGAGGCATGTTTGAAGCATGAGGGGAAGACACCAGTTGTTAGTGACAGGTTAAAGAGGTGGGCTAGGGTTGGGATGAAGATAGTGGTAAGCTTTGGGATGAGGTGGGACGGGATTGGGTCAAGCTTACAGGTGGTGAGGTGTGATTTTGAGAGTAAAGAGGAAAGTTGATCTTCCGTAATGGTGGAGAAGGTGGTTTTGAAGGAGGAGGGTTGAGTAGGTGTGGGGAGGGGCTGTGGGGGCTTTAGGCAAAAGCTTTGTCTGATGATGTCAACCTTCTGCTTGAAGAATGAGGCAAAGTCTTCGGCTGAAATAAGAGGAGAGGGAGGAGGCACTGGGGGACGGAGGAGAGAATTGAAGGTGTTGAATAGTTGTTTGGGGTTGTGAGACAGGGAGGATATGAGGGATGCGAAGTATGTTTCTTTTGCGAAGTATTATCTTCAGCATGCTCGGGCTTTACGTTTTTGACTTGCCCCCCTGGGCCGTGGGGTACCCAGAACCGCGCCTTCTGGTGTACGCTGCTGATGGGGGTAGTAGTGGCAACCCGATCCCGTGGCTCAGGGTGGTCAGACCAAAAGGTGGCAGTCTATTTATCAGTGTTTTGAATGTCCAACTACGCCACCCATTGATTGCGTTCAGAGATAACCGCCGCTGCAAGGCAGACCACTGCGGCTGGTGTTGGTGTGCAGCACAGGGATAGGATAACTCCCCACGGGAAGAGTGTAGCCTCAGGGCAGTGTAGGTGGATGCTGGGGGTGATGGTGCAGGCGCAGCAAAGATCACACTGAGTCCAATGGTGCAGTCCAGGGTTTTTACTCACAGTTGTTATCCAAGTCACTTCTGTCAGCAATGACTGCCCAAGTTGTGCTGCGTTCACCAGGTGAGAAGCTCGGTCAACCCCCAGGCAATTCAGGAGTATGGCACAGGACCCCCTTCTGTCCTTTCTCTGGCCTCTCGTGCCCCACTAGTGACCAAACTTCTGTCCAGCTACCGCGGACCGTGTCGGGTAAGCATTGGCCTCCGCTTCCCGCTATCCTATATGGCGCCTTCCTAGCAGGTTTGGCGGGGGGTCGCACCAATAAATGATCACGATCTCCGGTTCTTGGCTGAGGGATGATTTACCAACTTGGGAATCCGGTATCCTTCCACAGCCTGACCCTTCACCCGATATAACACGGGTTTGCAACGGTTGCTGTCCGTTCTGCTCTCTTAGGGTCCCTTCTGCCTTCTTGTTTCTGGAGCCTTTCTACTCCTCTGTCTCTTCTCCTTCCTTCCTTCTCCTTCTTCTCTTCTCCTCTCTGGCCCCGGCCTTCTCTCTAGGCCTGCCTCGTGGAGCTGAGCTCAGGCTGAGCTGCGGCTCCCTGTCAGCTCTGACTGAACTACTGTTATGATCTGCTACAGAAACTAAGGAAAGGCAGGAGATCTGTCCCTACAGTAGAACTAAACTGGATCCCTACGATGTAACGGGGAACCTGATCCTGCGATCAGACCCGCTAAAGTCCTCGGCTAGTCTGAACGCAGACCTATAGATGTGGGGGAGGGATCCCTACAAGATCTAGGGACTGGGATAAGTTGGACACCTCCTAGCAGAAATAGTAGCAGTCAAAGACAAACACACAACAAAAAGCATAGAGGTCAGAAGACCTAGCAAAACTAACAGAGAACGGCAATAGAGCAACAAGCTAGCTCAACAGTAGTAAATACAAATGAAGTCCAGCAAAGCCAGGAGGGCGGAGCCGGATAAAAAAGGCAAAAATGGTCATGTGACCAGCAAACTAAAAAAAACCTAACAGGAGAGTTGTAACAGTACCCCCTCTTCTAAGAGGATCCTCCGGATCCCCTAGGCCCAGGCTTACCAGGAAACCTCCTGTGAAATGCTCGGACAAGTCTGGGGGCAGAAACATCATCCGCCCTCACCCATGAGTTATCCTCAGGTCTGAAACCCTTCCAAGCGACGAGATACTGCAAACTCCCTCTATACCGTCTAGAATTTAGGATGCGGGAAATCTCATATTCCCCGTCCTCCACCACCGGAGGAACAGTGGCAGAGGCGTCACCATCCGACACATCAGCTTTTTTCAACAGAGAAACATGAAACACCGGATTAATCCTCCAGGACGTAGGAACCTCCAGCCTAACAGCAGATTGGTTAACTATCTGAAGTACCTGAAAGGGCCCTACGAAGTTGGGACCCAATTTTTTAGAAGGAATCCTCAATCGCAGATTCTTAGAGGACAACCAAACCATGTCACCAACAGCAAACAAAACCTCTTGCCATTTCCTATCAAAGTACCTCTTAGATTTTTTGTTAGCCTCCTGAAGATTACCACGCACATCCGTCCAAACTCTCTCCAAATCACCGGAAAAACTCTCCTCCTCAGGCACAGCCGAAACTAATTTGGAAAATGACCCAAAAGACGGATGTCTCCCAGAACAACAAAAAAAAGGCGAACACCCAGCAGAAGAGGATGTATGGTTGTTAAGAGCAAATTCAGCAAGTGGCAGAAACTCAGACCACCCCTCTTGATTGTCTGCCACAAAACAACGCAAGAACTGCTCAACATCCTGGTTCTTCCTTTCTGTCTGGCCATTAGACTCAGGATGATATCCGGATGAAAACGACAAATGAACTCCCAACCTGTCACAAAAGGCACGCCAAAAACGAGCCACGAACTGAGGTCCCCTATCAGAAACAGTCAGTAGGAACACCATGTAGTCTGACAATCTCCTTGACAAAGGCCTTAGCGAGTGTCTTAGCGCAAGACAGTTTGATGAAGGGAACCAAGTGACACATCTTGCTAAAACGGTCCACGACCACCCAGATGACCGTGAAACCTTCAGAGGGAGGAAGGTCAGTAATAAAGTCCATAGCCAGATGTGTCCAAGGTGCACTAGGAACCTCCAGAGGGCAAAGCAACCCCGCAGCAGGAGCATGCGAAGACTTGGATCTTGCACACACAGTACATTGGCGCACCCACTTAATGACTTCCTTCTGCCATCCAGGCCACCAAAAACTGCGACCCACAAGTCTCTTGGTCTCAGAAATTCCTGGATGACCTGCCAGCCGAGACTCATGACACTCAACAAACAAATCTCTCCTAAAGGTCCTAGGCACAAACAACCTCCCATGGGGAGTGTTAGATGGGGCATTCTCCTGTGCTTTAAGAATCTCATCCTCCAAAACGGAGTCCAAAGCAGCAATCACAACACCTTCTTGTAAAATGGTCTCCTCCTCCTCCTCAACACCGACCATGGGAGAAAAGCTGCGAGACAAAGCATCCGCTTTAACATTCTTGGTACCCGGGATGTAAGTAACGGAAAAATTAAACCGCGAGAAAAAAAGTGCCCACCTAGCCTGACGGGCATTCAAGCGCTTGGCAGCATCAAGATAGATCAGATTTTTATGATCAGTGAAAACCTGAACGGGAAATTCAGCACCTTCCAAGAGGTGACGCCAGTGTTCAAATGCGAGTTTAATCGCCAGCAATTCCCGATTACCAATATCGTAATTAAGTTCAGTCTCGGAAAATTTTTTTGAAAAAAAGGCACAGGGATGTACTCCATCTTTGTTTTCCTGAGACAACACCGCACCAACCCCCACCGAAGAAGCATCAACCTCAACCAAAAACGGCTTAGTCACATCAGGCTGCATAAGGATGGGAGCAGAGGTGACCTCTCCTTTAAAAACACAAAAGCTTCAATGGCCTCAGAAGTCCACTGAACCGCATTAGCACCTTTCCTGGTGAGATCGGTCAGCGATTTGACAATAATAGAAAATTTTTTTATGAATTTTCTGTAATAATTGGCGAAACCCAAAAACCTCTGTATCGATTTCAAACCAATAGGCCTAGGCCATTCCTGTACAGCCTGAACTTTAACCGGGTCCATCTCAAAACCTTCACTGGAGACAATGTAGCCCAAAAAACTAATTCTCTGTACAGTGAACTCACATTTCTCCAGCTTAGCAAAAAGCGAATTGTCCATTAATAACTGTAATACCTCACGTACGCTCCGCCAATGAGACTCCAGATCCGGCGAATAAATCAAAATGTCATCCAAATACACAACCACATCTTTGCCGATTAAAGGTCTAAGGATATCATTAATAAGATTCTGAAAAAATGCAGGAGCATTGGTGAGACCAAAAGACATAACCAGATTCTCAAAATGACCCACAGGAGTGTTAAAAGCAGTCTTCCATTCATCACCCTCCTTCATGCGCAACAAATTGTATGCCCCCCGGAGATCAATTTTAGAGAACCACTTGGCCCCCATTAACTGGTTAAATAAATCAGGAATCAATGGCAGTGGGTAAGGATTGCGTACAGTAATTTTATTAATCTCACGAAAGTCCAGACAAGGACGTAAACCGCCATCTTTTTTTTTTACAAAAAAAAAACCAACAGCCACAGGAGACTTGGAAGGCCTAATGTGACCAGCGGCCAAGCTTGTCTGTATGCATTCCTCCAAAGCCTTTCTCTCAGGAATAGTAAGATTAAATAAACGACTCTTAGGAAGAGTCGCTCCAGGGACAAATTCAATGGTAGAATCATAGTTTCTATGGGGAGGCAAAACCTGCGACTCCTCCTCAGAAAAAACTCTCCAAAAATCCTGAATAGGTACAGGCAATTCCCCTTTATCCACAGCAGCAATGCGCCCGTTACAACACTTGTCATAACACTTAGGGCTCCAGGACTTAATTTCATTGGTAGACCAATCCAGTACAGGATTGTGCAATTTTAACCAGGGTAACCCCAATATTACTGGAGAAGGCAAATTATCCAATACCACCAAATCCAAATTCTCTTGATGAATACCATTAATAGTGAGGGGAAATTCACAGACCTTGTGAGTAACACTCTTCAAGGGAGAGCCATCGACAGAAACCACAGCAATAGGTGATGACAAAGTTTTAGGTTCTAATCTAAGTTTTTCCAAGAATCCCCCATCAATCACATTCAGAGTAGATCCACAATCCACAAATACCCGAAATTCAATTAATTCATCCTGAGCAGCAGTAGTGGCAGATAGGAATACCCCCTTAGAATTTAAACAGGCAATACGGGCATGACTGACCATTTTTTTTTCTTTCTTCATACAAAGCACACAGCCCTTAATAAGATGACCAGAATTTCCGCAATAGAAACACAAGCCTTCAGAAAGTCGGCGGTCCTTTTCCTGAGAGCGGAGCGCCATTGCCCCAATTTCCATCGGCTCTCCATTGTCAGCACAGAACCTCTCAGGACTCGAAGCTGACATAGCAGAGGATTGGCTCTCATTAACCCTTGCACGCAGTCTCCTGTCCACCCGTATAGCTAATTGCATTGCCTCCTGCAAGTTTCCAGGTGTGGGATAAGCAATCAGTAAATGCTTAACCCTTTCACCTAGCCCTGCAAGAAACAAGCTTTTCAAAGCTGAATCGTTCCACCCCACCTGGGCAGACCACCGACGGAAGTGAGAACAATATTTTTCCACATTACCTGATCCCTGCCTCAAACGTCTTAATTCAGACTCAGCAGATGAGACACGATCAGGATCATCGTACAACAAACCCAAAGCAGAAAAAAAACTATCCACTGAACTAAAGCACGGATCACTAGGTTGGAGAGAGAAGGCCCATCCCTGAGGATCTTTGCGCAAAAGTGACATTATGAACCCTATGCGCTGTGATTCATCACCAGAGGATCCGGGTCTCAAACGAAAATATAATAGACAAGCATTTTTAAAAGAAAAAAAATCTTGTTGTTCGCCAAAAAATAGATCAGGCAGACGTACCTTTGGTTCCACAAAATGCGCTCCAGGGCAGCTACTCACGTGTTGCTGGAGCTTGGTCACCTCAAGAGAGAGTCCCTGCAAGCGTTGAGCCAAATCTTGCACCGAGATCATGTTGGAAAACTGGAGGTCTTTCCCCAGAGAAAATTCTTTCCCTTTTTTTTTTTTTTTATGGCTGGACTTACTGTTATGATCTGCTACAGAAACTAAGGAAAGGTAGGAGATCTGTCCCTACAATAGAACTAAACTAGATCCCTACGATGTAACGGGGAACCTGATCCTGCGATCAGACCCGCTAAAGTCCTCGGCTAGTCTGAACGCAGACCTATAGATGTGGGGGAGGGATCCCTACAAGATCTAGGGACTGGGATAAGTTGGACACCTCCTAGCAGAAATAGTAGCAGTCAAAGACAAACACACAACAAAAAGTAAAGAGGTCTGAAGACCTAGCAAAACTAACAGAGAACGGCAATAGAGCACCAAGCTAGCTCAACAGTAGTAAATACAAATGAAGTCCAGCAAAGCCAGGAGGGCAGAGCCGGATAAAAAAGGAAAAAATGGTCATGTGACCAGCAAACTAAAAAAAACCTAACAGGAGAGTTGTAACAACTACTCTCTACTTCTTTTCTCTCTACTCTCAACAAGATGGCTCCCACCTTTTATCTGCTTCTCTGTGTCTGAGCTCAGGTGACCTGCACCCAATGAGCTCCTTCCTGTGCTCCAGAAACTGTCCCCTTTTGCTCCCACACCACTGGGTTCTCTCCTCCCTCCCCACTCCAGCCAGGGACATAGTCAGTTGTGCCTGCAATATGGGAGCACCGGCGAGCTGTCCCCCGGAAATGGGGAGTGTATGTGTGTGCAGCTAACTGAGCCCTGGTCCACACTCCATCCTTACCTGGAAGTGGAATATCACACCTCTGGTTGAGGTGCAATACCCCTGAAGCAACTGAACTCTCAGGGCGCTACATTTCCGTAGCTCCGTGAACATGATTTGCGACTGTTTGACAGCTTTAATACATGTGTGGAATGCTGGAAAAACAGGCATTCCTCACATGTATTAAAGCTGTCAAACAGTCGCAAATCACGTTCCCAGAGTGACGAAAACTTAAAGCCCGAGCACACTGAAGATAATAGGTGCTCGCCTGAGCATGCTCGTAAATCTCGAGCAATGAGCATGCTCGATCATCACTACTTGCTATGTGTAGCACAAGTGATCAGACGATGGCAGCTTCAACTCTCCCAAGGAGACTATTAAAGCAGGTAAAAAGTAAAAAAAATGTTTTAAAAAATATTTAAAAAATGTAACAGTTCAAATCACCCTCCTTTTGCCCCATTCAAAATAAAACAATTAAAAATAAAAAATACACATATTTGGTATCGGCGAGTTCAGAATCACCCGATCTGTCAAAATATAAAGAGAATTAATCAGATCGGTAATGAGTAAAAAAAACAAAACTGTAGAATTTTGGTTGCTGCAACATTGCAATAAAACGAAATAACGGGCAATAAAACATCGTATCTACCCCAAAATGGCATCAATAAAAACGTCAGCTCAGCGCGCAAGAAATAAGCCGTCACCCGGCCCCAGATCCCAAAAAAGGAGATTCCATGGGTCTTGGAAAATGGCTCCATTATTTTTTTTTTTACAAACTTTGGAATTTTTTTTCACCACTTAAATAAAAAAGAACCTATACATGTTTGGTGTCTACAAACTCGTAATGACACGGAGAATCATAATGGCAGGTCACTTTTAGCATTTACTGAATATGTTAAAAAAAACAATTGTCAAATTGCACTTTTTTTGCAATTTCACCACACTTGGAATTTTTTTCCCGTTTTCCAGTACACAATATGGTAAAATCAATGGTGTCGTTCAAAAGTACAACTCGTCCGCGAGAAACAAGCCCTCACACGGCCATATTGACTGAAAAAAAAAGTTATGGCTCTGGGTAGAAGGGGATCAAAAAATGAAAATGCAAAAACAAAAAATCCCAGGATGGTAAAGGGGTTAAATGAGCAATGTATATATGTGATTTGTTTTTTGAAATCTATGTCTTAATCCACAGTTTTTAATACACCGTATTTTACAGACCATAAGGCTTTAGAGGAGGAAAATAGAAAAAAAATGTGAAGAAAAAAATGTCATGCCGCATTGTTATGGGGAAGGGTCTCCTGCTGGCACTGTTTATGGCCCCCACACGCCGATGTCAGCTGCCGGAATATTCACTGCTCCCCATGCCCGGGGGTGTGGAGAAAGTTTTAAGAAAATTATACAAACAACCTTTTCACCTATCTAGATTAGTGCCCTTATGGGAAAATCCTAGATTTATTCAGGGTAAACAGAACAAGCTTTGTAAGCAATGGAACCAGAAAGGGATTTATTAAATGTTAATGAAGGAAGGCTGCTCACCTGGCAGGAATTCTCAGGGATGTATGATATGGGAGATCATCAATGTCTACAGTACTACCAAACAGTTACTTTCTACAGCTCTATGGTGAGAGATTTTGGGAAGGTGGAAAGGAGGGGTGATTTTGGCATATTGATGTGGTCTAGCTCATGGGTAAATTCCCTATCTACAATATACCAAAGGATTAAGAGACAAATTCTGCACACTGCGGTACCTGATTTATTTATTCATTGGAGTATAGCGCTAAATGACACTTAGAGAGATGGTAAACTTTTGACGGGCTTGGATAAAGTAAAAATAACAATGAACAATGGAGAGAAATGCAGAACAAACTGATTCATAATGCCATTTATGCTTTCAATTTTTCCTACAAAGATGCTTCATCACATTATTTATGAAAATGCCCAAAATGTAACCTAAAACCAATTTGTTTGATAGCATCAGGCGATGCCCTTCCACCCAAATGGTGTGGGAAGAGACCCTTCTCTATTTAGATAATGTTTGGAGAATTAAAGTCCCACAGTCTCCTCGGGCATGTTTATTTCATCATATTGTAACAGAACATCGGGAGGATGGGGACAGAGTTCTGTCTATACAGATAATACATGTAGTTCTATTGGTGGTTAAAAAATGTATACTTAGATATTGGTTGAAGAACGAGACACCTCAATTATCTGAAATAATCAAAACTCTGAAAACCTTATTAGTTTATGACAAACTTGAGTAAGAAAGACAAAAAGAAAAGTCGACGACAGCGTTTTTTCACAAACTGAGATCTTTTAATGAATAAAGCAATACACAATCTGATATGTCACAGCTGATGAAAGTATTCTGACACACATCCTGGTGTCATACGGAGGAACATAGGGGGACAACAGGATTACTTAAAGTCTAATGGATTCACTTATTTTTACATCTATTCATATAAGGATTTTGGAAAAGTGTTTTTTTGTTGTTTTGCATGCAGAGTTAAAAATTGAATCTGTTAAAATTGTGAAAAAAAAATGATTGGATGGATTTCACACTTATTTATAAAGATGCGGTCTGTATTGGTAAATGTCATGGAGATTCTAGGATTATAACATGATTTGTTTGTCTATTTTGTCTCATTAAATAAAGTTTGTTTAAAAAAAAAAAAGATGAGAACACTAGATTCCATCATGACATCATAATTAACCATCACTACTTACAGAAGTGTTTACACCCATGTAGTCACTTTGACATTCCGGTGTCATTGCTGTCAGTGAGAAGCTACATAGCTAATCTTATACTGATTGCGCTTGGATTTACTTTGGATTTACTTGAAATGTCTGAAATTCCTTCAGACAGACTTCAGGTGTTAGCACTGCTCCAGGGGATTCTTACCACCTACGCCCCTGACATTGTGCTACCACTACCCGATGGCGTCCTCAGCTTCACTTACCGGCTGGTTATGAATCTTGTGATAGACTGCCTGACCAAATACCACAAAGGTCGTATTAGCTCAGAATATCTTGAGCATTTACAGCAAAACATCTGGACACTCGTACAGCAGGTAAATAGCAGGCAATCTGCACAAATCTTATAATAATAATAAAGAAGAGTTGTAGCTTTGAGTGGCTCCATTCTTTTTACCATAAAATATACAGTAGTTTTTTGGGGGTTTTGTTTTTACGGTGTTTGTTATGCAGTGAAAATGACCTGGAAAAATGATTTTCCAAGTCAGTCCGATTAAGGCGATACCGAATATGCAAAGAAAATTCAGAATATTGCGAAAACATTTTTTTGCTTTGTGTCGCTAAATTCTGAGACCAGTAACATTTCTTATTTTTCTGTTGATGTGGCCCAGTGAAGACTTGTTTTTTTAACGCTGTATGATATGGAGGAGAGGAAGGAGGATTTAAAAGGCGGTACTTGATAAATAGAGGGTTTGGGGAGATATGATTTTTAATTGTCACAGGCCGATTTACATAAACAGTCATGTGTCTTACTTACACGCCCTAGGTGTGGAGGGTGGACGTGGAGATATAAAGGGAACCTGTCGCCTAAAATAATGCTATTAACCTGCAGGTTAATAGCGTTCTGACACCATGCAGCCGCCACACTGAAATAAACTGTATCCCCCCTGGCAGCCTCGCTCTTTCAGTCATATCGGTGGCGCCGGCAGGCTTTCAGTCACCGTTCTCTGCATAGTGAGCGGCGGCTGTAACCGCACCCGGCACTGACAGACAGCCGGTGCTAATATGGCCGCACAGTGTCAGAATGCTACTAACCTGCATATCAACTCCATATCTGCAGGTTAATAGCATTACTTTACATGACAGGTTCCCTTTAGAGGTTTACAAATGACCGGATCCCTCGTCAGCTGTCATGTAGTATTTGTAGTGCCGATATCAGGAGTAACATGGCGACATAAATGGCTTCCTCCATTCTGCACTTTCTCTCATGATTTTCCTTTCTTGTTTATCTCCATCTCTATAGGCTGAAGAAAAATCCCATAGTGGAGAATTGGCCTTTATTAAACAACTGGCCCAGAATGTCCTGCTTGTACTGGAGTATCCGGCCTACTCCCTGGAGCGCCTGGTAAGGAGCCATCGTCTTCTATATCTCATGTCCTTGTTGTCTGATCTTCTCCAGATTACCGTCATATAGCGGAAACTCAGATTTATGGTGGTAGAGGCCTCCCTGTCTGCTCCAGGCAGGCACAGGACATTTTATGGCCGCCTGTCTCTGCAGCTCTATCATCTGTGAGGCCAGTCTGTACTCAGCGGTGCGGAGTTAGTATTTCCGCTTCTGTCTCTCTTGATCATCACAATCTTCCTTCTTATAAATGCTGCAGTCCTGATAGAAGATATTAGAGATCAGTTGTAGATACAAGTCCCTTATACAACCCCTGGCAAAAATTATGGAATCACCGGGCTCGGAGGATGTTCATTCAGTTGTTTAATGTTGTTGAAAAAAAAGCAAATAACAGACATGGCACAAAACTAAAGTCATTTCAAATGGCAACTTTAGGGCTTTAAGATACACTAAAAGAAATCAAGATTAAAAATGTGGTACTCAGCAAGGGTAATTTTTTTCATACCAAGCAGAGGGAAAAAAATATAGAATCACTCAATTCTGAGGAAAAAATTATGGAATCATGAAAAACAAACACACAAAAGAACACTACAATACATCACTAGTATTTCGTTGCACCACCTCTGGCTTTAATAACAGCTTGAAGTCTCTGAGGCATGGACTTAATGAGTGACAAACAGTACCCTTCATCAATCTGGCTCCAACTTTCTCTGATTGCTGTTGCCAGATCAGCTTTGCAGGTTGGAGCTTTGTCATGCACCATTTGCTTCAACGTCCACCAAAGATTTTCAATTGGATTCAGATCCGGACTATTTGCAGGCCATGACATTGACCTTATGTGTCTTCTTTCAAGGAATGTTTTCACAGATTTTGCTCTATGGCAGGATGCATTATCATCTTGAAAAATGATGTCATCATCTCCAAACATCGTTTCAATTGATGGGATAAGAAGACTGTCCAAAATATCAATGTAAACTTGCGCATTTATTGAAGATGTAATGACAGCCATCTCCCCAGTGCCTTTACCTGACATGCAGCCTCATATCATCAATGACTGTGGAAATTTGCATGTTCTCTTCATGCAGTCATCTTTATAAATCTCATTGGAACGGCACCAAACAAAAGTTCTAGCATCATCACCTTGCCCAATGCAGATTCGCGATTCATCACTGAATATGACTTTCATCCAGTCATCCACAGTCCACAATTGCTTTTCCTTAGCCCATTGTAACCTTGTTTTTTTTGTGTTTAGGTGTTAATGATGGCTTATGTTTAGCTTTTCTGTATGTAAATCCCATTTCCTTTAGGCGGTTTCTTACAGATCGGTCACAGACATTGACTCCAGTTTCCTCCAATTCATTCCTCATTTGTTTTGTTGAGCATTTCCTGTTTGAAGACATATTGGATTAAGTTTCCAGTCTTGATGCTTTGATGTCTTCCTTGGGCAACATTGTGTGATGATTTACCTTCTTTTAAGAGTTTGATAATCCTCGAATTTGTTTCAATTGACATCTCTCGTGTTGGAGCCATGAGTCATGTCAGTCCACTTGGTGCAACAGCTCTCCAAGGTGTGATCACTCCTTTTTAGATGCAGACTAACTAGCAGATCTAATTTGATGCAGGTGTTAGTCTGGAAATGGAAATTTACAGTGTGATTCCATAATTTTTTCTTCAGAATTTAGTGATTCCATAATTTTTTTCCCTCTGCTTGGTCTAAAATAAATTACCCTTACTGAGTGCCTCATTTTTAATATTGATTTCTTTTAGTGTTTCTTAAAGCCCTAAAGTTGCCATTGGAAATGACTTTAGTTTTGTGCCATGTCCGTGATCTGTTTTTTTTCAACAACATTAAACAACTGAATGAACATCCTCCAAGCCCAGTGATTCCATAATTTTTGCCAGGGGTTGTATATTAATGTGGATTTACTGGGGGGGGCGGCTTTGTACAGTTCGTGCAATACTGAAATTATCCAGGAAATCCAATGTTTAGTCCTTCCTGTCTATTGTATGTGGTAATGTAGTATTTGTGAAATGTTATATTAATTGTATATATTATATCCATCAGGAAACATCTGAAGGCGACTCCAAAGAGGGGCAAAACGGAAATATTGCTGACCCTGATATCAGTCAGCCGGGGCCGAACCCTGATCTGATGGAAGGTAAGCCGGTCATCTAATATTCTACATACAAATATCAAGTTATAGAGAACGACAGAGAACATGTAGATTTACTCTTCATCCAATGTATGAGGCCGCTGGCGGCTCATGAGCCCCCATGGACTATAATGGAGGGGGTCACAAATGTACAAAGAGGCTCATTGGTCCCCAATCATGTAATTGTTGAGGATTCGGTCAGATCCTGAGCAATGACACGTTCATAGTACAGTATATATATATAGATATGCCATAAATATATACAGTGTGTCCAGAATATCCTTATATCTAGTATATTCCATGTAAAGCGGTCTTATCATTTCCATTATTATATGGATGTGTTATATAAGTGGTGATATAGACTAATACATGTCGTCTCTTCATTATTTTATCATTATTATAGGAATAACTGTGCCGACAAATACTGATGGTGGAACATCTGAGCCACCAGAGATCATCCAGGAATCTGCCAGTGTAAGTATCATGGGACGTCTGTATATCATCAGATGACGGGTGGGAATTACACATCCCATATGACAATGGGATATCTCTGCTCTTATGTAGATCAGACCTATTATGTGTGACGGTGGTGTTATTATTCTGTCTCCTCCGTGTGATGTCCCTTATCCTCCCCTGCAGTACAATGATTTATGTGTATGGGTAATATCCACTTATAATATAATAGTGTCTGTGGGGGGTCCGGCTTTTATCACGTCCTCTACTTCGGTTGCAGTGTAATCAGGGGGGATATAATATAGACGGGAGATCTGGAGCTTTTATCCTCCTGCAGCTTCGTTGTCTTAATGTCATTTCTTATTCCTTTTAGGCCTTGATCGGATCAGTGAATCCTTGTAAGGACGACTTTAATCCTATCAAACTGATCAGCTGTGGAGGATTTGGGTGAGCTTTACTTGGTATAATATTTATTTCTCAGGGCTCCTTATGACGATGCCTATATCTCTACGTCCTGCCCGTGCAATGCTACCATAGAGAAATTATGGTTCCACATCACTGTCCACATCTAATTGTCTCTCTTCAGGTCAGTTAGGATGTGACGTGGATGAGGACTTTCCATAGGTGATCATTTATGGAGTGTTATTTTATGGATTTCTAGTGATGGCCGCACATCTAGTATTAACCATTAGTACAGGAGATCACTTGATCAGGTCTATGGATGGACTGTTAGTAAGAATTCATAATAAATCATGGATTTTCTTCCTCCTCAGATCCGTCCACCTAGTTCGCCATACAGACACAAACAAGATATGTGTTATGAAGAAAATGGACAAGCAGAACCTGAGAAAGCCAAAGACCCTTAAATGGGCCTTTCAGGAGAGGGACATCTCTACATTCGCTGATTGTCCCTTTGTGGCCTCCATGTTCTGCTCCTTTCCTACTAAACTTCATCTGTGTATGGTCATGGAGTATGCACCAGGTAGGACACATCCATTGTATTTATATCCAGCCCACGTCTGCCTAATCCTAGCACCTTATATATAACCTGAACATGTCCACATGGACGGTTACATGTCCACACTGCATTTACTATAATGTTACTAAGATGCCTTGTGTGTCCTCACTGAGCATGGCGGCAATATCTGCTATGGAGGAAAGGAAGATTTCTCTGTATTTGAACAGTTTTTATAGATGAGAATTTTTCACAGAGAAATAAATGAGAGGCTTGTAGATGAGGCCTGGCTCTGTCTCTATGTACAGGGTTCCTCTGCAGTATACGCTCTACATTACACAGTGTATCTCTATATATACCATCCTGTCCCAATATCTCCGCTTGTTTCATATTCACACTCATCATGTGTAATTTACTCTGTAACAGACCCTCACCTGTCATATTTGCTTTTTCCTGTAGGAGGAGACTGTGGCAATCTTCTACAGCACAGGGGTCCTTTACCTATCACCTTGGCCCGTCTGTACATTGCAGAAACAGTCCTTGCTGTGGAATATCTGCACAGTTATGGTGTGGTGCACAGAGACCTGAAGCCTGTAAAGTAAGTGACCCTTGAGCTATAATAAAGGGGATGAAAGTTAGTTTGTTATACAGTCTATGGGTTATTACTTGGGGCTGACAACATCTTTTCTTTTACAGCCTCCTGATAACATCAACAGGACATATTAAAGTGACCGATTTTGGAGTTTCAAAACTTGGCCTCATGAGACCAACATCAAACATCTATAAGGCTCCAACTAAGGACATCACCAAAGAGTTCTGTGATAAAGAGGTCGGCTTTACTTACAGGATCTTCTACTTTACATATCTCATGTCTTTCTCCTTCTCTGATCATTTCTCATCACATTTCCACTGATGTTATTTGTCGTATGTATTGATCATCATCTCATTCTTCTGTTGTTTTCCAGACTGCTGGCACGTCTAGTTACATGGCCCCAGAAGTTATCCTAAGGAAAGGCTATGGAAGACCTGTTGACTGGTGGTCAGTAGGCATCATCCTATATGAATTTCTCTTTGGATATACACCATTTTATAGGGCTTCCCAAAAGGAGAAATTACGCAGTATCCTCAGTGGTAAGTAAAATAATCTGACTGCTTGTCATGTCGCTGTTATTTGGTTTGATTTGTTCCTTGGTTCAGTTTCTAGCTTTTTTAAGGAAAATGCTTTTTTATGTAAATAAATGAAGAGGTTTTATTTCCTGTAATATTTTCTTTTTATATCACAGATGACATTGTTTGGAGATGTAATTCCTTTCCTCCACCAAATGCTCGGGGCATCATCACTCAGCTACTCAGAAAAAATCCAGAACAAAGACTTGGGACAGGTAATATGATAATAGTATTAATAATGACTTATTACACCTCTGGGCAAATGAAGGTGTCCATGAGGATGAGCACTGAAGGTCTCTACCAACGTGTCCATTCCCCATTCTTCATGCTCTAATGTTCAGTACATTTCCTTCATGTTGACTCTTTTAAATCTCCAGTTCAGATTAACATAAACTGTATAGATACGGAGTAGTTTCTCTGACAATAACTGTATCGAATTTTTTCTTGTCTTCCTTTTGCAGGAGGGGCACACGAGATCAAAATTCATCCATTTCTGCGTGCCTTAAACTTTAACAACCTTCTAAGTCAGAAGCCTCTGTTCGTTCCTGATCTAAAATCAGATGAGGACACCCGCTATTTTAGCAGTAAGTAAAATGAGACGTTATCGGCAGAAAACTGCTGAGTGTCTTTTCTTTCATTATGTGTGACAATCAGTTCCCATCATAATGAGTAATAACATGGTGACTGTCTGACCGGCTCTTATACTAATAATTTCTCATAACACTTTTACTTTTCAGATCGCTCTGTGGGTTATAAATTTAGGAATTCAGATGATGGGGACACAAGTGAGGACAATGACTGTCCAGAAATCAAAAACTTTGAATCATCTTCTCAAAGGTTTTCCAAAGTAAGTATGTCTAAAGCATGTAGGTCAATAAAATGAATAAAACCTATGATTAGAAAAAAAGTTTAAAAATATATCTATTTATATTTTATATTTCTTTGTGTTTTTTTAGCTATATACCACCAGTACCAAGATGGTGACCATTGAAGAACCTATGTCACCTCCAGAGTGTACCCCTGAGAACAGCAAAAAACACCCAGACTTGTGAGTAGATTATTATTATTATGAGATTTACCTCTGATATATGCTCAGACACGAGTAACACAAATCTAAATCCAGCATCCACCACCCCATGATAACTGATTGCTGTGGATCTGGCTTGTGATTACACAGCAATATCAGTTGATCATTGCAACGAGCCATTCATTCCCAGCTCTTTATAGGCCAATATTACTAGTTAGACTCCATTCTTGCTGGTAGAATGGGGTCCTGAGCAGAGTATCCCCTTTATGATGTCCCAAATGGCCTTACAGGCAGGTGTTCTTCCTTTTTGTATTGTTTTCACTTGTAATTTACTTGACTTTCTTCTACCAAACAGGCAGAAAGAATCTCCCCCTTCCAAAACTGATGATGGTGACAATCAGTGTGTCACTGCTAAAAAGTGTGAGTCATCCTCGCCCTCATTGTCAGGTATGTACAGATTTATAGACCATCCCATTATAGGCTATGATAGAAAAGTGTAATGTGAATCTGCACATGAAGGCTCAGATAATGACATACTTTATTCCCGCTGCCCCTGAGTATTCAATTTTTTGTTTTGGTAAAATCCACCATACGGTTCCAGAGTTACTGGCAGTTTTATTTAGTGCTCATTTTTATGGTCTTTACAAGGGGGTGGTGCTAAGAGGATTATCTGGGGGGGGTGTCTTCAGCCTCTTCTTCAGTATTATAGCGTGGTAAAGACCATAAAAATGACCACTAAATAAAAAGGCCCCTGTCTGTGGAACTGTAAGGCGGTGTGCTCACAATGCGTTTTTAATCGTTTCCGCAGCAGCAATTCCGCCGCAGAAACGCTTAAAAAACGCTTGGTAGAAGGCCTGCCATGTTCCCCAATGATAATCCGCATCTGCTGTGCACATGCTGCAGAAATTTCCGCTGCGGATTATCATTGAGGAAAAATCCGCAGCACTACCAATTATTTTGCAGAAGTCCTGCGTTTTCACCGCCATTGACTTGCATTGGAACGCATGGAATCCGCATCACTGCATCTGTACATGCGGAATCCATGTGTTTCAATGTGCGGATGGTACTCGGGTCTGGAGAAGAGGAGACTCTCCTCCAGACCCCCCCCCCCCCACCATAGAACCTGTTAAAAAAAAAGAATAAAATAAAAAATAAATATTATACTTACCTTCTGATGGCCTCCGGTTCCTTGTCTCGGCTTGCCGGCTGCTCGCGGTAGACTAAAGGACCTGCGCTGACGTCATTTAGTCATGTGACGGGTCATGCGACCAATGATGTCGGCAGGTCCTTAAATCTACCGCGAGCTGCCGGCAAGCCAAGACAAGGACTCCGTGGGCATCAGAAGGTAAGTATATTTATTTTTTATTTTTTACCATTCTTTCGGTCACACTATATAAATCCATGCCGGTTGCATGAATTTATATAGTGTGACCAAGTTGTCAAGCACTTTCCAAGTGATGCTAAAATCGCTTGGAAAGTGCTTGACAATCGGCATGCGAAATCGCATGATCAAAACGCTTCACATCCGCATGTCCCTGGCAGGAAAAACGCATGTACAATCCGCATGTACAATCCGCATGTACAATCCGCATGTACAATCCGCATGTACAATCCGCATGCGTTTTTTGTGCCAGGGAGATGCAGAAATGCTCAGGAAAAAATCCGGAGCATTTCTGCATCGTGGGCACATAGCCTAAGGGGGATTTTAATAAAAACCAAAAACAGAGTCCTCAGGGGAGCAGGGGGAATAAAGTAAGAGTGAATTCTGGACACTTAAGACCTGGTGATGAGTCTTCTTTAATCTTACGCTTAAGTGTTATCTGACGGATTATATAAAAACACTTTGGCTTGCTGCAAGTAATGTCATGTTAATAAGGGAGACACCACATGGCCGCACACAGAAAAGCTACAAGTGCAGATTAACCAGTTTGAGTAACTCTATACACATATAAAATGAATCTTTGAGGAGTTTATAATCAACATCTTTTTCTGACTTTTTATTAGAACCTCCAGTTCAGGAGAGAAAGAAATCTGCACTAAATCTGAGAAAACAGCAAAGAACAGATAAAGTGGAAGAGGGGGAAAGTAGTAGGCGAGGTAAGTGTGACGATAATCTCCATGTTGTATGATGTCAGTGAGATAAGTCATGTGGAGCAGATGTCATCTGTCAGTGGTGGCATTGTCACATGTATGATGGCTGACAATGATCAAGCACCTCTGTATGGAGAAGATTCCTCTACCGGCCTCCCACAGAGACACCACAGTAGTGTCCTCTAATATGGAGTCCCATTACTTACATCAGTTTTACATCTTTTTTATAGGTTCTATCTTCCGCCGGATGATATCATCCTGCCGGCGTGGATTATCCAGGGCTGCTCGCACTATCAGACAAAGCTGCATTTTTGCCCACTGTCACCAGGGCACCAGAAACATCTCAAGGGCAGAAAACCCTCACATCTAGTGCCCTGAAGAAAGTACAGCACATCCACCATCAATGCTGTACCTGCATGGAAAGAGTTGTACCATCTACTGTACCTGTGGCCGTCTGACCAGCAAGAAATATATGCAAAAGTCAAAGGCCTCCAAGAACATCTTTTCAACCTTCCATGTAATTCTTAATTTAAAAAAAATAAATTGATTAATGTCCTTTTGAATTTAATTGAATATTACTGACATTTATGGCATATCAATGCTACACATGTTATATCCACCTCATGCTCTCCCTCTCCCCATTCATTGGGAACGCACGGGGTGAATGCTGGGTGTGACGCGGGGGGTGATCGCGCCCACAATCCAGCTGTCACGCCTCACTTGTCGTGACATCAGCGCGGGGTCACGTGATCCCTGTGAGCGGCGCTATCCTTGGCTGCAACGTAAGCTAATTACAAAAATCCTTAGGGGCCCCGTGGGGATACATTGGGGGGGGGGTAATCTAAAGTACTGGACAACTTCTTTAAGAAACATTTTTTTCCTGTATAATGACTTAAACCAAAATTTTATATTTTATTAACAAATACGTAATTTCAGTGTAATTTATGAAGGAAAAAAAGAACTGCCAAAAATTAGGGATTCTGATACATCCTGTATTAGAATAAAGGAGGGTCTCATACACATTCTGGTCAATTTGACATATAGTAGTACTTCTAGACTCATAAAGGCTATGCACTAAGTGCAAATCCTGCCAAAAAATGCAAGTAGGGTCATCCATACACCATGGAAGGCACCAACTGTAGTGCCTCATTCAAATATTGTGAACAAAGTATACACTGTGTGCAGAATTATTAGGCAAGTTGTATTTTAGAGGATTATTTTTATTATTGATCAACAACTATGTTCTCAATCAACCCAAAAGACTCTTAAATATCCAAGCTTAATATTTTTGGAAGTTGGAGTGGGGTGTTTTTAGATTTGGCTATCTTAGGAGGATATCTGTTTGTGCAGGTAACTATTACTGTGCAGAATTATTAGGCAACTTATTAAAAACCAAATATAATCCCATGTCACTTGTTTATTTTCACCAGGTAAACCAATATCAGTGCACAAAATACAGAAATAAACATTTCTGACATGCTAAAACAAAAACCAAAAAAATTAGTGATCAATATAGATGCCTTTCTTTATGATGACACTCAGCAGCCTCCATCCACAGATTGCGTCAGTTACTTGACCTGTTTTCGATCAACATTGCGTGCAGCAGCCACCACAGTCTCCCAGACACTGTTCTGAGAGGTGTACTGTTTTCCCTCTCTGTAGATCTCACATTTGGCCAACACACTTTTTGCAACCCTGTTGGCTATTTGACATGTAACGCTTGATTGTTCGGTGATCACGCTTCAAAAGTTTGGAAATTTCAAGACTGCTGCATCCCTCTGCAAGACATCTCACAATTTTGGACTTTTCAGAGCCCGTCAAACCTCTCTTTTGACCCATTTTGCCAAAGGAAAGGAAGTTGCCTAATGATTAAGCACACCTTCTATAGGGTGTTGATGTCATTAGTCAACACCCCGCCTCATAACAGAGATGCACATCACCAGATTTACTTAATTGGTAGTTGGCTCTCAAGCCTATGCAGCTTGGAGTAGGACAACACGTATAAAAAGTATCATGTGATCAAAATAGTCATTTGCCTAATAATTCTGCACACAGTGTAGTTGTGGTACACCTACAATAGTGTTCAAACTAATAGCAGTGGGTTAAATAACATGAGTTAAGCACAAAACCTTTATACTAGTTTTTATTTCCATGCATTGGGAACATTGCACACTGTTTTCTAATTCTAAACATGAAGAGAAATGTATATAATTTTTAAATATTTTACAGAAAATAGCAAAAAATGAACAATGGGCTGTTCTAAAAAAATAGCAGTGTCTGCATTTGTCTTTACAAACTCAAAATATGTACTCTTTTTTAGGATTTGGCATTCCTGTAAATCATTAACCTAATACTTAGTTGTATACTCAGTTTTTAAGAACTGCTTCACATGTATGTTGCATAGAGTCAACCAACTTCTGGCACCTGTCAACTGTTATTCCAGCCCAGGATGCTTTGACTACATCCCACAATTTTTTGGCATCTGTTGGCTTTGCCTCAGAAACAGTATTTTTGATGTCACCTCACAAGTGTTCTATCGGATTAAGATCCGGTCATTGCGCTGGTCACTCCATAACCTCAATTATGTTGGACTGCAACCAATAATTTGATCGTTTACTGGTGTGTTTAGGGCAGTTGTCTTGTTGAAACACCCATTTCAAGGGCATATCCTCTTCAGCGTAAGGCAACATGACCTCTTCAAGTATTTTAATATATGCAAACTGGTACATAATCTCTGGTGTGCGGTAAATAGGTCCGGCACCATAGTAAGAGAAACGTGCCCATATCATCATGCTTGCTCCACCATGCTTCACTGTCTTCAGAGTGTACTGTGGCTTGAATGCAGAGTTTAGGGGTCATCTGACAAACTGTCTGTGGCCCTTGGACCCGAAAAGAACAATTTTACTTTCATCAGTCCACAAAATGTTTCTCCACTTCTCTTTAGGCCAGTTGATGTGTTCTTTGACAAATTGTATCCGCTTCAGTACATGTCTTTTTTTAACAGTGGGACTTTGCGGGGACTTCTTGCTAAGAGATTAGCTTCACACAGGCATCTTCTTCTACAGTACTCACAGGTAACTTGAGACTGTCTTTGATCATCCTGGAGCTGATCATTGGCTGAACATTTTCCATTCTGGATATTCTTCGATCCATTCGAATGGTAGTCTTCTGTTTTTTTCCACGTCTCTCTGGTTTCACTTTCCATTTTAAAGCATTGGAGATCATTATAGCTGAACAGCCTATCATAGTCTGCACTTCTATATAAGTTTTACCCTCTCCAAACAACTTTTTAATCAAAGTACGCTGTTCTTCTGAACAATGTCTCGAATGACCCATATTTCTCAGGCTTTCAAGGAGAAATGCATGTACAACATGTGCTGGCTTCATCCTTAAATAAGGGCCACCTGATTCACACCTGTGTCTTCACAGAATGATTGACCTCACTATTGAACTCCACATTGCAATTATTTTGAACACACCCCCTAACAATTAATTATTCGAATACACAGACTAATAAACATGCAGATCATGAATGCGGAATTTGTTGGTTTTCTTAGAATCTACTGCACCAACCGGTAAATTGTTTGTCATGTGGTGGTAATATAATATATACCAAAAACAGTGATTAATCTGGTTAGTCATATTGGACTGCTATTATTTTGAATACTACTGTACATACTATGCACCTCCACTATGCCATCCATGCAGCAAAAAGGAGTCAAACAATTCTCCTGTGACTTTTCACACACAACACTAACAAGAATGGCAAATGCCTGTAGTGAATCGACCAACGTTTGTGGTATCAGACGCCTCTTACGCTTTTTCTCTTCCTCTTTTGCGTTGTCATGAGGGAGAAGAGAAAATATCCCAGCATAATGATCCCGCGAATACAGCACATAGCCTATCTAAACATTGTACACTTTTCCATCCTAATCACAACAATCCAATATCCATAACACCCACATATATACCAGAACTTACACAAAACAGATTTAAAGCCTAGAAAAATTGGAGTAGGACGCCCAACATGTCAAAAAAGGAACAAAAAATGAAGTATTAAAAACACTTTTATTAGTAGAAACATTAAAAAAAAATATATGTCTATATAACAATAGTAGAAAAGGTCGTGCAGGGTAGGAGATACACAAACAGCAGATACAGCAGTTTATACATGGGTCCCCCGGGAGCAGGGTGAAACAAATCCCATCAATAGATAAATAGTTCATAGAGCAGGTAAAATGGTATGTACTCAATGTAAACAGCTGTAGGGCATGTATACAAGCTCAGAATCTAGGTGGGAAGAGTACAATGAAATATAAAGGGAAACCACTGCTCAGAGTGGAGGGAAGAAGAATGACCAGAGCAGGAAAAAGGTGCAAAGTCAGAGACTCACCCATTGGGACTAAAGTAACCACGTCACAGTACTGCAGCCCCGACGCGCGTTTCGCGTGGCTTCCTCAGGGGGCTGTGGTTGTGGATAGAGTGGGCGCCTTTAAATATCCTCCCAGATGAATCGCTGATTGATGCAGCGCATGCGAAGCGGCAGCGTCCCCCCGCCCCGCGTCACGTCCGGCCAGTTTCCCGGGGGGACTGTGGGCAGCGACGTACACGATGACGTCACTACCCATAATCCCCACGTAGGGAAGCCCGACGGGACGCGGCCAAAGGAGGACGGCACTGTGAATGTGAGGACAAGGGTAAGGGCAAATATATCTCTTAGAGAAAGAGGGTACTAGCTGTCAGAAACCAAGGTGCAGGTAGAGTACATGCCCCATTCGTGCTACAAGTATAATAGTGTCATCATAGATATATATTAAGGAGTAAATGTAAGTAAGTATGCATTTTTAGAGTCTAACAGGGACACCATTGCATATACATAATGCGATAATGACTACGGCAGCTAGAGAGAGAAGCATATTCAAATGTATGGAACAATACATAAGTTGCCACAGAAAACAAGTGCAAATTATACAGAAGTCCAATGCATGCCCAATTATAAATATTGGGAAGAATAAATATATCCAGGGGCAGAGAGCATTGTAAGTAGCAGTAGGTCGACTCATAGAGATAATTTGTGACATTAGGTATTCATAATAACTGTAAATGTCCGTCCCATATGCGTCCAGAAGTATCCTAGATGGTATGGAGATATAGGTGATGGCGCCTAAATATAGAGGAATAATAGAAGAAACAGAGAAAAAATTAGACAATAAGAAAAATAAAAAATCCACATTAAAAACAAAGGAGAAGAAAACCTACAAGAATGAAGAGAAACTATTGTGTTCATTAAGACCACCAGGGGTCACCGTGTCCAGTACTGCAATCCAGCGGCATTCCAGCTGCGCCAAAATGCGCTTATAGTTACCTCCCCTGGTAATACAGCACATAGCCTATCTAAACATTGTACACTTTTCCATCCTAATCACAACAATCCAATATCCATAACACCCACATATATACCAGAACTTACACAAAACAGATTTAATTCACGCAAAAGAAAAGAAATCTTTTGGATATATAAATTACAAACCATTTGTTCTCTTGGTGTAAATGAAATGACGAAGAAGACCCTATGTTGATAGAAGATGTACAACAATTAACCTCAAAGGACTCTTCAGGATGGACATAATTGTTTCTTTTATTGGAAAAAAAACCTCTCTCCTGAACTGCCCTATTGTGGCCTGTTACGTCATCTACTGGTGGAATACTGAACTGCACCTCATTCATGTGTTTTACTAGAAATTAACAAGGTAATATTAGTAACAGTAACCCCTTTGCGACTTCTCTTTATGACCTCCCCCTCTTTGATGTGGGCTCCGGCGCTGAGCCCGCATCGTTTCAGGCACATGACAGCTGATTTGATCAGATGTGCCCCTAACAGCCACAAGTGGAATTACCCCTGCCATGTGATCGCGAGGTGCTGATTGGTTGACATGACAACTCTGCAGGAGACCCCTATGGTTGTCATTGTCGACCTGCTATGAGCGTCGCCCTGCGGTCGGTGTTCATAGCAGATGAGCATTTCTGCTACACATAGCAGGGCTGAAGACTTGCTATTAGTGATGATTGAGCATGCTCATTGCTCAAGATTTACGAGCATGCTCGGACGAGCACCTATTATTATTATTATTATTTATTATTATAGCGCCATTTATTCCATGGCACTTTACATGTGAAAAGGGGTATACATAGCAAAAACAAGTACAATAATCTTGAACACAATGTGACAGCGACTGGTACAGGAGGAGCGAGGACCCTGCCCGCGAGGGCTCACAATCTACAAGGGATGGGTGAGGATACATTAGGTGAGGGTGGAGCTGGTCATGCGGCGGTGGTTACTGCAGGTTGTAGGCTTGTGGGAAGAGGTGGGTCTTCAGGCTCCTTTTGAAGGTTTCCACGGTCGACGAGAGTCTGATGTGTTGGGGTAGAGAGTTCCAGAGTAGGGGGGAAGCACGGGAGAAATCTTGTATGCGATTGTGGGAGGAGGAGATAAGAGGGGAGTAGAGAAGGAGATCTTGTGAGGATCGGAGGTTGCGTGCAGGTATGTAACGGGAGACTAGGTCAGAGATATATGGAGGAGACAGGTTGTGAATGGCTTTGTATGCCATGGTTAGGGTTTTGAACTGGAGTCTCTGGGCAATGGGGAACCAGTGAAGAGATTGACAGAGAGGAGAGGCCGGGGAATAGCGGGGGGACAGGTGGATTAGTCAGGCAGCAGAGTTTAGGATAGATTGGAGGGGTGCAAGAGTGGTAGAAGGGAGGTCACAGAGCAGGAGGTTGCAGTAGTCGAGGCGGGAGATAATGAGGGCGTGCACTAGTGTTTTTGCAGATTCATGGTTGAGGAATGTGAAGATCCGGGAGCTATTCTTGAGTTGGAGTCAGCAGGAAGTGGAAAGGGCTTGGATATGTGGTTTGAAGAAGAGATCAGAGTCCAGGGTTACTCTAAGGCAGCGAGCTTGAGGGACTGGGGAGAGTGGACAGCCATTGACATTGATAGATAGGTCAGTTGGGGGGGTGAATGGGATGGTGGAAAGATGATGAATTCTGTTTTGTCCATGTTAAGTTTTAGAAATCTAGCAGAGAAGAAGGATGAAATAGCAGACAGACATTGTGGTATTTTGGTTAGTAGGGAGGAGATATCGGGTCCAGAGAGGTAGATCTGTGTGTTATCAGCATAGAGGTGATAATGAAAGCCATGGGACTCTATGAGCTGTCCCAGGCCTAAGGTGTAGATGGAGAAGAGCAGAGGTCCTAGGACTGAACCTTGGGGGACACCGACAGATAGGGGGCGAGATGAGGAGGTGGTGCATGAGTGGGAGACACTGAATGTCCTGCCTGTTAGGTATGAGCAGTTCCAGGATAGGGTCAAGTCTGTGATGCTGAGAGATGAGAGAGTTTGTAGTAAGAGGGAATGGTCCACTGTGTTGAAGGCAGATGACAGGTCTAGGAGGAGGAGGACGGAGTAGTGTCGCTTAGATTTGGCCGTTAGTAGGTCGTTGGTGACTTTAGTCAGTGCCGTTTCAGTAGAATGGTGCGATCGGAAACCAGATTGTAGGCGGTTGAAGAGGGAGCAGGAGGAGAGGTGGGAGGACAGTTCAGAATGGACATGTTGTTCCAGTAGTTTTGAGGCATAGGGGAGATGTGATATGGGGCGATAGCTAGACAGAGAGGATGGGTCAAGGGAGGGCTTTTTGAGGATGGGTGTGTTAGAGGCATGTTTGAAGCATGAGGGGAAGACACCAGTTGTTAGTGACAGGTTAAAGAGGTGGGCTAGGGTTGGGATGAAGATAGTGGTAAGCTTTGAGATGAGGTGGGATGGGATTGGGCCAAGTTTACAGGTGGTGAGGTGTGATTTGGAGAGTAAAGAGGAAAGTTGATCTTCCGTAATGGTGGAGAAGGTGGTTTTGAAGGAGGAGGGTTGAGTAGGTGTGGGGAGGGGCTGTGGGGGCTTTAGGCAAAAGCTTTGTCTGATGGTGTCAACTAGTGTTGAGCCACCCCCGTAGTGTTCGAGTTCGGTTCGGTTCGTCGAACACCCGTGTGTTCGCCGAACTGTTCGTCGAACTGTTCGTCGAACACCTTCGAACACCGTTAAAACCAATGGCAGGCAAACAAAAACACATAGAAACACATAGAAAACACCTTCAAAGGTGTCCAAAAGCTGACAAACTGCTCAGAAGACACAACTAACACATGGAAAAGTGACAAGTACATATAGTCATGCGAAAAGAAAAGAGGTGGAGGAGTAAAAGGAGGGGGAGACACAAATATAGGCATGTCATGCCCTTCTAAAATCCAAAAAGTGAGAAGCCGACACGTTCAGTCCGCTCCTGCCCGTGCCACCTCCGTGTCGCCGGGTTTGTGCCAGAGCCGCGGTGAACCCTGACGGCCAGCCCCCCTCTCCCAATACTGGTGCCTGTCCGCTGGTGGGTCGAGCGAGCCCCCCTGTGGTGGAGGCAGCTCTAAGCTTTTTAATTTAAATTGTCTCTCTAATTTGAATGAATACACTTTAAATCCATTTACAAGGATCTATTGGAGGGCAAGTCTCATGCCAGCAGCCGCGTAATTCCAGCTCCAGTAGCGTCCACTAAAGCTGCTGCAGTTAAAAAGCTTTTATAAGGATCGAGCTCGGCTGTCCACCGCAAGGCATCCTACTGCCAGTCCCAGCCCCTATGCCTTGGGGTGCCTCCTGATGCTCTTCACTGAGTATCCCATGGTCCCGAAGCATTTCCTTTGAAAAAATTAAGTGTCCAAACTACAGGTGGTGTAGCTTGCTTAAAAGCCGGGATAATCCGCTGACTAGCAGACACTGCTACTAGGCACAAAGTATTTCTTGGGCTAGATGCAGTTAAAAATTTGTAATTAGATACTCTCGTTGGATGCTGAGTAGAGATGAGCGTTGTTCTACTCGAACTGTTCGCCAATCTCAAATTCGAGCTGTTTTGGGCGGTGTTCGAGCCGGTCGGCGAACACGAACAATTTGAGAAAAATTCGGCTGTTCGAGGTTATGTTCGATAACTGTTCGTGCACCAAAATCATAACTGGATTTTTTCTCAGTAATGATGAAAATTAATGTTAATACGCAGTTTGAGTGTAGAGCGGGGCGGGGGGAGGGGCAGGGGATGGATCTCTGCAGGAACAATGAAGATCTCCATTTTTTTTTCTCTTTCCCGCATTTGCAGTGGGGAGGTGCAATCTGTCAGCCTATCAGCAGCGCACACACGGAGCGAAGTGCTTTTTTTCACACAAGCAAGGGCATGTGTGATTGGCAGTGTATGTCACATGTCCTTGCCCTATAAGACCAAGCCATTTTCCACGTCGCCACCATTTTCTCACTGCTGCAGCTGCGTGTTAGACGGCACCGCTGTTGCTGTGTGCGCTATACCTTGTTAATTTCAAGCCAATTTTCGCACAAATATACAGATAGCTTGGGAGTAGGGTATAGTTGTGATTGCAGTCCTTTTAAGGACTAGGTTACAGCATTTCCTACGACTTTTATCAAGCAGGTCTGTGCTCTTAAATAGATAGATTGTGGGAGTAAAGACTAATTGTAATTGGAGTCCTTTTCAGGACTAGGTTACATCAGTTCCTATCAGTTTTTGCCAGGCAGGTCTGTGCCAGTGCTGTGCAAGTTTTTTTCACAGCATTTGGCTGAATCTAGCAAAGCTAATCCTTTTTGGCCTATTGCAGAGTGTGTTAGTCAGTGGAGTAGCCTATCTGTGTTGCAAGATATACCACCTGTGTATAGAATACCAATTTTTTTACTGCACCTAGTGAAGTAAAATTTTTGGGCATAGCATCATTCTATTAGTCCATCTATACTGACCTCCATCAGGTTGCAAATTAAAAATAATTTTTTTCTGCATCTAGCTCTGAAAAAATATTTGGGCTTCTAGCAGTGTGTGGGACTTGGTCTATTAGTCCATCTATACTGACCTCCATCAGGTTGCAAATTGAATAAAAAAATTTTCTGCATCTAGCTCTGAAAAAATATTTGGGCTTCTAGCGGTGTGTGGGACTTGGTCTATTAGTCCATCTATACTGACCTCCATCAGGTTGCAAATTAAAAATAATTTTTTTCTGCATCTAGCTCTGAAAAAATATTTGGGCTTCTAGCAGTGCGTGGGACTTGGTCTATTAGTCCATCTATACTGACCTCCATCAGGTTGCAAATTAAAAATAATTTTTTTCTTCATTTAGCTCTGAAAAAATATTTGGGCTTCTAGCAGTGTGTGGGACTTGTTCTATTAGTCCTTCTATACTGACCTCCAGCAGGTTGCAAATTGAATATAATTTTTTTCTGCATCTAGCTCTGAAAAAATATTTGGGCTTCTAGCGGTGTGTGGGACTTGGTCTATTAGTCCATCTATACTGACCTCCATCAGGTTGCAAATTAAAAATAATTTTTTTCTGCATCTAGCTCTGAAAAAATATTTGGGCTTCTAGCAGTGTGTGGGACTTGGTCTATTAGTCCATCTATACTGACCTCCATCAGGTTGCAAATTAAAAATAATTTTTTTCTTCATTTATCTCTGAAAAAATATTTGGGCTTCTAGCAGCGTGTGGGACTTGTTCTATTAGTCCATCTATACTGACCTCCATCAGGTTGCAAATTAAAAATATTTTTTTTCTGCATCTAGCTCTGAAAAAATATTTGGGCTTCTAGCAGTGTGTGGGACTTGGTCTATTAGTCCATCTATACTGACCTCCATCAGGTTGCAAATTAAAAATAATTTTTTTCTTCATTTATCTCTGAAAAAATATTTGGGCTTCTAGCAGCGTGTGGGACTTGTTCTATTAGTCCATCTATACTGACCTCCATCAGGTTGCAAATTAAAAATAATTTGTTTCTGCATCTAGCTCTGAAAAAATATTTGGGCTTCTAGCAGTGTGTGGGACTTGGTCTATTAGTCCATCTATACTGACCTCCATCAGGTTGCAAATTAAAAATAATTTTTTTCTTCATTTAGCTCTGAAAAAATATTTGGGCTTCTAGCAGTGTGTGGGACTTGTTCTATTAGTCCTTCTATACTGACCTCCAGCAGGTTGCAAATTGAATATAATTTTTTTCTGCATCTAGCTCTGAAAAAATATTTGGGCTTCTAGCGGTGTGTGGGACTTGGTCTATTAGTCCATCTATACTGACCTCCATCAGGTTGCAAATTAAAAATAATTTTTTTCTGCATCTAGCTCTGAAAAAATATTTGGGCTTCTCGCAGTGTGTGGGACTTGGTCTATTAGTCCATCTATACTGACCTCCATCAGGTTGCAAATTGAATAAAAAAAATTTCTGCATCTAGCTCTGAAAAAATATTTGGGCTTCTAGCGGTGTGTGGGACTTGGTCTATTAGTCCATCTATACTGACCTCCATCAGGTTGCAAATTAAAAATAATTTTTTTCTGCATCTAACCCAGCCAATAGTTTTGGCCTAATACCACAGTTTGGCCACTCAGCTCTGCTCGGTTACCATCCATTGTTTTTTTGTGCAACAACTCCAGAGTTGTGAATTAGTTAACCACCAAAATGAGTGGAAAAAGGCCTGCTGCTGGTGGAAAGGGGAATAGGCGTGTTGGGAAGGGGAAAAAAGGTTGTGTCCGTGGGGTAGGTGCAGAAGAAAGACCATCTTCCAGCCAAACTAAAATGTCTACTTCTTTTAGCGGACAATGTGATAAGATCCCTTTCTTACGGCCACGCCAATCGCTACAAATTCCAGATGAGGCACAAAAACAGCAGGTGCTTCAACGGATATCAAGTGCTCCTTTAAGTGGGCTCTCCTCCACATCAACTTCAACATCACAAATACTCCAGTCCTCAAAGGTGTCACCCAAATCGCACTTGCTTCCTCACAGCTCCCAAATCTCCAGCTGCCCGTCTGAGTATGAGGTAGAACAGATGGTTGAGTCTGCAGAGCTGTTTACTCATACTATAGCCTGGGAATCAGAGGTCGACTCCAGCGCTTCTGTGAATCCAGACGAGGAAATGATCTGCACTGATGCCCAGAATCTTTATGAGTCGGATCCAGGACCAGACGCAGAAGGTTCTGACCATAATGTAGACCCTCATTCCCAAACTGTAACTCCTGTTGGTGGAGACAATGAGGAAGACGATGATAAGACTCAAATACCTGATTGGAGCGACAACTTTAGTTTTTTGTCAGGGCAGGAACAGGTTGGCTCTGAGGACGACGGGTGTGATAACGCACAGGGTGATGATGATGAGGTCGGAGATCCCACTTACTGTCAACCCACAGTCAGCCAAGAGATGAGGTCAGCAGAGGAGGTGGAGGAAGATGCTAGTGACGACGAGGTCAGGTTGCGCCTTCCTGGACAGAGACGTAGTACTGGAAGCACGTCAACAACTGCATCCTCAAACACAACTCTGCCTCTCACCACAAGTCGTGGTGGCTCTTCAGGTCGCATGGGTGCTAAGCCTTGCATAGCCTGGGCATTTTTTCAGATCGATAAAGATGACCCAACTCGTGTTATCTGTAACATTTGTCAGCAAAAGCTAAGTAGAGGCCAAAAAATACATAGTTTGAGTACTTCATGCATGAACCGGCACATGGACATGAAGCATAAGTTGCAGTGGGAAGCTCAGTGTGCTACAATGCGGCCTAGCCGGCCGGGCCAACCACCGTCTGCCATATCTTGTGCATCCGCGGCCTCTTCATCCTCTGTGACTGGGGGGACAGCAGTCACACCTGTTTTGGGGCGCAGACCTGCCACCTCTTTACCCGCAACAGCCAGCGTGATTGGCAGGTCATCATTTTCTTTGGAGGTGGTAACACCAGCTGGTCTTGAGCGCTGTCCGACATCGATAGCACCACCTTTGGATCAAGGCAACCTAACATGTCCGCCTGCATCTTCCTCACAGACCGGCAGTTTGCCGGGGACACCCTTATCAACCCCGTCTAAGCACAATAGCCAGCCCTCGGTCCCTCAGATGTGGACAAGTAAAAGACCATTTCCTCCTAGCCATGAGAAAGCTAAGAGGTTGAATTTCACCATCTGCAAGCTCTTGGCTACAGAAATGCTGCCTTTCCGCCTGGTGGACACAGAGGATTTTCGAGACCTTATGTCCGTCGCAGTGCCCCAGTACCAGATGCCCAGTCGGCACTACTTCTCAAAGAAAGGTGTGCCTGCGCTCCACCAGCATGTCGCACACAACATCACCGCTTCTTTGAGAAACTCTGTGTGTGACAGGGTGCATTTCACCACAGACACTTGGACGAGTAGGCATGGACAGGGGCGTTACATGTCGCTGACTGGGCACTGGGTAACTATGGTGACAGCAGGACAAGGGGCTGCTGTCCAAGTCTTGCCGTTCCCACGAGTTGTGCGTCAATCCTCTTTATGTCAAAGTTCCTCCACTGCTTCTGCCTCCTCAACCTCCTCTCGGTCTTCCACCTGCACCCAAAGCCTGTCTGGTCATGCCACAAGCTTTCTAACTGCGCAGAAGGGATCCTGCACACCTCCTTACTATGCTGGCAGTAGGGCTCAACGTCATCAGGCGGTTTTTACATTGAAATGTCTGGGAAATGTGAGTCACACAGCTGAGGAGTTGTGGTCAGCTCTGGAGAACCAATTTCATGAATGGTTGTCTCCACTGGACCTGAAACCAGGGAAGGCCGTGTGCGACAATGCTGCAAACCTGGGTGCGGCCCTTCGCCGGGGCAATGTCACACACGT
This sequence comes from Phyllobates terribilis, assembly GCF_046119375.1. NCBI lineage: Eukaryota > Metazoa > Chordata > Amphibia > Anura > Dendrobatidae > Phyllobates > Phyllobates terribilis. The sequence goes on from NW_027363375.1 coordinate 931,570, forward strand.
GACTTGTATGGCTCACGTGTTGAACCTGGTTGTCCAGCAATTTTTAGCCCACTATCCCAGACTAGATGGCCTTCTGCAGAGGGCACGGTCGCTGTGTGCTCACTTCCGCCGTTCGCATCCCGCAGCTCAGCGACTTACATCTCTACAGAAGTCGTTGGGCCTGCCACTTCACCGGCTAAAATGCGATGTGCCTACCCGGTGGAATTCAACTCTGCACATGTTGCAGCGACTGTGGCAGCACCGACAAGCCCTGGTGCAATACGTTCTGACGTATAGCCTGGGCCAACGAGATTCAGAGGTGGGGCAAATCACGCTGGAGGAGTGGTCTCAGATCAGGGACCTATGCACCCTTCTGCACAGTTTTGAAATGGCGACGAAGATGTTTAGTGCTGACGATGCCATTATCAGCATGACTATTCCGGTGATTTACATGCTGGAGCACATGGTAAACAGAATTCGGAGTCAGGTGGTGGCACAAGAGGAGGTGGAGGAAGTAGAGGAGGAGGAGTTGTATGCGGAAGGGCTAACATCTGCAAGGTCCAGACGGTCGGCAGCACCAAGGCGGCAGGCATGTGAGGGTGGGGGAGATGATTTTACCAGGGCGCATGGTAGCAGCCAAACTAGTGAGGAAGGTGCAGGAGCCCAGGAAGAAGTGGAGGACGAACTGATGGAAGACTCATCAGATGAGGGAGACCTTGATCACATTTCTGTTGTGCGAGGTTGGGGGGAGAGGACAGAGGAAGGAAGCATGATTGTTACCTCGCCACCAACACAACAGGGACTTGGTGCTCCTGGATGCGCAACACACATGAGTGCCTTCTTGCTGCACTACCTGCAACATGACCCTCGAATTGTGAGAATTAGAAATAATCCTGACTACTGGGTTGCCACACTGTTAGATCCCCGGTACAAAAGTAAATTTGCAGAAATTATTCCTGCCATAGAAAGGGATGCACGCATGCAGGAGTATCAGCAGAGACTGTTGCAGAATCTTACATGTGCTTTTCCACAAAATACCAGTGGTGCACGTAGTGAATCTCACAGTTCCAACTTGCCAACCGTGGGACCGTCAAGTGTTCAGCACTCAAACCGTAACAGAACCACAGTATCTGCTGGTAACATCAATTTTGCGGAATCATTTCACCACTTTTTTAGCCCATCCTTTGCAAGGCCACAGGAGACAAGAAGTCTAACACATAGTCAACGCCTAGAGACGATGGTACAGGAGTATCTCCAAGTAAACATTGAAGCCACGACTGTGTCACTGGACCCTTGCTCTTTTTGGGCTTCCAATCTGGATAAATGGCCGGAGCTAGCCACTTACGCCTTGGAGATCTTGTCATGCCCCGGAGCCAGCGTTCTGTCTGAACGTGTGTTCAGCGCTGCTGGTGGTGTGCTGACAGATAAGCGCACGCGGCTCTCCACTGATAATGTAGACAGACTCACGTTCATAAAGATGAACAAATCATGGATCCGAAACGACTTTTCTACCCCTGTGTCATCCTGGGGAGAGTAAAAGCTTGATGATTGGTTAAAATCACCCTACCAACCGTTTTAAGCTTTCAAATTACTAATCATGTTTATCTGTATCTTGACTGGAAAATAATTTGGGCTTTGTAGCAGTGTGCAGCACTGATCCTATTAGGCCATCTATAATAAGCTTCACCAGATTTAAAATTAAAAATAATTTTTAGCTGCATCTAGCCCGGAAAATAATTTTGGGGCTCCGAGATACGCAAGACACATAAGTGCCTTCTTGCTGCACTACCTGCAGCATGACCCTCATATTGTCAGAATTCGAAGTAATCATGACTACTGGGTTGCCACACTCTTAGATCCCCCAAACTTTTCGATCAATCTTTTCATTTTAATAAAGACCAAAAAAATGGTCATTTTTGAAATTATAAGCATTAGCAGGTTGTTAGAAACTGAAATCAAACAGTTTTCAACTCAAAACTTTATTCTAGGTGATGTTACATTTTCACATAGGACCCCTTGTTCGAAAGGAGCTTCTGAACTCTCTCGTCCATTGAATTTGTCAGGTTTTGGATGGTTTCTGCTTCAATTGTTTTGCATGAGGACAGAATACCCTCCCAGAGCTGTTGCTTAGATGTGAACTGCCTCCCGCCATCATAGACACTCCTTTTAATGATGCTCCAAAGGTTCTGAATGGGGTAGAGGTCAGGGGAGCATGGGGGTCACACCATAAGTTTGTCCCCTTTTATGCCCATATCAGCCAGAGATGCAGATGTTTTATGTGCAGCATGAGATGGTGCATTATCATGCAGAAAAATGATCTTGCTGTGAAATACACGGTTCTTCTTCTTGAACCATGGCAGGAAGTGCTGTTTGAGAAAATCCACATACATTATGGTGTTCATCTTTAGCGCCTTCAGGGATCCTAAAGGGGCCGACAATCTCTCTCCCCATGATTCCAGCCCAAAACATTACTCCACCTCCTCCTTGTTGGCGCTGTAGCCATGTTTGCGTGGGGTGTCCATCAACCAGCCATCCTCCACTCCATTCATCTGGACCATCGAGCGCTGCACGGCACTCATCCGTGAACAAAACAGTTTTGAAATCAGTCTTCATGTAATGTTTGGCCCACTGGAGCCGTTTCTGCTTGTGTGAAGTGGATAGAGGAGGTCGACAGGATGGCGTATGCACAGCTGCAAACCTCTGAAGGACCCTGCATCTTGTTGTTCGGGGGACGTTGGAGGCACAAGCAGCTTCAAAAACTTGTCTGCTGCTATGACAAGGCTTTTTTGCCGCTGCTCTTTCAACCTGACGTAATTGCCTGTAGGAAAGAGTCCTCAATTTGCCCTTATCAGCACGCACACGTGTGTACTGTGAATCAGCTACATACTTCTTGATTGCCAAGACACTTCATCCTGATCATCGCACAATGTTGATTGTAGTCATGCCTTGACCTAAACACTCCACAATTTGTTGCTTCTCAGCAGCCGACACATCCTTTTTCTTTCCCATTTTGGCAGAAAATGTAGGCTGCTTAATAATGTGAGAGAGCCTTCTTAAGTAGTCTTGCCTTTCATTGGACACACCTGCCAAACTAATTAGCACAGGTGTCTGCAATTGCTTACAGTGATATAAAGAGCCCTGACACACATCACCATCAATGAGTTTAACTGACAAACAAACAAATTCTTCCCTTATCACTCCTAAACACTTTTTGCATAATAATTTCGAACGCGGTGTACATGTGCTTTTCCACAAAACACCAGTGGTTCATGTAGTGAATCTTACAGTTCTAACTTGCCAACCGTGGTCTGTATGGAATTGTTCAATAAAGGGCCCAAAATTAAGATAACATAGATGGGAGAGGTCTCTATGAATAGGAATTCCTAAGTATTTGATACCCTGTGAGGGCCAGGAAAAGGGAAAATTGGACTGGATGGAATCCTATATGGATTTAGGGAGGGAGACATCGAGGGCCTCAGACTTCGCTGCATTGATTTTAAAATTTTACCATGTAACAAAGTGATCTATTTCAGCCATAACAGCAGGGATGGATATATGTGATTGAGTGATATATACTAGGACATCATCAGCAAATAGAGAGCACTTGTACTCGGTGCCTCCCACCTCAATCCACCTAATATTGGGGTTATGGCGAATTGATGAGAGCAGGTGCTCCGTCACTAGGATGTATAAGAGAGGGGACAGAGGACATCCCTGCCTTGTCCCATTGGTGATTGTGAAAGGTGATGAAAATGTTCTGACGCACCCCCTGGGCCTTGGGACACCCGGAGCCGGACCCTTTTTGGTGGATGCTGGTGGTTGTAGTCTTCGTGGCGGCGATCCGGTTCCGTGGCTCAGGGCGGTCAAACCAGTGGCGGAACTATTTATGTGGTTTTGATGTTTAAATGTCCGACTACGCCAACCGTGGATTGCGGTCAGAGTGAACCGCCGCTACAGGGCAGACCGCTAAGGCTGGTGTTGTGGGTGCAGCAGAGCGTAGCATAACTCCCCACGGGAGGAGTATAGCCTCAGGGCAGTGTATGCGGAGGATGAGGGTGATGGTGCAGGGCAGCAGCAGTAACGACACGGAGTCAGTGATGCAGTTCAGGGCCTTTACTCACAGTTCTTATTATCCAGACCACGTCTGCAGGTAACGGCTGCCCACGTCGTACTGTGCTCACCAGGTGAGGGGCTCAGACAACTCCCAGATAACTTTGGAGCGCTTCACAGGACCCCCTTTGTGTGTCCTTTGTCTGGCCTTTCTTACCAACACTTCTGTCCGGCTGCCTCGGGCCTCCTCTTGGTAAACTTGGCGCCAGTTTCCCTGACCCTATGTGGTGCCTTCCTAGCGGGTGGAGCAAGGGGCTGCGCCACATAAAATGTCAGAGACTCCGGTTTCTAGCTGAGGGTCGTTTCCTGCCTCCACTAGTTCGGGGACCGGTCTCCCCCTTTGGCCTGACCCCTCCACGCAGGTGGATTCGGGCGTGCGGTGGCGACTCGCCCGTCCGCACCCCTGGGATCCCTTCATTCCTCGTTCCTGGAGCCTTCTCTGCTCCTCTTCCTTCCTTCTCCCTCTTGCAGGCCTGGGCCTCTGTTACTAGGCCCGCCTCCGGAGCAGAGCTCATGCAGAGCCCCTGCTCCCTGCCACTTCTGCTCAGACTTCTCTGCACTGAACTAAGATGGTGCCCACCTTTTATACTCCCTTCTCAATGCACCCAGGAACTGCTTCCTCCCTGCTCCTGCACTGCAGGGTTCCCCTTCCTCAGTGTTCCCTCCCCCCACTCCAGCCAGGGACAGGGACTGTCGTGCCCATCTCAGGGGCACATTGGTCGCCCTGCCCCACGGCAATGTGGTGTAATGCATGCAGGTGTCGGGTCCTGATCCACACTCCATCCTTATCTGAGAGTGAGATATCACACCTCTGGGTGAGGTGCAATACGTCTGTAGCAACCGAGCCCTCGGTGCTACAGTTCCATTTATCTTCAGCCTAGGTGACGTATTGTGATACAGGGCCGTGATTTTGGCTATAAAAGGGTCCCCTAGACCCCTACCCCAAGCTTTTTAAGAGAATCATATATGGCGTGCCAGGAGACTCTATGGAATGCTTTCTCAGCATCCAACGAGAGTATCTACTTACAAATTTTTAACTGCATCTAGCCCAGGAAATACTTTGTGCCTAGTAGCAGTGTCTGCTAGTCAGCGGATTATCCCGGCTGTTAAGCAAGCTACACCACCTGTAGTTTGGACACTTAATTTTTTCAAAGGAAATGCTTCGGGACCACGGGATACTCAGTGAAGAGCATCAGGAGGCACCCCAAGGCATAGGGGCTGGGACTGGCACTAGGATGCCTTGCGGTGGACAGCCGAGCTCGATCCTTATGAAAGCTTTTTAACTGCAGCAGCTTTAGTGGACGCTACTGGAGCTGGAATTACGCGGCTGCTGGCATGAGACTTGCCCTCCAATAGATCCTTGTAAATGGATTTAAAGTGTATTCATTCAAATTAGAGAGACAATTTAAATTAAAAAGCTTAGAGCTGCCTCCACCACAGGGGGGCTCTCTCGACCCACCAGCGGACAGGCACCAGTATTGGGAGAGGGGGGCTGGCCGTCAGGGTTCACCGCGGCTCTGGCACAAACCCGGCGACACGGAGGTGGCACGGGCAGGAGCGGACTGGCCGTCTCGGCTTCTCACTTTTTGGATTTTAGAAGGGCATGACATGCCTATATCTGTGTCTCCCCCTCCTTTTACTCCTCCACCTCTTTTCTTTTCGCATGACTATATGTACTTGTCACTTTTCCATGTGTTAGTTGTGTCTTCTGAGCAGTTTGTCAGCTTTTGGACACCTTTGAAGGTGTTTTCTATGTGTTTCTATGTGTTTTTGTTTGCCTGCCATTGGTTTTAACGGTGTTCGAAGGTGTTCGACGAACAGTTCGACGAACAGTTCGGCGAACACACGGGTGTTCGACGAACCGAACCGAACTCGAACACTACGGGGGTGGCTCAACACTAATGCTGAGAAAGCATTCCATAGAGTCTCCTGGCACGCCATATATGATTCTCTTAAAAAGCTTGGGGTAGGGGTCTAGGGGACCCTTTTATAGCCAAAATCACGGCCCTGTATCACAATACGTCACCTAGGCTGAAGATAAATGGAACTGTAGCTCCCTGAGGGCTCGGTTGCTACAGAGGTATTGCACCTGACCCAGAGGTGTGATATCTCACTCTCAGGTAAGGATGGAGTGTGGATCAGGACCCGACACCTGCATGCATTACACCACATTGCCGTGGGGCAGGGCGACCAATATGCCTCTGAGATGGGCACGACAGTCCCTGTCCCTGGCTGGAGTGGGGGGAGGGAACACTGAGGAAGGGGAACCCTGTAGTGCAGGAGCAGGGAGGAAGCAGTTGCTGGGTGCATTGAGAAGGGAGTATAAAAGGTGGGCACCATCTTAGTTCAGTGCAGAGAAGTCTGAGCAGAAGTGGCAGGGAGCAGGGGCTCTGCATGAGCTCTGCTCCGGAGGCGGGCCTAGTAACAGAGGCCCAGGCCTGGAAGAGGGAGAAGGAAGGAAGAGGAGCGGAGAAGGCTCCAGGAACGAGGAATGAAGGGATCCCAGGGGTGCGGACGGGCGAGTCGCCACCGCACGCCCGAATCCACCTGCGTGGAGGGGTCAGGCCAAAGGGGGAGACCGGTCCCCGAAACTAGTTCAGGCAGGAAACGACCCTCAGCTAGAAACCGGAGGCTCTGACATTTTATGTGGCGCAGCCCCTCGCTACACCCGCTAGGAAGGCACCACATAGGGTCAGGGAAACTGGCGCCAAGTTTACCAAGAGGAGGCCCGAGGCAGCCGGACAGAAGGGTTGGTAAGAAAGGCCAAACAAAGGACACACAAAGGGGGTCCTGTGAAGCGCTCCAAAGTTATCTGGGAGTTGTCTGAGCCCTTCACCTGGTGAGCACAGTACGACGTGGGCAGCCGTTACCTGCAGACGTGGTCTGGATAATAAGAACTGTGAGTAAAGGCCCTGGACTGCATCACTGACTCCGTGTCGTTACTGCTGCTGCCCTGCACCTTCACCCCCATCCTCCGCATACACTGCCCTGAGGCTATACTCCTCCCGTGAGGAGTTATGCTACGCTCTGCTGCACCCACAACACCAGCCTCAGCGGTCTGCCCTGCAGCGGCGGTTCACTCTGACCGCAATCCACGGGTGGCGTAGTCGGACATTTAAACATCAAAACCACATAAATAGTTCCGCCACTGGTTTGACCACCCTGAGCCACGGAACCGGGTCGCCGCCACGAAGACTACAACCACCAGCATCCACCAAAAAGGGTCCGGCTCCGGGTGTCCCAAGGCCCAGGGGGTGCATCAGAACATTTTCATCACCTTTCACAATCACCAATGGGACAAGGCAGGGATGTCCTCTGTCCCCTCTCTTATACATCCTAGTGACGGAGCACCTGCTCTCATCAATTCGCCATAACCCCAATATTAGGTGGATTGAGGTGGGAGGCACCGAGTACAAGTGCTCTCTATTTGCTGATGATGTCCTAGTATATATCACTCAATCACATATATCCATCCATGCTGTTATGGCTGAAATAGATCACTTTGTTACATGGTCAAATTTTAAAATCAATGCAGCGAAGTCTGAGGCCCTCGATGTCTCCCTCCCCAAATCCATATAGGATTCCATCCAGTCCAACTTTCCCTTTGCCTGGCCCTCACAGGGTATCAAATACTTAGGAATTCCTATTCATAGAGACCTCTCCCATCTATGTTATCTTAATTTTGGGCCCTTTATTGAACAACTCCATACAGACCACGGTTGGCAAGTTAGAACTTTAAGATTCACTACGTGAACCACTGGTGTTTTGTGGAAAAGCACATGTACACTGTGTTCCAAATTATTATGCAAAAAGTGTTTAGGAGTGATAAGGGAAGAATTTGTTTGTTTGTCAGTTAAACTCAATGATGGTGATGTGTGTCAGGGCTCTTTATATCACTGTAAGCAATTGCAGACACCTGTGCTAATTAGTTTGGCAGGTGTGTCCAATGAAAGGCAAGACTACTTAAGAAGGCTGTCTCACATTATTAAGCAGCCTACATTTTCTGCCAAAATGGGAAAGAAAAAGGATGTGTCGGCTGCTGAAAAGCAACAAATTGTGGAGTGTTTAGGTCAAGGCATGACTACAATCAACATTGTGCGATGATCAGGATGAAGTGTCTTGGCAATCAAGAAGTATGTAGCTGATTCACAGTACACACGTGTGCGTGCTGATAAGGGCAAATTGAGGACTCTTTCCTACAGGCAATTACGTTAGGTTAAAAGAGCAGCGGCAAAAAAGCCTTGTCATAGCAGCAGACAAGTTTTTGAAGCTGCTGGTGCCTCCAACGTCCCCCGAACAACAAGATGCAGGGTCCTTCAGAGGTTTGCAGCTGTGCATACGCCATCCTGTCGACCTCCTCTATCCACTTCACACAAGCAGAAACGGCTCCAGTGGGCTGAACATTACATGAAGACTGATTTCAAAACTGTTTTGTTCACGGATGAGTGCCGTGCAGCGCTCGATGGTCCAGATGGATGGAGTGGAGGATGGCTGGTTGATGGACACCCCACGCAAACACGGCTACAGCGCGAACAAGGAGGAGGTGGAGTAATGTTTTGGGCTGGAATCATGGAGAGAGAGATTGTCGGCCCCTTTAGGATCCCTGAAGGCGCTAAAGATGAACTCCATAATGTATGTGGATTTTCTCAAACAGCACTTCCTGCCATGGTTCAAGAAGAAGAACCGTGTATTTCACAGCAAGATCATTTTTTTGCATGATAATGCACCATCTCATGCTGCACATAAAACATCTGCATCTCTGGCTGATATGGGCATAAAAGGGGACAAACTTATGGTGTGACCCCCATGCTCCCCTGACCTCTACCCCATTCAGAACCTCTGGAGCATCATCAAAAGGAGTGTCTATGATGGCGGGAGGCAGTTCACATCTAAGCAACACCTCTGGGAGGGTATTCTGTCCTCATGCAAAACAATTGAAGCAGAAACCATCCAAAACCTGACAAATTCAATGGACGAGAGAGTTCAGAAGCTCATTTCGAACAAGGGGTCCTATGTGAAAATGTAACATCACCTAGAATAAAGTTTTGAGTTGAAAACTGTTTGATTTCAGTTTCTAATAACCTGCTAATGCTTATAATTTCAAAAATGACCATTTTTTTGGTCTTTATTAAAATGAAAAGGTTGATCGAAAAGTTTGGGGGATCTAAGAGTGTGGCAACCCAGTAGTCATAATTACTTCGAATTCTGACAATATGAGGGTCATGTTGCAGGTAGTGCAGCAAGAAGGCACTTATGTGTCTTGCGCATCTCGGAGCCCCAAAATTATTTTCCGGGCTAGATGCAGCTAAAAATTATTATTAATTTTAAATCTGGTGGAGCTTAGTATAGATGGCCTAATAGGATCAGTGCTGCACACTGCTACAAAGCCCAAATTATTTTCCAGCCAAGATACAGATAAACATGATTAGTAATTTTAAATCTGGTGGAGCTTATTATAGATGGCCTAATAGAATCAGTGCTGCACACTGCTACAAAGCCCAAATTATTTTCCAGCCAAGATACAGATAAACATGATTAGTAATTTGAAACCTTAAAACGGTTGGTAGGGTGATTTTAACCAATCATCAAGCTTTTACTCTCCCCAGGATGACAAAGGGGTAGAAAAGTTGTTTCGGATCCATGATTTATTCATCTTTATGAACGTGAGTCTGTCTACATTATCAGTGGAGAGCCGCGTGCGCTTATCTGTCAGCACACCACCAGCAGCGCTGAACACACGTTCAGACAGAACGCTGGCTGCGGGGCATGACAAGATCTCCAAGGCGTAAGTGGCTAGCTCCGGCCATTTATCCAGATTGGAAGCCCAAAAAGAGCAAGGGTCCAGTGACACAGTCGTGGCTTCAATGTTTACTTGGAGATACTCCTGTACCATCGTCTCTAGGCGTTGACTATGTGTCAGACTTCTTGTCTCCTGTGGCCTTGCAAAGGATGGGCTAAAAAAGTGGTGAAATGATTCCGCAAAATTGATGTTACCAGCAGATACTGTGGTTCTGTTACGGTTTGAGTGCTGAACACTTGACGGTCCCACGGTTGGCAAGTTGGAACTGTGAGATTCACTACGTGCACCACTGGTGTTTTGTGGAAAAGCACATGTAAGGTTCTGCAACAGTCTCTGCTGATACTCCTGCATGCGTGCATCCCTTTCTATGGCAGGAATAATTTCGGCAAATTTACTTTTGTACCAGGGATCTAACAGTGTGGCAACCCAGTAGTCAGGATTATTTCTAATTCTCACAATTCGAGGGTCATGTTGCAGGTAGTGCAGCAAGAAGGCACTCATGTGTGTTGCGCATCCAGGAGCACCAAGTCCCTGTTGTGTTGGTGGCGAGGTAACAATCATGCTTCCTTCCTCTGTCCTCTCCCCCCAACCTCGCACAACAGAAATGTGATCAAGGTCTCCCTCATCTGATGAGTCTTCCATCAGTTCGTCCTCCACTTCTTCCTGGGCTCCTGCACCTTCCTCACTAGTTTGTCTGCTACCATGCACCCTGGAAAAACCATCTCCCCCACCCTCACATGCCTGCCGCCTTGGTGCTGCCGACCGTCTGGACCTTGCAGATGTTAGCCCTTCCGCATACAACTCCTCCTCCTCTACTTCCTCCACCTCCTCTTGTGCCACCACCTGACTCCGAATTCTGTTTAACATGTGCTCCAGCATGTAAATCACCGGAATAGTCATGCTGATAATGGCATCGTCAGCACTAAACATCTTCGTCGCCATTTCAAAACTGTGCAGAAGGGTGCATAGGTCCCTGATCTGAGACCACTCCTCCAGCGTGATTTGCCCCACCTCTGGATCTCGTTGGCCCAGGCTATACGTCAGAACGTATTGCACCAGGGCTTGTCGGTGCTGCCACAGTCGCTGCAACATGTGCAGAGTTGAATTCCACCGGGTAGGCACATCGCATTTTAGCTGGTGAAGTGGCAGGCCCAACGACTTCTGTAGAGATGTAAGTCGCTGAGCTGCGGTATGCGAACGGCGGAAGTGAGCACACAGCGACCGTGCCCTCTGCAGAAGGCCATCTAGTCAGGGATAGTGGGCTAAAAATTGCTGGACAACCAGGTACAACACGTGAGCCATACAAGGCACGTGTGTGACATTGCCCCGGCGAAGGGCCGCACCCAGGTATGCAGCATTGTCGCACACGGCCTTCCCTGGTTTCAGGTCCAGTGGAGACAACCATTCATGAAATTGGTTCTCCAGAGCTGACCACAACTCCTCAGCTGTGTGACTCACATTTCCCAGACATTTCAAAGTAAAAACCGCCTGATGACGTTGAGCCCTACTGCCAGCAAAGTAAGGAGGTGTGCAGGATCCCTTATGCGCAGTTAGAAAGCTTGTGGCATGACCAGACAGGCTTTGGGTGCAGGTGGAAGACCGAGAGGAGGTTGAGGAGGCAGAAGCAGTGGAGGAACTTTGACATAAAGAGGATTGACGCACAACTCGTGGGGACGGCAAGACTTGGACAGCAGCCCCTTGTCCTGCTGTCACCATAGTTACCCAGTGCCCAGTCAGCGACATGTAACGCCCCTGTCCATGCCTACTCGTCCAAGTGTCTGTGGTGAAATGCACCCTGTCACACACAGAGTTTCTCAAAGAAGCGGTGATGTTGTGTGCGACATGCTGGTGGAGCGCAGGCACACCTTTCTTTGAGAAGTAGTGCCGACTGGGCATCTGGTACTGGGGCACTGCGACGGACATAAGGTCTCGAAAATCCTCTGTGTCCACCAGGCGGAAAGGCAGCAATTCTGTAGCCAAGAGCTTGCAGATGGTGAAATTCAACCTCTTAGCTTTCTCATGGCTAGGAGGAAATGGTCTTTTACTTGTCCACATCTGAGGGACCGAGGGCCATCTATTGTGCTTAGACGGGGTTGATAAGGGTGTCCCCGGCAAACTGCCAGTCTGTGAGGAAGATGCAGGCGGACATGTTAGGTTGCCTTGATCCAAAGGTGGTGCTATCGATGTCGGACAGCGCTCAACACCAGCTGGTGTTACCACCTCCAAAGAAAATGATGACCTGCCAATCACGCTGGCTGTTGCGGGTAAAGAGGTGGCAGGTCTGCGCCCCAAAACAGGTGTGACTGCTGTCCCCCCAGTCACAGAGGATGAAGAGGCCGCGGATGCACAAGATATGGCAGACGGTGGTTGGCCCGGCCGGCTAGGCCGCATTGTAGCACACTGAGCTTCCCACTGCAACTTATGCTTCATGTCCATGTGCCGGTTCATGCATGAAGTACTCAAACTATGTATTTTTTGGCCTCTTCTTAGCTTTTGCTGACAAATGTTACAGATAACACGAGTTGGGTCATCTTTATCGATCTGAAAAAATGCCCAGGCTATGCAAGGCTTAGCACCCATGCGACCTGAAGAGCCACCACGACTTGTGGTGAGAGGCAGAGTTGTGTTTGAGGATGCAGTTGTTGACGTGCTTCCAGTACTACGTCTCTGTCCAGGAAGGCGCAACCTGACCTCGTCGTCACTAGCATCTTCCTCCACCTCCTCTGCTGACCTCATCTCTTGGCTGACTGTGGGTTGACAGTAAGTGGGATCTCCAACCTCATCATCATCACCCTGTGCGTTATCACACCCGTCGTCCTCAGAGCCAACCTGTTCCTGCCCTGACAAAAAACTAAAGTTGTCGCTCCAATCAGGTATTTGAGTCTTATCATCGTCTTCCTCATTGTCTCCACCAACAGGAGTTACAGTTTGGGAATGAGGGTCTACATTATGGTCAGAACCTTCTGCGTCTGGTCCTGGATCCGACTCATAAAGATTCTGGGCATCAGTGCAGATCATTTCCTCGTCTGGATTCACAGAAGCGCTGGAGTCGACCTCTGATTCCCAGGCTATAGTATGAGTAAACAGCTCTGCAGACTCAACCATCTGTCCTACCTCATACTCAGACGGGCAGCTGGAGATTTGGGAGCTGTGAGGAAGCAAGTGCGATTTGGGTGACACCTTTGAGGACTGGAGTATTTGTGATGTTGAAGTTGATGTGGAGGAGAGCCCACTTAAAGGAGCACTTGATATCCGTTGAAGCACCTGCTGTTTTTGTGCCTCATCTGGAATTTGTAGCGATTGGCGTGGCCGTAAGAAAGGGATCTTATCACATTGTCCGCTAAAAGAAGTAGACATTTTAGTTTGGCTGGAAGATGGTCTTTCTTCTGCAGATGTTACTGTTGCTTTAACACCTACCCCACGGACACAACCTTTTTTCCCCTTCCCAACACACCTATTCCCCTTTCCACCAGCAGCAGGCCTTTTTCCACTCATTTTGGTGGTTAACTAATTCACAACTCTGGAGTTGTTTGCACAAAAAAACAATGGATGGGAACCGAGCAGAGCTGAGTGGCCAAACTGTGGTATTAGGCCAAAACTATTGGCTGGGTTAGATGGAGAAAAAAATTAAATTCGATTTGCAACCTGATGGAGGTCAGTATAGATGGACTAATAGAACAAGTCCCACACACAGCTAGAAGCCCAAATATTTTTTCAGAGGTAGATGCAGAAAAAAAATATATTCAGTTTGCAACCTGATGGAGGTCAGTATAGATGGACTAATAGAGAAAGTCCCACACACTGCTAGAAGGCCAAATATTTTTTCAGAGCTAGATGCAGACAAAAAATTATTTTGAATTTGCAACTTGATGGAGGTCAGTATAGGTGGACTAATAGAACAAGTCCCACACACTGCTAGAAGGCCAAATATTTTTTCAGAGGTAGATGCAGAGAAAAATTATATTCAGTTTGCAACCTGATGGAGGTCTGTATAGATGGATTAATAGAACAAGTCCCACACACAGCTAGAAGCCCAATATTTTTTCAGAGGTAGATGCAGAAAAAAAATTATTTTTAATTTGCAACGTGATGGAGGTCAGTATAGATGGACTAATAGAGAAAGTCCTACACACTGCTAGAAGGCCAAATATTTTTTCAGAGCTAGATGCAGAAAAAAATTATATTCAGTTTGCAACCTGATGGAGGTCAGTATAGATGGACTAATAGAACAAGTCCCACACACAGCTAGAAGCCCAAATATTTTTTCAGAGGTAGATGCAAATAAAAATTATTTTTAATTTGCAACCTGATGGAGGTCAGTATAGATGGACTAATAGAGAAAGTCCCACACACTGCTAGAAGGCCAAATATTTTTTCAGAGCTAGATGCAGATAAAAATTATTTTTAATTTGCAACCTGATGGAGGTCAGTATAGATGGACTAATAGAGAAAGTCCCACACACTGCTAGAAGGCCAAATATTTTTTCAGAGCTAGATGCAGATAAAAATTATTTTTAATTTGCAACCTGATGGAGGTCAGTATAGATGGACTAATAGAGAAAGTCCCACACACTGCTAGAAGGCCAAATATTTTTTCAGAGCTAGATGCAGAAAAAAATTATATTCAGTTTGCAACCTGATGGAGGTCAGTATAGATGGACTAATAGAACAAGTCCCACACACAGCTAGAAGCCCAAATATTTTTTCAGAGGTAGATGCAGATAAAAATTATTTTTAATTTGCAACCTGATGGAGGTCAGTATAGATGGACTAATAGAGAAAGTCCCACACACTGCTAGAAGGCCAAATATTTTTTCAGAGCTAGATGCAGATAAAAATTATTTTTAATTTGCAACCTGATGGAGGTCAGTATAGATGGACTAATAGAGAAAGTCCCACACACTGCTAGAAGGCCAACTATTTTTTCAGAGCTAGATGCAGAAAAAAATTATATTCAGTTTGCAACCTGATGGAGGTCTGTATAGATGGATTAATAGAACAAGTCCCACACACAGCTAGAAGCCCAATATTTTTTCAGAGGTAGATGCAGAAAAAAATATATTCAGTTTGCAACCTGATGGAGGTCTGTATAGATGTATTAATAGAACAAGTCCCACACACAGCTAGAAGCCCAATATTTTTTCAGAGGTAGATGCAGAAAAAAAATATATTCAGTTTGCAACCTGATGGAGGTCAGTATAGATGGACTAATAGAGAAAGTCTCACACACTGCTAGAAGGCCAAATATTTTTTCAGAGCTAGATGCAGAAAAAAATTATATTCAGTTTGCAACCTGATGGAGGTCAGTATAGATGGACTAATAGAACAAGTCCCACACACAGCTAGAAGCCCAAATATTTTTTCAGAGGTATATGCAGATAAAAATTATTTTTAATTTGCAACCTGATGGAGGTCAGTATAGATGGACTAATAGAGAAAGTCCCACACACTGCTAGAAGGCCAAATATTTTTTCAGATCTAGATGCAGATAAAAATTATTTTTAATTTGCAACCTGATGGAGGTCAGTATAGATGGACTAATAGAGAAAGTCCCACACACTGCTAGAAGGCCAAATATTTTTTCAGAGCTAGATGCAGAAAAAAATTATATTCAGTTTGCAACCTGATGGAGGTCAGTATAGATGGACTAATAGAACAAGTCCCACACACTGCTAGAAGCCCAAATATTTTTTCAGAGCTAGATGCAGAAAAAAATTATATTCAATTTGCAACCTGATGGAGGTCAGTATAGATGGACTAATAGAATGATGCTATGCCCAAAAGATTTTACTTCACTAGGTGCAGTAAAAAAATTGGTATTCTATACACAGGTGGTATATCTTGCAACACAGATAGGCTACTCCACTGACTAACACACTCTGCAATAGGCCAAAAAGGATTAGCTTTGCTAGATTCAGCCAAATGCTGTGAAAAAAACTTGCACAGCACTGGCACAGACCTGCCTGGCAAAAACTGATAGGAACTGATGTAACCTAGTCCTGAAAAGGACTGCAATTACAATTAGTCTTTACTCCCACAATCAATCTATTTAAGAGCACAGACCTGCCTGATAAAAGTTGTAGGAAATGCTGTAACCTAGTCCTTAAAAGGACTGCAATCACAACTATTCCCTACTCCCAAGCTATCTGTAGATTTGTGCGAAAATTGGCTTGAAATTAACAAGGTATAGCGCACACAGCAACAGCGGTGCCGTCTAACACGCAGCTGCAGCAGTGAGAAAATGGTGGCGATGGGGAAAATGGCTTGGTCTTATAGGGCAAGGACATGTGACATACACTGCCAATGACACATGCCCTTGCTTGTGTGAAAAACAGCAGTTCGCTCCGTGTGTGCGCTGCTGATAGGCTGACAGACTGCACCTCCCCACTGCAAATGCGGGAAAGAGAAAAAAAATGGAGATCTTCATTATTCCTGCAGAGATCCATCCCCTGCCCCTCCCCCCACCCCGCTGTACACTCAAACTGCGTATTAACATTAATTTTCATCATTACTGAGAAAAAATCCAGTTATGATTTTGGTGCACGAACAGTTATCGAACATAACCTCGAACAGCCGAATTTTTCTCAAATCGTTCGTGTTCGCCGAACGGCTCGAACACCGCCCAAAACAGCTCGAATTTGAGATTGGCGAACAGATCGAGTAGAACAACACTCATCTCTAGTGTCAACCTTCTGCTTGAAGAATGAGGCAAAGTCTTCGGCTGAAATAAGAGGAGAGGGAGGAGGCACTGGGGGACGGAGGAGAGAATTGAAGGTGTTGAATAGTTGTTTGGGGTTGTGAGACAGGGAGGATATGAGGGATGCGAAGTATGTTTGTTTTGCGAAGTATTATCTTCAGCATGCTCGGGCTTTAAGTTTTTGACTTGCCCCCCTGGGCCGTGGGGTACCCAGAACCGGGCCTTCTGGTGTACGCTGCTGATGGGGGTAGTAGTGGCAACCCGATCCCGTGGCTCAGGGTGGTGAGACCAAAAGGTGGCAGTCTATTTATCATTGTTTTGAATGTTCAACTACGCCACCCATTGATTGCGGTCAGAGATAACCGCCGCTGCGAGGCAGACCGCTACGGCTGGTGTTGGTGTGCAGCACAGGGATAGGATTACTCCCCACGGGAAGAGTGTAACCTCAGGGCAGTGTAGGTGGATGCTGGGGGTGATGGTGCAGGCGCAGCAAAGATCACACTGAGTCCAATGGTGCAGTCCAGGGTTTTTACTCACAGTTGTTATCCAAGTCACTTCTGTCAGCAATGACTGCCCAAGTTGTGCTGCGTCCACCAGGTGAGGAGCTCGGTCAACCCCCAGGCAATTCAGGAATATGGCACAGGACCCCCTTCTGTCCTTTCTCTGGCCTCTCGTGCCCCACCAGTGACCAAACTTCTGTCCAGCTACCGCGGACCGTGTCGGGTAAGCGTTGGCCTCCGCTTCCCGCTATCCTATATGGCGCCTTCCTAGCAGGTTTGGCGGGGGGTCGCACCAATAAATGATCACGACCTCCGGTTCTTGGCTGAGGGATGATTTACCTCCACCAACTTGGGAATCCGGTACCCTTCCACAGCCTGACCCTTCACCCGATATAATGCGGGTTTGCAACGGTTGCTGTCCGTTCTGCTCTCTTAGGGTCCCTTCTGCCTTCTTGTTTCTGGAGCCTTTCTACTCCTCCGTCTCTTCTCCTTCCTTCCTTCTCCTTCTTCTCTTCTCGTCTCTGGCCCCGACCTTCTCTCTAGGCCTGCCTCGTGGAGCTGAGCTCAGGCTGAGCCGCGGCTCCCTGTCAGCTCTGACTGAACTACTCTCTACTCCTTTTCTCTCTACTCTCAACAAGATGGCTCCCACCTTTTATCTGCTTCTCTGTGTCTGAGCTCAGGTGACCTGCACCCAATGAGCTCCTTCCTATGCTCCAGAAACTGTCCCCTTTTGCTCCCACACCACTGGGCTCTCTCTTCCCTCCCCACTCCAGCCAGGGACATGGTCAGTTGTGCCTGCAATATGGGAGCACCGGCGAGCTGTCCCCCGGAAATGGGGAGTGTATGTGTGTGCAGCTAACTGAGCCCTGGTCCACACTCCATCTGTTAGAACCTTGCTCTTAGGTTTTTTCCTTTGCTGGTCACATGACCTTGTTGGCCTATTTAATCCTGCTCCGCCCTTCTGGCTTTGCTGGACTTCATTGTATAACTACTTTCTAGCTAGCCTGTGCTCTGTATCTAACTCTGTTAGTTTGCTTGGTCTACGGACCTCTATGTTCTATATATTTTGTTTGTTCGTCTGTCTGCTACTATTTCTGTTAGGAGGTGTCCCATTTTCCTCCCAGTCCTTAGTACTTGTAGGGATTCCTTCCCCACATCTATAGGTCTCCGTACAGACTAGCTTAGGACTTTAGCAGGTCTGATCGCAGGATCAGGTTCCCTGTTACATCGTAGGGATTCAGCTGAGTTCTATCGTAGGGACAGATCTCCTCTCTTTCCTTAGCTCTGGTAGCAGAACATAACAGTAAGTCCAGCCTGCAAATTCTCTAAGGAAAGATTTTTCTGTTCCATCATGGTGTCGGTTCAGGATTTGGCTCATCGCCTGCAGGGACTCTCTCTGGAGGTGGCCGAGCTCCGTCAGCACGTGAGTAACTGTCCTGGAGCACATTTCTTGGAGCCTAAGGTATGTTTGCCGGATTTATTTTTTGGTGAACACCGAGAATTTTTTTCATTTAAAAATGCTTGCTTATTGTATTTTCGTTTGAGACCCAAGTCCTCTGGGGATGAATCCCAGCGCATAGGGTTCATAATGTCACTTTTGCGCAAAGAGCCTCAGGAGTGGGCCTTTTCTTTGCAACCTAGTGATACATGCTTCAGATCAGTGGATAGTTTTTTTTCTGCTTTGGGACTATTATATGATGATCCTGACCGTGTCGCATCAGCTGAGACTGAGTTGAGACGTTTGAAACAGGGATCAGTTAATGTGGAAAAATATTGTACTCATTTCCGTCGTTGGTCTACTCAAACAGGGTGGAACGATTCTGCTCTGAAAAGTCTATTTCTTGCTGGGCTCAATGAAAGGGTTAAAGACCTGCTAATTGCTTATCCTACACCTGAAGATTTGCAACAGGCTATGCAATTAGCTATACGGGTGGATAGGAGACTGCGTGCAAGGGTTAATGAGAGCAAATCCTCTGCTATGTCAGTTTCTGGTTATGAGAATGTGTGTACTAACAGTGGTGAACCGATGGAGATTGGATCGGTGGCACCTCGCTCTCAAGAAAAAGACCGTAGATTTTCTGAAGGCTTGTGTTTCTATTGCGGAAAATCTGGTCATTTGATTAAAGGCTGTGAGCTTCGTATGAAGAAAGAAAAAAAAATGGTCAGTCATGCCCGTATTGCCTGTTTAAATTCCAAGGGTGTATTTTTAGCTGCTTCCACGATTGCTCAGAAAAAATTAATGGAATTTCGGGTGTTTGTTGATTGTGGGTCTACTCTGAATGTAATTGATGGGGGATTCTTGGAAAGACTCAATTTAAAACCCGAACCTTTATCATCCCCCATTGCTGTGGTTTCTGTGGATGGTTCCCCTTTGAAGAATATTACTCTCAAGGTCTGTGAATTTCCTCTCACTATTAATGGTGTTCACCATGAGAAATTGGATTTGGTAGTTTTGAATAACTTGCCTTCTCCAGTAATATTGGGATTGCCCTGGTTAAAATTTCACAATCCTGTACTGGATTGGTCTACCAGTGAAATTAAATCCTGGAGCCATAAATGTTATGACAAGTGTTGTAACGGGCGTATTGCAGCTTTGGATAGGGGAGAATTGCCTGTTCCTATTCAGGATTTTTGGAGAGTTTTTTCTGAGAAGGAATCGCAGGTTTTGCCTCCCCATAGAGACTATGATTGTTCTATTGAATTTGTCCCTGGAGCGACTCTTCCTAAAAGTCGTTTATTTAACCTTACTATTCCTGAGAGGAAGGCTTTGGAGGAATACAAGTTTGGCCGCCGGTCACATTAGGCCCTCTAAGTCTCCTGTGGCGGTTGGATTTTTTTTGGTAAAAAAAAAGGACGGCGGTTTACGTCCTTGTCTGGATTTTCGTGAGATTAACAAAATTACTGTACGCAATCCTTACCCACTGCCATTGATTCCTGATCTGTTTAATCAGTTAATGGGGGCCAAGTGGTTCTCTAAAATTGACCTTAGGGGGGCATACAATCTGTTGCGCATGAAGGAGGGTGACGAATGGAAGACTGCTTTTAACACTCCTGTGGGTCATTTTGAGAATCTGGTTATGCCTTTTGGTCTTACTAATGCTCCTGCATTTTTTCAGAATCTTATTAATGACATCCTTAGACCTTTGATCAGCAAAAATGTGGTTGTGTATTTGGATGACATTTTGATTTATTCGCCGGATCTGGAGTCTCATTGGCGGAGCGTACGTGAGGTATTACAGTTATTAATGGACAATTCGCTTTTTGCTAAGCTGGAGAAATGTGAGTTCGCTGTACAGAGAATTAGTTTTTTGGGTTACATTATCTCCAGCGAAGATTTTGAGATGGACCCGGTTAAAGTTCAAGCTGTACAGGAATGGCCTAGGCCTATTGGTTTGAAATCGATACAGAGGTTTTTAGGTTTCGCCAATTATTACAGAAAATTCATAAAAATTTTTTCTAGTATTGTCAAACCTCTGACTGATCTCACCAGGAAAGGTGCTGATGCGGTTCAGTGGACTTCTGAGGCCATTGAAGCTTTTGTGTATCTCAAGGAGAGGTTCACCTCTGCTCCCATCCTTATGCAGCCTGATGTGACTAAGCCGTTTTTGGTTGAGGTTGATGCTTCCTCTGTGGGGGTTGGCGCAGTATTGTCTCAGGATAACGGGGATGGATTACATCCCTGTGCCTTTTTTTCAAAAAAATTTTCGGAGACTGAACTGAATTACGATATTGGTAATCGGGAATTATTGGCTATTAAACTCGCATTTGAACACTGGCGCCACTTCTTGGAAGGTGCGGAATTTCCCGTTCAGGTTCTTACGGATCATAAAAATCTGATATATCTTGATGCTGCCAAGCGCCTGAATGCCCGTCAGGCTAGGTGGGCACTGTTTTTCTCGCGGTTTAATTTCTCCGTTACTTACATCCCTGGTACTAAGAATGTTAAGGCGGATGCCTTGTCTCGCAGTTTTTCTCCCATAGTCGGTGCTGAGAAAGAGGAGAACATTTTACAAGAAGGTGTTGTGATAGCTGCTTTGGACTCCGTTTTTGAAGATGAGATTCTTAAAGCACAGGAGAATGCCCCATCTAACACTCCTCATGGGAGGTTGTTTGTGCCTGGGACCTTTAGGAGAGATTTGTTTGTTGAGTGTCACGAATCTCGGTTGACAGGTCATCCCGGAATCTCTGAGACCAAGAGACTGGTGGGTCGCAGTTTTTGGTGGCCTGGATGGCAGAAGGAAGTCATTAAGTGGGTGCGTCAATGTACTATATGTGCTAGATCTAAGTCCTCACATACTCCTGCTGCGGGGTTGCTTTGTCCTTTGGAGGTTCCCAGTGCTCCTTGGACACATTTGGCTATGGACTTTATAACTGACCTTCCCCCCTCTGAGGGTTTTACTGTCATCTGGGTGGTCGTGGACCGTTTTAGCAAGATGTGTCACTTGGTTCCCTTCGTCAAACTGCCCTGCGCTAAAACTCTCGCTAAGGCCTTTGTCAAGGAAATTGTCAGACTTCATGGCGTTCCTACTGACATTGTTTCTGATAGGGGTCCTCAGTTCGTGGCTTGTTTTTGGCGTGCCTTTTGTGACAGGTTGGGAGTTCATTTGTCGTTCTCGTCCGGATATCATCCTGAATCTAATGGCCGGACAGAAAGGAAAAACCAGGATGTTGAGCAGTTCTTGCGTTGTTTTGTGGCAGACAATCAAGAGGGGTGGTCTGAGTTTCTGCCACTTGCTGAATTTGCTCTGAACAATCATACATCTTCTTCTGCTGGTTGTTCGCCTTTTTTTTGTTGTTCTGGGAGACATCCGTCGTTTGGGTCGTTCTCCAAGTTGGGATCTGCCGTGCCTGAGGAGGAGAATTTTTCCGGTGATTTGGAGAGAGTTTGGACGGATGTGCGTGGTAATCTTCAGGAGGCCAACAGAAAATCTAAAGACTACTTTGATAGGAAACGACAGGAGGTTTTGTTCGCTGTTGGTGACATGGTTTGGTTGTCCTCTAGGAATCTGCGGTTGAGGATTCCTTCTAAGAAATTGGGTCCCAAGTTTGTAGGGCCCTTTAAGGTGCTTCAGGTTGTCAACCAATCTGCTGTTAGGTTGGAGGTTCCTACCTCCTGGAGAATTAATCCGGTATTTCATGTCTCTCTGTTAAAAAAAGCTGTTGTGTCGGATGGTGACGCCTCTGCCTCTGTTCCTCCGGTGGTGGAGGATGGGGAATATGAAATTTCTAGCATCCTTAACTCTAGACGGTATAGAGGTAGTTTGCAGTATCTTGTGGCCTGGAAAGGTTTCGGACCCGAGGATAACTCTTGGGTGAGGTCAGATGATGTTTCCGCGTCCAGACTTATCAGAGCGTTTCAGAGGAGATTTCCTGATAAGCCTGGTCCTAGGGGATCCGGAGGATCCTCTTAGAAGGGGGGGTACTGTTAGAGCCTTGCTCTTAGGTTTTTTCCTTTGCTGGTCACATGACCTTGTTGGCCTATTTAATCCTGCTCCGCCCTTCTGGCTTTGTTGGACTTCATTGTATAACTACTTTCTAGCTAGCCTGTGCTCTGTATCTAACTCTGTTAGTTTGCTTGGTCTACGGACCTCTATGTTCTATATATTTTGTTTGTTCGTCTGTCTGCTACTATTTCTGTTAGGAGGTGTCCCATTTTCCTCCCAGTCCTTAGTACTTGTAGGGATTCCTTCCCCACATCTATTGGTCTCCGTACAGACTAGCTTAGGACTTTAGCAGGTCTGATCGCAGGATCAGGTTCCCTGTTACATCGTAGGGATTCAGCTGAGTTCTATCGTAGGGACAGATCTCCTCTCTTTCCTTAGCACTGGTAGCAGAACATAACACCATCCTTACCTGGAAGTGGAATATCACACCTCTGGTTGAGGTGCAATACCCCTGAAGCAACTGAACCCTCGGGGCGCTACATTTCCGTAGCTCCGTGAACATGATTTGCGACTGTTTGACAGCTTTAATACATGTGTGGAATGCTGGAAAAACAGGCATTCCTCACATGTATTAAAGCTGTCAAACAGTCGCAAATCACGTTCCCGGAGTGACGAAAACTTAAAGCCCGAGCACACTGAAGATAATAGGTGCTCACCTGAGCATGCTCGTAAATCTCGAGCAATGAGCATGCTCGATCATCACTACTTGCTATGTGTAGCACAAGTGATCAGACGATGGCAGCTTCAACTCTCCCATGGAGGCTATTAAAGCAGGTAAAAAGTAAAAAAAATGTTTTTAAAAATATTTAAAAATGTAACAGTTCAAATCACCCTCCTTTTGCCCCATTCAAAATAAAACAATTAAAAATAAAAAATACACATACTTGGTATCGGCGAGTTCAGAATCACCCGATCTGTCAAAATATAAAGAGAATTAATCAGATCGGTAATGAGGAAAAAAAACAAAACTGTAGAATTTTGGTTGCTGCAACATTGCAATAAAACAAAATAACGGGCAATAAAACATCGTATCTACCCCAAAATGGCATCAATAAAAACGTCAACTCAGCGCGCAAGAAATAAGCCCTCACCCGGCCCCAGATCCCAAAAAAGGAGATTCCATGGGTCTTGGAAAATGGCTCCATTATTTTTTTTTTTTACAAACTTTGGAATTTTTTTTCACCACTTAAATAAAAAAGAACCTATACATGTTTGGTGTCTACAAACTCGTAATGACACGGAGAATAATAATGGCAGGTCACTTTTAGCATTTACTGAATATGTTAAAAAAAACAATTGTCAAATTGCACTTTTTTTGCAATTTCACCACACTTGGAATTTTTTTCCCGTTTTCCAGTACACAATATGGTAAAATCAATGGCGTCGTTCAAAAGTACAACTCGTCTGCGAGAAACAAGCCCTCACACGGCCATATTGACTGAAAAAAAAAAGTTATGGCTCTGGGTAGAAGGGGATCAAAAAATGAAAATGCAAAAACAAAAAATCCCAGGATGGTAAAGGGGTTAAATGAGCAATGTATATATGTGATTTGTTTTTTGAAATCTATGTCTTAATCCACAGTTTTTAATACACCATATTTTACAGACCATAAGGTTTTAGAGGAGGAAAATAGAAAAAAAATGTGAAGAAAAAAATGTCATGCCGCATTGTTATGGGGAAGGGTCTCCTGCTGGCACTGTTTATGGCCCCCACACGCCGATGTCAGCTGCCGGAATATTCACTGCTCCCCATGCCCGGGGGTGTGGAGAAAGTTTTAAGAAAATTATACAAACAACCTTTTCACCTATCTAGATTAGTGCCCTTATGGGAAAATCCTAGATTTATTCAGGGTAAACAGAACAAGCTTTGTAAGCAATGGAACCAGAAAGGGATTTATTAAATGTTAATGAAGGAAGGCTGCTCACCTGGCAGGAATTCTCAGGGATGTATGATATGGGAGATCATCAATGTCTACAGTACCACCAAACAGTTACTTTCTACAGCTCTATGGTGAGAGATTTCGGGAAGGTGGAAAGGAGGGATGATTTTGATATATTGATGTGGTCTAGCTCATGGGTAAATTCCCTATCCACAATATACAAAAGGATTAGGAGACAAATTCTGCACACTGTGGTACCTGATTTATTTATCCATTGGAGTATAGCGCTAAATGACACTTAGATAGATGGTAAACTTTTGACGGGCTTGGATAAAGTAAAAATAGCAATGAACAATGGAGAGAAATGCAGAACAAACTGATTCATAATGCCATTTATGCTTTCAATTTTTCCTACAAAGATGCTTCATCACATTATTTATGAAAATGCCCAAAATGTAACCTAAAACCAATTTGTTTGATAGCATCAGACGATGCCCTTCCACCCAAATGGTGTGGGAAGAGACCCTTCTCTATTTAGATAATGTTTGGAGAATTAAAGTCCCACAGTCTCCTCAGGCATGTTTATTTCATCATATTGTAACAGAACATCGGGAGGATGGGGACAGAGTTCTGTCTATACAGATAATACATGTAGTTCTATTGGTGGTTAAAAAATGTATACTTAGATATTGGTTGAAGAAAGAGACACCTCAATTATCTGAAATAATCAAAACTCTGAAAACCTTATTAGTTTATGACAAACTTGAGTCAGAAAAACAAAAAGAAAAGTCGACGACAGCGTTTTTTCACAAACTGAGATCTTTTAATGAATATAGCAATACACAATCTGATATGTCACAGCTGATGAAAGTATTCTGACACACATCCTGGTATCATATGGAGGAACATAGGGGGACAACAGGATTACTTAAAGTCTAATGGATTCACTTATTTTTACATCTATTCATATAAGGATTTTAGAAAAGTGTTTTTTTTGTTGTTTTGCATGCGGAGTTAAAAATTGAATCTGTTAAAATTGTGGAAAAAAAATGATTGGATGGATTTCACACTTATTTATAAAGATGTGGTCTGTGTTGGTAAATGTCATGGAGATTCTAGGATTATAACCCGATTTGTTTGTCTATTTTGTCTCATTAAATAAAGTTTGTTTAAAAAAAATAGATGAGAACACTAGATTCCATCATGACATCATAATTAACCATCACTACTTACAGAAGTGTTTACACCCATATAGTCACTTTGACATTCCGGTGTCATTGCTGTCAGTGAGAAGCTACATAGCTAATCATATACTGATTGCGCTTGGATTTACTTTGGATTTACTTGAAATGTCTGAAATTCCTTCAGACAGACTTCAGGTGTTAGCACTGCTCCAGGGGATTCTTACCACCTACGCCCCTGACATTGTGCTACCACTACCCGATGGCGTCCTCAGCTTCACTTACCGGCTGGTTATGAAGCTTGTGATAGACTGCCTGACCAAATACCACAAAGGTCGTATTAGCTCAGAATATCTTGAGCATTTACAGCAAAACATCTGGACACTCGTACAGCAGGTAAATAGCAGGCAATCTGCACAAATCTTATAATAATAATAATAATAATAATAGAATATGGTAAGGGATTACAAGTTTAAGTTTAACCTGTTCCAAATACTAAGATAAGAATAGCCGGGGCCAAAAATGGGGCATACAGGCTACATGACAAGGGAAATTGAGGTATCTAAAGGGTTAATTGAAATAGGGACAGGAAGGTTGTTACCGTGGGGTGAATGGGATTGGTTAACCTTGTAAGGACCAGGAAATTTGACATTTTTTGCTGTCATTTTTTCATCACTTTCTTTTAAGAGCCATAACTTTCTTATTTTTCTGTTGGCGTTTGTGAGAAGAGTTGTAGCTTTGAGTGGCTCCATTCTTTTTACCATAAAATATACAGTAGTTTTTTGGGGGTTTTGTTTTTACGGCGTTTGTTATACATTAAAAATGACCTGGAAATATGATTTTCCACGTCATTTCGATTAAGGCGATACCGAATATGCAAAGAAAATTCAGAATATTGCGAAAACATTTTTTTGCTTTGAGTCGCTAAATTCTGAGACCCGTAACATTTCTTATTTTTCTGTTGATGGGGCCCAGTGAAGACTTGTTTTTTTACGCTGTAAGATATGGAGGAGAGGAAGAAGGATTTAAAAGGCGGTGCTTGATAAATAGAGGGTTTGGGGAGATGTGATTTTTAATTGTCACAGGCCGATTTACACAAGTCGTAAGCAGTCATGTGTCTTACTTACATGCCTTAGGTGTGGAGGGTGGATGTGGAGATATAAAGGGAACCTGTCGCCTAAAATAATGCTATTAACCTGCACCTCAATTTGCAGGTTAATAGCGTTCTGACATCATGCAGCCGCCACACTGAAATAAACTGTATCTCCCCTGGCAGCCTCGCTCTTTCAGTCATATCGGTGGCGCCGGCAGGCTTTCAGTCACCGTTCTCTGCATAGTGAGCGGCGGCTGTAACCGCACCCGGCACTGACTGACAGCCGGTGCTAATATGGCCGCACAATGTCAGAATGCTACTAACCTGCATATCAACTCCATATCTGCAGGTTAATAGCATTACTTTACATGACAGGTTCCCTTTAGAGGTTTACAAATGACCGGATCCCTCGTCAGCTGTCATGTAGTATTTGTAGTGCCAATATCAGGAGTAACACGGCGACATAAATGGCATCCTCCATTCTGCACTTTCTCTCATGATTTTCCTTTCTTGTTTATTTCCATCTCTATAGGCTGAAGAAAAATCCCATAGTGGAGAATTGGCCTTTATTAAACAACTGGCCCAGAATGTCCTGCTTGTACTGGAGTATCCGGCCTACTCCCTGGAGCGCCTGGTAAGGAGCCATCGTCTTCTATATCTCATGTCCTTGTTGTCTGATCTTCTCCAGATTACCGTCATATAGCAGAAACTCAGATTTATGGTGGTAGAGGCCTCCCTGTCCGCTCCAGGCAGACACAGGACATTTTATGCCCGCCTGTCTCTGCGGCTCCATCATATGTGAGGACAGTCTGTACTCAGCGGTGCGGAGTTAGTATTTCCGCTTCTGTCTCTCTCGATCATCACAATCTTCCTTCTTATAAATGCTGCAGTCCTGATAGAAGATATTGTAGATCAGTTGTAGATACAAGTCCCTTATACAACCCCTGGCAAAAATTATGGAATCACCGGGCTCGGAGGATGTTCATTCAGTTGTTTAATGTTGTTGAAAAAAAAGCAGATCACAGACATGGCACAAAACTAAAGTCATTTCAAATGGCAACTTTAGGGCTTTAAGATACACTAAAAGAAATCAAGATTAAAAATGTGGTACTCAGTAAGGGTAATTTTTTTCATACCAAGCAGAGGGAAAAAAATATGGAATCACTCAATTCTGAGGAAAAAATTATGGAATCATGAAAAACAAACACACAAAAGAACACTACAATACATCACTAGTATTTCGTTGCACCACCTCTGGCTTTAATAACAGCTTGAAGTCTCTGAGGCATGGACTTAATGAGTGACAAACAGTACTCTTCATCAATCTGGCTCCAACTTTCTCTGATTGCTGTTGCCAGATCAGCTTTGCAGGTTGGAGCTTTGTCATGCACCATTTTCTTCAACTTCCACCAAAGATTTTCAATTGGATTCAGATCCGGACTATTTGCAGGCCATGACATTGACCTTATGTGTCTTCTTTCAAGGAATGTTTTCACAGTTTTTGCTCTATGGCAGGATGCATTATCATCTTGAAGAATGATGTCATCATCCCCAAACATCGTTTTAATTGATGGGATAAGAAGACTGTCCAAAATATCAATGTAAACTTGCGCATTTATTGAAGATGTAATGACAGCCATCTCCCCAGTGCCTTTACCTGACATGCAGCCTCATATCATCAATGACTGTGAAAATTTGCATGTTCTCTTCATGCAGTCATCTTTATAAATCTCATTGGAACGGCACCAAACAAAAGTTCCAGCATCATCACCTTGCCCAATGCAGATTCGCGATTCATCACTGAATATAACTTTCATCCAGTCATCCACAGTCCACAATTGCTTTTCCTTAGCCCATTGTAACCTTGTTTTTTTGTGTTTATGTGTTAATGATGGCTTATGTTTAGCTTTTCTGTATGTAAATCCCATTTCCTTTAGGCGGTTTCTTACAGTTCGGCCACAAACATTGACTCCAGTTTCCTCCAATTCATTCTTCATTTGTTTTGTTGTGCATTTCCTGTTTTGAAAACATATTGGATTAAGTTTCCGGTCTTGACGCTTTGATGTCTTCCTTGTTCAACATTGTGTGATGATTTACCTTCTTTTAAGAGTTTGATAATCCTCTAATTTGTTTCAATTGACATCTCTCGTGTTGGAGCCATGAGTCATGTCAGTCCACTTGGTGCAACAGCTCTCCAAGGTGTGATCACTCCTTTTTAGATGCAGATTAACTAGCAGATCTAATTTGATGCAGGTGTTAGATTGGAAATGAAAATTTACAGTGTGATTCCATAATTTTTTCTTCAGAATTTAGTGATTCCATAATTTTTTTCCCTCTGCTTGGTCTAAAATAAATTACCTTTACTGAGTACCTCATTTTTAATATTGATTTCTTTTAGTGTTTCTTAAAGCCCTAAAGTTGCCATTGGAAATTACTTTAGTTTTGTGCCATGTCTGTGATCTGCTTTTTTTTCAACAACATTAAACAACTGAATGAACATCCTCCGAGCCCGGTGATTCCATAATTTTTGCCAGGGGTTGTATATTAATGTGGATTTACTGGGGGAGCGGCTTTGTATAGTTCGTCCAATACTGAAATTATCCAGGAAATCCAATGATTAGTCCTTCCTGTCTATTGTATGTGGTAATGTAGTATTTGTGAAATGTTATATTAATTGTATATATTATATCCATCAGGAAACATCCGAAGGCGACTCCAAAGAGGGTCAAAACGGAAATATTGCTGACCCTGATATCAGTCAGCCGGGGCCGAACCCTGATCTGATGGAAGGTAAGCCGGTCATCTAATATTTTACATACAAATATCAAGTTATAGAGAATGACAGAGAACATGGAGATTTACTCTTCATCCAATGTATGAGGAAGCTGGTGGCTCATGAGCCCCCATGGACTATAATGAGGGGGTCACAAATGTACAAAGAGGCTCATTGGTCCCCAATCATGTAATTGTTGAGGATTCGGTCAGATCCTGAGGAATGACACGTTCATAGTACAGTATATATATATAGATATGCCATAAATATATACAGTGTGTGCAGAATATCCTTATATCTAGTATATTCCATGTATAGGGGTCTTATCATTTCCATTATTATATGGATGTGTTATATAAGTGGTGATATAGACTAATACATGTCGTCTCTTCATTATTTTATCATTATTATAGGAATAACTGTGCCGACAAATACTGATGGTGGAACATCTGAGCCACCAGAGATCATCCAGGAATCTGCCAGTGTAAGTATCATGGGACGTCTGTATATCATCAGATGACGGGTGGGAATTACACATCCCATATGACAATGGGATATCTCTGCTCTTATGTAGATCAGACCTATTATGTGTGACGGTGGTGTTATTATTCTGTCTCCTCCGTGTGATGTCCCTTATCCTCCCCTGCAGTACAATGATTTATGTGTATGGGGAATATCCACTTATAATATAATAGTGTCTGTGGGGGGTCCGGCTTTTATCACGTCCTCTACTTCGGTTGCAGTGTAATCAGGGGGGATATAATATAGACGGGAGATCTGGAGCTTTTATACTCCTGCAGCTTCGTTGTCTTAATGTCATTTCTTATTCCTTTTTAGGCCTTGATCAGATCAGTGAATCCTTGTAAGGACGACTTTAATCCTATCAAACTGATCAGCTGTGGAGGATTTGGGTGAGCTTTACTTGGTATAATATTTATTTCTCAGGGCTCCTTATAGTGATGCCTATGTCTCTATGTCCTGCCCGCGCAATGCTACCATAGAGAAATTATGGTTCCATATCACTGTCCACATCTAATTGTCTCTCTTCAGGTCAGTTAGGATGTGACGTGGATGAGGACTTTCCATAGGTGATCATTTATGGAGTGTTATTTTATGGATTTCTAGTGATGGCCACACATCTAGTATTAACCATTAGTACAGGAGATCAATTGATCAGGTCTATGGATGGACTGTTAGTAAGAATTCATAATAAGTCATGGCTTTTCTTCCTCCTCAGATCCGTCCACCTAGTTCGCCATACAGACACAAACAAGATATGTGCTATGAAGAAAATGGACAAGCAGAACCTGAGAAAGCCAAAGACCCTTAAATGGGCCTTTCAGGAGAGGGACATCTCTACATTCGCTGATTGTCCCTTTGTGGCCTCCATGTTCTGCTCCTTTCCTACTAAATTTCATCTGTGTATGGTCATGGAGTATGCACCAGGTAGGACACATCCATTGTATTTATATCCAGCCCACGTCTGCCTAATCCTAGCACCTTATATATAACCTGAGCATGTCCACATGGACGGTTACATGTCCACACCGCATTTACTATAATGTTACTAAGATGCCTTGTGTGTCCTCACTGAGCATGGCGGCAATATCTGCTATGGAGGAAAGGAAGATTTCTCTGTATTTGAACAGTTTTTATAGATGAGAAGTTTCACAGAGAAATAAATGAGAGGCTTGTAGATGAGGCCTGGCTCTGTCTCTATGTACAGGGTTCCTCTGCAGTATACGCTCTACATTACACAGTGTATCTCTATATATACCATCCTGTCCCAATATCTCCGCTTGTTTCACATTCACACTCATCATGTGTAATTTACTCTGTAACAGACCCTCACCTGTCATATTTGCTTTTTCCTGTAGGAGGAGACTGTGGCAATCTTCTACAGCACAGGGGTCCTTTACCTATCACCTTGGCCCGTCTGTACATTGCAGAAACAGTCCTTGCTGTGGAATATCTGCACAGCTATGGTGTGGTGCACAGAGACCTGAAGCCTGTAAAGTAAGTGACCCTTGAGCTATAATAAAGGGGATGAAAGTTAGTTTGTTATACAGTCTATGGGTTATTACTTTTGGCTGACAACATCTTTTCTTTTACAGCCTCCTGATAACATCAACAGGACATATTAAAGTGACCGATTTTGGAGTTTCAAAACTTGGCCTCATGAGACCAACATCAAACATCTATAAGGCTCAAACTATGGACATCACCAAAGAGTTCTGTGATAAAGAGGTCGGCTTTACTTACAGGATTTTCTACTTTACATATCTCATCTCTTTCTCCTTCTCTGATCATTTCTCATCACATTTCCACTGATGTTATTTGTCGTATGTATTGATCATCATCTCATTCTTCTGTTGTTTTCCAGACTGCTGGCACGTCTAGTTACATGGCCCCAGAAGTTATCCTAAGGAAAGGCTATGGAAGACCTGTTGACTGGTGGTCAGTAGGCATCATCCTATATGAATTTCTCTTTGGATATACACCATTTTATAGGGCTTCCCAAAAGGAGAAATTGCGCAGTATCCTCAGTGGTAAGTAAAATAATCTGACTGCTTGTCATGTCGCTGTTATTTGGTTTGATTTGTTCCTTGGTTCAGTTTCTAGCTTTTTTAAGGAAAATGCTTTTTTATGTAAATAAATGAAGAGGTTTTATTTCCTGTAATATTTTCTTTTTATATCACAGATGACATTGTTTGGAGATGTAATTCCTTTCCTCCACCAAATGCTCGGGGCATCATCACTCAGCTACTCAGAAAAAATCCAGAACAAAGACTTGGGACAGGTAATATGATTATAGTATTAATAATGACTTATTACACCTCTGGGCAAATGAAGGTGTCCATGAGGATGAGCACTGAAGGTCTCTACCAACGTGTCCATTCCCCATTCTTCATGCTATAATGTTCAGTTCAGTTCCTTCATGTTGGCTCTTTTAAATCTCCAGTTCAGATTAACATAAACTGTATATATATGGAGTAGTTTCTCTGACAATAACTGTATCGATTTTTTTCTTGACTTCCTTTTCCAGGAGGGGCACACGAGATCAAAATTCATCCATTTCTGCGTGCCTTAAACTTTAACAACCTTCTAAGTCAGAAGCCTCTGTTCGTTCCTGATCTAAAATCAGATGAGGACACCCGCTATTTTAGCAGTAAGTAAAATGAGACGTTATCGGCAGAAAACTGCTGAGTGTCTTTTCTTTCATTATGTGTGACAATCAGTTCCCATCATAATGAGTAATAACATGGTGACTGTCTGACTGGCTCTTATACTAATAATTTCTCATAACACTTTTACTTTTCAGATCGCTCTGTGGGTTATAAATTTAGGAATTCAGATGATGGGGACACAAGTGAGGACAATGACTGTCCAGAAATCAAAAACTTTGAATCATCTTCTCAAAGGTTTTCCAAAGTAAGTATATCTAAATCATGTAGGTCAATAAAATGAATAAAACCTATGATTAGAAAAAAAGTTTCAAAATATATCTATTTATATTTTATATTTCTTTGTGTTTTTTTAGCTATATACCACCAGTACCAAGATGGTGACCATTGAAGAACCTATGTCACCTCCAGAGTGTACCCCTGAGAACAGCAAAAAACACCAAGACTTGTGAGTAGATTATTATTATTATTATGAGATTTAGCTCTGATATATGCTCAGACACGAGTAACACAAATCTAAATCCAGCATCCACCACCCCATGATAACTGATTGCTGTGGATCTGGCTTGTGATTACACAGCAATATCAGTTGATCATTGCAACGAGCCATTCATTCCCAGCTCTTTATAGGCCAATATTACTAGTTAGACTCCATTCTTGCTGGTAGAATGGGGTCCTGAGCAGAGTATCCCCTTTATGATGTCCCAAATGGCCTTACAGGCAGGTGTTCTTCCTTTTTGTATTGTTTTCCCTTGTAATTTACTTGACTTTCTTCTACCAAACAGGCATAAAGAATCTCCCCCTTCCAAAACTGATGATGGTGACAATCAGTGTGTCACTGCTAAAAAGTGTGAGTCATCCTCGCCCTCATTGTCAGGTATGTACAGATTTATAGACCATCCCATTATAGGCTATGATACAAAAGTGTAATGTGAATCTGCACATGAAGGCTCAGATAATGACTTACTTTATTCCCGCTGCCCCTGAGTATTCAATTTTTTGTTTTGGTAAAATCCACCATACGGTTCCAGAGTTATTGGCAGTTTTATTTAGTGCTCATTTTTATGGTCTTTACAAGGGGGTGGTGCTAACAGGATTATCTGGGGGGGGGGTGTCTTCAGCCTCTTCTTCAGTATTATAGTGTGGTAAAGACCATAAAAATGACCACTAAATAAAAAGGCCCCTGTCTGTGGAACTGTAAGGCGGTGTGCTCACAATGCGTTTTTAATCGTTTCCGCAGCAGCAATTCCGCCGCAGAAACGCTTAAAAAACGCTTGGTAGAAGGCCTGCCATGTTCCCCAATGATAATCCCCATGTGCTGTGCACATGCTGCAGAAATTTCCGCTGCGGATTATCATTGCGGAAAAATCCGCAGCACTACCAATTATTTTGCAGAAGTCCTGCGTTTTCACCGCCATTGACTTGCATTGGAACGCATGGAATCCGCATCACTGCATCTGTACATGCGGAATCCATGTGTTTCAATGTACGGATGGTACTCGGGTGTGGAGAAGAGGAGACTCTCCTCCAGACCCTCCCCCCCTACCATAGAACCTGTAAAAAAAAAGAATAAAATAAAAAATAAATATGATACTTACCTTCTGATGGCCTCCGGTTCCTTGTCTCGGCTTGCCGGCAG
Source organism: Phyllobates terribilis (assembly GCF_046119375.1). Classification (NCBI taxonomy): domain Eukaryota; kingdom Metazoa; phylum Chordata; class Amphibia; order Anura; family Dendrobatidae; genus Phyllobates; species Phyllobates terribilis. The sequence continues at coordinate 965,850 of NW_027363375.1, forward strand.
CTCGCGGTAGACTAAAGGACCTGCGCTGACGTCATTTAGTCATGTGACGGGTCATGCGACCAATGATGTCGGCAGGTCCTTAAATCTACCGCGAGCTGCCGGCAAGCCAAGAAAAGGACTCCGGGGGCATCAGAAAGTAAGTATATTTATTTTTTACCATTCTTTCGGTCACACTATATAAATCCATGCCGGCTGCCGGTTGCATGGATTTATATAGTGTGACCAAGTTGTCAAGCACTTTCCAAGTGATGCTAAAATCGCTTGGAAAGTGCTTGACAACCCGCATGCGAAATCGCATGATCCGCATGTCCCTGGCAGGAAAAACACATGTACAATCCGCATGTACAATCCCCATGTACAATCCGCATGTACAATCCGCATGTTCAATCCGCATGCCTTTTTTGTGCCAGGGAGATGCAGAAACGCTCAGGAAAAAATCCGGAGCATTTCTGCATCGTGGGCACATAGCCTAAGGGGGATTTTAATAAAAACCAAAAACAGAGTCCTCAGGGGAGCAGGGGAATAAAGTAAGAGTGAATTCTGGACACTTAAGACCTGGTGATGAGTCTTCTTTAAACTTACGCTTAAGTGTTATCTGACGGATTATATAAAAACACTTTGGCTTGCTGCAAGTAATGTCATGTTAATAAGGGAGACACCACACGGCCGCACACAGAAAAGCTACAAGTGCAGATTAACCAGTTTGAGTAACTCTATAAACATATAAAATTAATCTTTGAGGAGTTTATAATCAACATCTTTTTCTGACTTCTTATTAGAACCTCCAGTTAAGGAGAGAAAGAAATCTGCACTAAATCTGAGAAAACAGCAAAGAACAGATAAAGTGGAAGAGGGGGAAAGTAGTAGGCGAGGTAAGTGTGAGGATAACCTCCATGTTGTATGATGTCAGTGAGATAAGTCATGTGGAGCAGATGTCATCTGTCAGTGGTGGGATTGTCACATGTATGATGGCTGACAATGATCCCGCACCTATGTATGGAGAAGATTCCTCTACCGGCCTCCCACAGAGACACCACAGTAGTGTCCTCTAATATGGAGTCCCATTACTTACATCGGTTTTCATCTTTTTTATAGGTTCTATCTTCCGCCGGATGATATCATCCTGCCGGCGTGGATTATCCAGGGCTGCTCGCACTATCAGACAAAGCTGCATTTTTGCCTACTGTCACCAGGGCACCAGAAACATCTCAAGGGCAGAAAACCCTCACATCTAGTGCCCTGAAGAAAGTACAGCACATCCACCATCAATGCTGTACCTGCATGGAAAGAGTTGTACCATCTACTGTACCTGTGGCCATCTGACCAGCGAGAAATATCTGCAAAAGTCAAAGGCCTCCAAGAACATCTTTTCAACCTTCCATTTAATTCTTAATTAAAAAAAAATAAATTGGTTAATGTCCTTTTGAATTGAATTGAATATTACTGACATTTATGGCATATCAATGCTACACATGTTATATCTGTCCAATGGTTTGGACACCAAACAGAAGATTAGACAAGACTGAAACATACAGTTTGCACAGCAAGTTGTTTTTACATTGCAGTGTTTGTTCAATTAAATTTTATTGAGTGCTTTTCATAAGGGAACCAGGCAGAAACCACCTGAAATAGACATTGTGTGCACAAAAAGTGGCAACCAAGCTAGGGGGAAACATGCCCTGATCCACTGATTTTACAAGAACTCAGATACTTTTACCTTAGTAGCGCTCTATTTCAGATTCAGGCACAAGAACAAGTTGGATTCTGTGCTGTGCATCCTGGAGGTGACGGTGATCGCGCCCACAATCCAGCTGTCACGCCTCACTTGTCGTGACGTCAGCGCGGGGTCACGTGATGCCTGTGAGCGGCGCTATCCTTGGCTGCAACGTAAGCTAATTACAAAAATTCTTAGGGGCCCCGTGGGGATACATTGGAGGGGTAATCTAAAGTACTGGACAACTTCTTTAAGAATCATTTTTTTCCTGTATAATGACTTAAACCAAAATTTTATTTTTGATTAACAAATAGATAATTTCAGTGTAATTTATGAAGGAAAAAAAGAACTGCCAAAAATTAGGGATTCTGATACATCCTGTATTAGAATAAAGGAGGGTCTCATGCACATTCTGGTCAATTTGACATATAGTAGTACTTCTAGACTCATAAAGGCTATGCACTAAGTGCAAATCCTGCCAAAAAATGCAAGTAGGGTCATCCATACACCATGGAAGGCACCAACTGTAGTGCCTCATTCAAATATTGTGAACAAAGTATACACTGTGTGCAGAATTATTAGGCAAGTTGTATTTTAGAGGATTATTTTTATTATTGATCAACAACTATGTTCTCAATCAACCCAAAAGACTCTTAAATATCCAAGCTTAATATTTTTGGAAGTTGGAGTGGGGTGTTTTTAGATTTGGCTCTCTTAGGAGGATATCTGTTTGTGCAGGTAACTATTACTGTGCAGAATTATTAGGCAACTTATTAAAAACCAAATATAATCCCATGTCACTTGTTTATTTTCACCAGGTAAACCAATATCAGTGCACAAAATACAGAAATAAACATTTCTGACATGCTAAAACAAAAACCAAAAAAATTAGTGATCAATATAGCCGCCTTTCTTTATGATGACACTCAACAGGCTTCCATCCACAGATTGTGGCCAACACACTTTCTGCAACCCTGTTGGCTATTTGACATGTAACGCTTGATTGTTCGGTGATCACGCTTCAAAAGTTTGGAAATTTCAAGACTGCTGCATCCCTCTGCAAGACATCTCACAATTTTGGACTTTTCAGAGCCCGTCAAACCTCTCTTTTGACCCATTTTGCCAAAGGAAAGGAAGTTGCCTAATAATTAAGCACACCTTCTATAGGGTGTTGATGTCATTAGTCAACACCCCGCCTCATAACAGAGATGCACATCACCAGATTTACTTAATTGGTAGTTGGCTCTCAAGCCTATGCAGCTTGGAGTAGGACAACATGTATAAAAAGTATCATGTGATCAAAATACTCATTTGCCTAATAATTCTGCACACAGTGTAGTTGTGGTACACCTACAATAGTGTTCAAACTAATAGCAGTGGGTTAAATAACATGAGTTAAGCACAAAACCTTTATACTAGTTTTTATTTCCATGCATTGGGAACATTGCACACTGTTTTCTAATTCTAAACATGAAGAGAAATGTATATAATTTTTAACTATTTTACAGAAAATAGCAAAAAATGAACAATGGGCTGTTCTAAAAAAATAGCAGTGTCTGCATTTGTCTTTACAAACTCAAAATATGTACTCTTTTTTAGGATTTGGCATTCCTGTGAATCATTAACCTAATACTTAGTTGTATACTCAGTTTTTTAGAACTGCTTCACATGTATGTTGCATAGAGTCAACCAACTTCTGGCACCTGTCAACTGTTATTCCAGCCCAGGATGCTTTGACTACATCCCACAATTTTTTGGCATCTGTTGGCTTTGCCTCAGAAACAGTATTTTTGATGTCACCCCACAAGTGTTCTATCGGATTAAGATCCGGTCATTGGGCTGGTCACTCCATAACCTCAATTATGTTGGACTGCAACAAATAATTTGATCGTTTACTGGTGTGTTTAGGGTAGTTGTCTTGTTGAAACACCCATTTCAAGGGCATATCCTCTTCAGCG